>NW_015150466.1:933207-940046 GCF_000732505.1 Cyprinodon variegatus
GTTTCTCTTCCATCCAGGAAGATTTTTCAATTCAAAATGTCAGAAATAGCGTTTAGTTCCAGGTTTTATACAGTAGCCTATTCAGCCAGGCCAACTATTCCCTTCAACGACCCCCCCTTTCAGAGACATAGACAGGTATTGCAGGCTAACAAAGAAGCCAAATGGCCCCCATTCCAAAGGGGGGGACCCGTTCATCCGTTTCTATTTGCATGTTTTCTAAACTAAAACCAGGCTTTGTTGGGCTGCTGGATAAAACCTGGAACTAAACGCTATTTCTGACATTTTGAATTAAAAAGCTTCCTGGATGGAAGAAAAACGTCTTCAAACTGGGAAACAAAGTCCAGCTGATTGTTAACTTTTTTGGAATGACTATTCCTGGCAATTTTACGCCTTCAGGTCTCGGTTTTCAGGTTTCATGCCACTTTGTTTTCTGTTTGTTTTTTTTAAAGATCGCAAAAAAGATTTGGTGAAGCTGCAGGCTGGGGAGTACGTGTCTCTGGGCAAAGTGGAATCTGCTCTGAAGAACTGTTCTCTGATCGACAACATCTGCGCTTACGCTAACAGGTGAGTGTGGCAGCCAGTTCATGGCTGGGATTCCTGCAGGTCCAACACTCTGACGGAGACGGGCAATTCAAATGAGGCTGAAATCAAGATGTTTGATTGACGGGTTTGATACGTTAGAGCCTTTACCACAAACAGGTCGGTAGACTTAATCTCGTAAAACGTGTCCTGACTGAACTCTGCTCAGAGATAAATGGTAGCAGGACTGCTTGCTTAGAGCGCTGAAATGTTCACATGAAGAGAGGAAAAACAGGAGGCATGGATGCAAGAATTTCACAACAGCTGACGGGAGCTGATTGTCCAAAAGTACAATAACTGATTATAAAAAATAAAGACTGTTTTACTTAAATCTTTTAATGTGAGGATTTACTTCTTTAGCATTTTATTTTTTCCATCTCAAATATAAAAACGACATAAATATGTTCCAAAAAAAAATAAAAACAATCCACTGGACTCTTCTGTTTTCCCTCGACTTTTAAAGTCGAAGGGAAAACATATTTGAATGTCTTAAATTTCTTTTTTTTTTTTTTTACTTTTTTTCATATTTCTTTTTCAGATTCAGTTTTACAGATTCTATTCTTTTCATGTTGTGTTTTACAGCTTAGATTCTCTTCAATTCAGTTTAGTTTCACTTCTGGAAGCAGATTTTCCTCAGTAGGGAGAAGCGAAGAAGTCTCTTTTAACCTGCTATTGGACTTAAAGCGATGCAACGTTATCTTTAAACACAATTTGAAAATAATGCAATTTGGAAAAATCAACATGAAGTTTAGAAAAAGTTAATAAAATAATGAAAATCTGTAAGAAATCCTGTCTTAAAATCTGTGTTTTTTTCCATTATCTTCTGCAGGCCAGTTAGTTCTATCTGTCAATCAAATGTTTTCCGTCATAGCATCTTGATTCATGTGTCGCAGCTAATATACGCAACAGTTGAAATAAGAAAACAGAATAATTTCCTTTCCCACTGAGGGGGGGGTGGGGGGGTTCTCGTCTCTACCTTCAGGTTTCTAATAAAAGCAAACGAGTTCAGACAAACATGCGGCTGCTTGTGCTCTAAAATATTTGGAAATGTGCCACAGAAGTGCGTCTGACAGCATCACGCTTCGTTACAGAAGCTTTTTATTGGATTAAAAAATGTTCTCCTGGTTAATAGATCCAGGAAGTTCACCTTTAACGTAGCATCACTGCAAAAAAAACATCTAGAAATAAGTCACTGTTTCTTAAATTAAGTGTATTTACCCTTAATTTGAGCAGGTAAATAAGATGATCTTCCAATGGAATGAGTTTTTTTTACTCTTAAATTAAAATAATTGGAAATTATTCACTTGAAATAATACAATGTGGGTTTTTTTTTCTAATTTTAAATTTAAATTGTCTTGTTCCATTAGCAAAGTGTCTCCCTTACCTCCACAATTAAAGTAAAAATGCACTTATTTTAAGAGAAAGTTACTCTTTTAGATTTCTTCTAAAGATGTAGAGAGAAAATCAGGTAAAGCAGTGGAGACCTTAACGTAGAAATGGTAACATAGATTAAAACCAGAACACGGAACCTGCTGGGATCGAACACACGGCTGAATGAGCCTTTATAACCGCTCCTCTGGTAACAACCTTCCTCTGTTTGTCAGTTAGGACGCTTTCATATATTCAAATATTTATAGATGTAGAGGAGATAGACTCTGCTAGTAAATGCAAATGAAAAGGCAGCGATGTCCTGTAGGAATAAACATCCTTGTCCAGGAAAGGGAAAGAAAGGGGAAGTTTGTTCTTTCTGTGTCATCACTATAAAGACATTAAACTCCTTCACACTGACCCCTTTTCTATCCTCCGTTTCCGTAGCGACCAAAACTACGTGGTCAGCTTCGTGGTTCCCAACCAGAAAAGGCTGACGGAGCTCGCCAAGCAGAGAGGCGTGGAGGGGAAATGGGAGGAGCTCTGCAACCACCCTGAAATGGAAAAAGAAGTTCTGAAGGAGATCAAGGAGGTCGCAGCTAAAAGTGAGAGACGACTGCTGGATGTTTGGTCGATTCTGTGACCAGATGAGCTTTGAACTCTAAACCTAAAAATAGAAACGCGCTTTTCATCGTCTGCTCGCCTCAATCGGTTTCTATCCGTCTCTGAAGTTCATTTGTTTCTGTTTAAGCTAAAATAATGTCCTGAGGATGTTCAGATTCAACACGCTACTGGCAGTTTGCTGAAGTGCTAGGCTAACGTTAGCATGCATATATTTTAATGGCCGACTGAGAGCTGCAGCAGCCAGTTTAGTCTCTCTTTAAAGGTATACTGGAATATTTTCACGATTTTTTTTTTTTTAAAAGACCCACCCTCTGCACATTAAAGAACACAATGCACAACCCTGTGCCCGCGTGCAAGGGCGTGCAAGGGCCCATTTCTCCTTGTGCACGCTCTGGTTAAAAGTTGCTGTTTGCATATTGCTAATATAAGCTTCTTTTTAGAAAGAAGATTTGCAAATTTTCCAATATGTCAGACTCGCCACCAGTGAGGTCACACCTTGCTGATTTATCCAGCGTCTGAACTGACGTTCCAGAATCTCCTGAAACGCTGGGATACGCTCAACATTCTATGGATTTTTTAGAGTATTCATTACGAGTCCAGAACTTTCTAACTTCTGCATAACGCACAGCAGCGTGATGCTCATGAAATGATGCACAAGCATCGTTTCATGGGGATTAATAATGATGCACAAGCATATTCTGCTGGCAGGTTTCTACATTCTAAGTTAATTTAGGCGTTAATAAACTGTTTCAGAGGAGTGATCATAGCGCTCTGCATCAGCAGTGCTGCGTCTGACTCCCTACCAGCTCCCAGATCAGCTTCTCTCATTGGTTGATGCGGCGCGTCCAGAAGCTAAAGTTCAATGTTTCCACTTCCAGCAGCTGCTGCTGCTGAAGCGCGCTACGCACCTCAGATGCATCAACATGTGCTGCTCCTGCTCTAGACGCGCTGCAGGACATTTTGATGCGCGTCAACCATTGGTTTTGCATGTAAAGTGGCGGTTTCTGCTCCCTAAAGCGCGTGCGGTGTGAACGTAACATAAGAAAGACGAGCCTTGCTCAGAACCCAGACAGAATATTGCTCCAGATCAGATTAAAATTCTCTAATCCCTTTTCTCTCCCTCTCTAATTTATTTATTTTTGTATATCTTGACAGACTTTCTGACTCTGCTTCTTTCTGCTTTTCAATAGTTAAACTCCAGCGATTTGAGGTTCCAGTGAAGGTGCGTCTGAGCCCCGAGCCGTGGACCCCAGAGACCGGCCTCGTCACGGACGCGTTCAAGTTGAAGAGGAAAGAGCTGAAAAACCACTACCTGACCGATATAGAAAGGATGTACGGGAGGAAATAGAGGATATCACAACAATCACCACATGTTTCTGTAAATAGTTAGCCTAGCTTCTCCTAAACCAACGCTCAAAGGGAAACGTTGCAGCTGGAGTTCACGTTAGATTTCCATCAAACCAAAGCATCAGTAGGAAACGTGCTACAGCAGGCTGCTGCTTTACGAAACCATTTCCGTCCACACCGTTCTGACGCAACTAAAGGTTGCTTTGTTTTTTCCCCATAACCGTAGCAGCCGCCCAGGTTGCTAACCAAAGTGCCTGAAAGGCTCCGTTCTGTACACTTATTATTGAACCACACTGCATTAGATTTACTGTTACAGGCTGACAGCCATGTGGAAATGTGTGTGTATATTATTTTCTGTAATAGGAAAGGACTGGTGGCATTGATCTGGAGCCGTAGACGCTCCTACTGCGGTTAATGGACGATGACTCTGGTACCCAGCTTTCAGCTGTCTGTGTGCCAAAGGAATTAAGAGGAAAATGTGTGAAAGAAGAATTAAATACTGTACATAGGTGTCGCTGTTGATCCATACGCGCTGCTTTTTATTTATACGTGTAGGATCGATGGTTTTCTAAGAGATGCGTCAAAGTAGCGGGTCTTATTTCATCAAAAGGGTCAGAGACTTTCACAGCACTCTACTGCCTAAATCTGCTTCGATCTGTCGCCAAAACCAATCCAAATGTTAACAGACGTCCGCATGGATGAAAGCGGGGGTATTGCTGTTAGGGTGCCTTCAGTCTGCAGTACTTAAAGCAGTAGAAAGAGACTAAACTGCCATGTTTACATATTTATTGAAAAGTTAGAAATAATCGGACAGAAACGCCACTGATGTCTGGTTAGGATTTTATTTTTGGTGAAGACCAAAAATATGTAAACAGAGAATCTCAGGAAGAAAAGTAGACGTGTTTGAGTATAAAACTGTCACAGGGACACGAAATGATAAAAATCTTGTGGGCACCTTATTTATTTAAGCTTCCTTAACTGTTAAAATGGTGACAACTTGCTTACTGTAATACTCTGCATTTCTCAACACATATTTGATATGAAGACTATTTCAAATCGGATTATTGTCAATTGTTTTGTTTTTTTTCACGTATTGTGTTAAAAGGTTTTCATCATTAGAACTGTTCGACAACGGCAACCACTTTTCAAATGATCAACATTTCAAAATAAACTTCTTTTTTCCACATTTATTTGTTTTATGACTTATTTTTTCTGTGCCTTCGCACAAATGACTGGATAATACGGAAGAGGATTAGGGCCAGTGGAAAAAATAAATAAAGTTATCTGATTTTTACATTTTATTTCAGTTTAGTATGGGGAAAAAAGTCAGAATTTTGAGATTAAAGTCAGAATTCTGACTTTTTTTCTCAGAATTCTGATTTTAATCTCAGAATTCTGACTGAAGTCTGAAAATAAAAAAAGTCAGAATTCTGATTTTTTCTCATGTTAAACTGAAATAAAATTTAAAAATCAGTTAACTTTATTTTTTTTTTTTCAGTGGCCCTAATCCTCTTCTGTAGGATAATGATGGAAGAATAGATATTTTTATGGTTTTCCATGAAATCAGAATATAATCACATGATAAAGTTGGTCAAAAAACAAACTTTTGTTCTTTTGTGGTGAGAAAGAAGGAGCCACAAAAGGCTAAGCCACGCCCCTAAAACCTGCTGGGTGAGAGACGCCACTCAAACATGAACACCACACTTTAATAATGATCAGCTTAACTTTATGTTGGTATTTTGATTAATTAAAAAGTCAGTAAAAGGTAAATGATCTGCCTACAAAGATGATTATTACTGATGAAGCAATTCTGATGCTTCCTGATCAGACCTGCATGGATTACAGAATAGCTGAATCCTTCATATCTGTATTAGGCCTGAAAAAATTTATCAGATTAATCTATGTGGTCAAAAGAATTTAGTTTCTTTTATTTTATATATTATTTACTCACTATAGAGTTTTTCACTCAGTCTGTTTCACCTGCAAAGTCACACATTGCCTTAGTGAGGCTGTTTGTGGACCAGACACTTATTCCCATAACAAACCAGATTCTTTCTCAAGGTTTATTCATAACATTTTACTGTTTAACTAAAGTGTCTATAATTTGTTTTAACTCTGACTAATTTCCACAAACGCTGCTGGATCAGAACAGGAACGATTACCGTGCAATAAGAGCCGTATGATGAACGGTTCTCTCTTTGCAAACATAAAGTGACGACTGAGCGAAATCCATCGATCTCCGTTTATTAACTGGACTAAATGGTTGAATAGTTAATAATTGAAATAATCCTCAGCTAATTTAGTAATCTATTAATCATTAACTGGAGTATAGAGTGTAAAACATGCCTTCAGCTGACAGAGCAGCAATTATACCAAGATTGTAAAAAATAAAATAAAAATACATATAACCATTTTGCATTTAAGATAAAAACAGTTTCATCCGTCAAGGCAAGGCAAGGCAAGGCAAATGTATTTGTATAGCACAATTCAGTACAAAGACAATGGAAAGTGCTTTACATGATTAAAATACAGGAAGATAAAACAGAATCAAAGCAAGTAGGAAAATAAATAAATAAATAAAAATAAATTTAAAAAAAGTATTCTTTATCCAGTACTTTAAGTGGAAAAGTTTGAATTTCACCCGTTTTTATTTCGTAAAAAAATCTTCCTTAAGGACCCTTTGGCTATCCGATTATTGACTGATTAACTGAAAAAATAATTGACTGATTAATTTGCAAAATAATCATTAGTTGCAGCTTTACTGTGGAAGTTATAATACAACCGTAAGCTATGATGTAATGTCTGTTACAGACGGCGATGGACCAAATACTCACCAGTAATACTTAGGTGAAAGTATTGATACTTATAGTCAGATATTACGCAACTGCTGGGAAACTTTACTCAGTCAATCATCTACTCAA
>NW_015150466.1:940767-943467 GCF_000732505.1 Cyprinodon variegatus
GCTCCCATGTCAGAGGATGAAGAGAGCACATCCAGTTAGTCACAGTCAGAGAAACAGGACTACACTGGAAAACAGTGTTAAGGGCTGCTATCTGCCACTTTCTATCACTGGCTATAAAGGATTATTAAGGACACAATGGGTCGTCGTGTTTTTAATAAAATGGGAAGCATATGTTTGAGCTTTCATTGGGAGTTAGCAGTTCTATAACTTTTGAAGGTTTGGGCTGTGAGTGGATTAACGAAGACAACAACTTAAAGATAAAAAATGGCCGACATCGTCAGGATTGAGTGGTATACAAAAGAAAAACAGCATTTCATTACATAGTGATCAATTATTTCTGACCTGAATTGAATATTTCACATTTTTTATTATTTTATAACTAAATAAGGATACTTTAGTGCTGACATTATCCTAACTCCTGGAATTTCCACTTTCAGTGATTAACGATGAGCAAATCTTTTCTGCTTGAAGGTGACACTAATATGTTGGCTTCTGTTTATATGATGAAAACTGACTGTAGAAGTAATTATGCTGGGAATTTCCTAACCACTCACCGTATTCCACCAGCTTCATCTTAGAGCTTTTTGTTAGACATTTAGTCTAATGACGTCACACCGTGCTGGAAAACACACAGATGCCAAATAAAGCTTGGATTGTTGGAAGGTTATTGCAGAGGAAGTTTGATCCGGATCATTATTAATGGGAGTGTTTAAAGCTGTGTGCTTACACCAACTGAAGCAATAAGCAGTGATGCAACAGGGTGTCTTATTGGCAGGACACACCACTGACTCATAGTAGCACTGGTGACGTAAATGAACTTATCAGCACAGCAGCAACTTTGTGGATCCGCTGCGTCTCCCTCCGTTGGTTCACTGCCTCAGCAGAATGTTTCCCACTCATACCTTTAAGCTGTAAATTTCAATCTACTCCAAAAGTCCCAAGTGTTGAAACAGAGAATGCTTTGGAATCCCATTTTTTAAGATAGATAGGAATAATAATCCTCAATAATTTACATTACAAGATGAAATAATCTCAGGATTAAGCTGGAGGAAAGAAAATGGAAAGAAGCTGGAGGACTTTTAAAGGAAAAGTCGCTCATATTCAGAATAAAAACTTCTAAAAGTTCTTTAAACCTGAAATGATTCCATCCTGTTCAATAAATGATCAGTGTTTTTAATTCAGAGTCATTTTCATGTGAATGTGCTTTACTGGAGGCATCCATGTTTGTCAAAGAACACTACTGCCACCTGCTGGTTTGGAAATGTTCAATAATTGTTGATTGCAGATGTGTCTGATAGTTCCCATTGATTTTGCTGTAAAGCAGGAGAATGGCGCTAAAAATGGCCGCTCCCAGAATCACTGATGATGAAATTTTATTTTTTTCTTTTCTGATTAACACTAAATTCATTAAATCACCGAGAACGTATTAGTTTTAGGTATAAATAATGATCCATTGATTATTCCTCGCTGACCGACTTTTCCTTTAAACCAACTTAGTGGCTTTAAAAACTATTTTAATCCAAGATGTTCAGTTATTTATTCCTTTATTCTGATTTTCAGGATATATTCTGTGGAAAACAACTCTTCTAATTCTGAGAGAAAATATTACTTTCTCACTTTTAATCACATAACATTTTATCGTCCCTTTAACTTTGCATTTAGAAATCAATAATAATAAGAGACAAAAAGCAAAGTTTGAAAGGATACAAACAAAACCTTAAATAATGACATTAAAACCTTCTTATCGTCTTTTTCCAGGCGAAGGAGAACGAGCAGCTTCATGGTTTGCTTTGCTGACAGTCCTGAGTTTGTTCTTCATTTTCAGTCTAATCAATTAAGGGAGATGATGTTTGGGTTTTCCTGGAAACAGTTTTTATTTTCAAAGTTCAGCGAAAAACATCCCACAAAGTTAAACCGAAGGAGATAAGAGCAGTTAAAACCAAGCGAGCAGGAAAGTCCTGCGTTGAGCTGCAGCAATGGCCCAAATAACAACTTAAAAAATGTATAAAATTCACCATTTAAATGTTGTTTTTTTTGTCCCCTGATAACAATAAAGTTTTAAACTGGTCATAATATTGTTTGGAAGAAAACTAGTCGAACTGTGGAAGCAGTTAAATAATAATATGCAGACCCAGGAAATGACTAATCCACACAAAGAAAAGCTTTTCCCCTCATTCTGATTTATGCTTCAAAACGATCAAAAGTTGCTTCTTTGTTGTTTTCTATCAACAGTTGAACAAAAATGATCCACATTTATTTCGACATTTTCTAAATTTTACAGATAAAAACACAAAAACCTGCTAAAATGTAACTGATGCTGGTTTTGCGGTTTTCAAAGCAACAGCCTGAGGTAAAACTCAGCTCAGTTGTTCCAGTCTTGAAATCGGAAACAGTCGCTGGCGATCTTCCAGACGGGCTGATCGCTGTTTGGTGAAGCCTGGGCTGTGAGGAGAAAGTTCTGGTTGAAGAAACGCTGTTTGTTCCCTTCAAACTTCACCATCCCACACGTCACCACCAGCAGCGTGGTCTGGCCCTGCGTGGCTTGTTCTGCAAAAGGAGAACGATACAAAGAAGCCGTTTCTGAGGAAGCGTCTCATGATTTCACCGTTCTGCATCATTCTATCTCTATTCTCACACACAGGCAGACACCCTGTCTACTTTAAGGCTAGGCTTAAAACTTTCCTTTTTGATAAAGCTTCT
>NW_015150466.1:945606-947272 GCF_000732505.1 Cyprinodon variegatus
TTGATGTCGATCATTCGATTTCATCCTGGACACTACAGAAAATGGGCTAAAAGTGTTAAAAACTGGAATTCTCCTTTAAGGTGTGACAGGACCCTGAAGCAGTTCTCTACTCATGGGCCTAAAACAGACCATGTCGATGTGACTCTACTGACCGTGAACCGGCTGACAATCCAGAGTCAGAACCTGGAACTCGCTGGATGGCAGAGACTCAAAGAACTCGCCCAGGGCGTCCTGTCCTGAAACGGCATTCCCGTTCCACACCAAGGTGGCTTTGTCCAGGTAGAGGCGGGTCAGGTTCTGGAGAGACGGACATGATGTCAGAGCAGAAAGCAGCGTCTGGATTCACTTCCCTTCAGCCATCATGACATTAAACCATTATAGAGAAATAAACTGTTATACCTGCTGAGATGTTATCTAAACTGATTTTATATTAATATCATCTTATATTGTTTGATAGACCAAAAAAAACGGGAATAAGCAGTTTCAGAAATAATATAAAAGTCTGAATTCTGACTTTTTTTTCTTATATTAAACTGAAATAAAATTTTAAAATCTGATTTTTATCCATTAGTGGCCCTAATCATCATCACTACTGAACAGCTTGTTTAAAATGATGCTTCTCCTTCCTGCTTGGAACAAAAATAGTAAAAGCAGATTTTAAAATAACAAAAACTCCTCGTTAGGTCGCTGTTTGCCCCTGAAACATGTGAGTTTAGTAAATCAAATAAAAAGAGGCTCACCCTCCTTTTCTTGTCCACACAGTCATAATAAATGTTAACAAACTCTTCAGCATATCTGCAGGACTGATCCGCGTGGGTCCGGAAATCCTACAAACACAGAAAACAAATGAACTATATGAAGAAAACATGAATAAACCGGATAGTTTTTAAATAACTGATCGAAATGTTGTGAAGGAAAGAGATGCTAGCGATTTGGCTAACAGTTAGATGTTAGCTTTGCTGCTAATCTTACCAAAGTGATCGCCATGTTTGCTCATTTATAGAAAAAAACAACAACCGAAGGTGAAATTGTTTGATTTTAAAGTTGCCGAAACGAATTAATCCTTTTTCTTTCTCATTTAGCGAACTGCGTGCGCTTCCTGCAGGGTTTACTTCCGCCGAGGGAAACCTTCCCTACCAAAATAAAAGCCTGCTGCAGTCAAACCAAGTTCAGTGGCGCCACCAAGTGTGTGGGAGGTTTAATGCAGGAATTATGGTAAACTATTATTTATTGATTATTAATCCGAGTTGTGCCCCTCTTATTAAAGTTTCAGGCCCAGACCTCAAATAATACAATTCAATAAATGCAAAAATTACACAAAAAGTTCTTTGAAAAATATATTTTAGCATCAGATGTTGTTTTCTTGATAACTTTAAGTATGGCCTATTTAATTAAACTTTTGAGGTTTGTCTAGTTTAAGAATTATCAAAATATATCCTACTTTTTCCCCATTTGTCTTATTCTTCTGTATTTTTATGCCACTATATGTCTCAGCATCTTGCTATTACACTTAATTAATATTTGGTTTGGATTACTTTAATCTGTAATCCCAATTAATGGGTTTGCTTATGTTCAACTGCTTTTTAAATATATTAGTTTTCCACCATTGTGAGTTTTATTTAGGAGGCATTCCTGAACAAATTAATTATCTTTCTTGGATTAAAAT
>NW_015150466.1:948039-950084 GCF_000732505.1 Cyprinodon variegatus
TTAAATTACATTATAATCGTTAACTTTCTTTTTATCGAAGGTTAAATTACAGTCCACCGTTTACTGTATTTTCACTTAACCTGCAGTTGACACCCAGCAGAGGAACAAAACATTTAATAGGACTTCAGTACAAAAAAGAAGAAAGTGTCTCTAAATGGTGCATATTTGTTTAGAAAAGCTTATTTTCATTATGTGAATAAACTCCTATAGCAGCCAGGAATTTTCCTCAAGGGTAGAGATAGTTTTGGAAGCCAGTTTCTGCCACTCAATAAAAAAGAATAAATTATTGCATTATAATGAGATAATTTATAATTTTTTTTAAACAGAGTGGCAGAAACAGGCTTTCTATAGCTTCTTTTGCAATCTTCTCTCCAGCGTCCAGAGACTTAAATTAACATTATAGGTTGCTTCCAAAACTCACAAAATGTCAAGATTAATAAATGCTCAATAATATTATCAATATCTTTTTCGTTCTATCAAATAGAGCATATTTTAAACGAAAGGGCCAACTGTAGTTCTTCATTATAATGAGATAGTGTCTCCTGCCTGTATGGCAGAACGTTTTGACATTTATTAGAAGCACTGTCCTCTCTTTTGTTCCATTAGTTAATCTCTGAATAAGATAGTATCTCATTATAATTAGATTAAAAAAAATTAACAGAGTGGTGGAAACAGGCTTCCATAGACACTTTATCATATTTTTACTCAAGAAAAAGTAAAGAGTATAATGCTGCTAAACTACTCCCACTACTTTTCCCCAAAAAGTTATACTCAAATAAACCTCCAGCCAGTCACTACAAGGCAGACTAAGTTTGAATCTTTTATTTTGAAGCGACAGATCTAACCTAACCGGAAGTGGCGCTCAGAGTTTCCTGAGTCATCCTGCTGCGCCTCAGAGTGCGGAGTTTGATCGTCCCGCTGCGGTCTCGGTGGTTGTTGGTGATGGAGGGCTCCGTGTCCAACCTGGAGGTCTGTAATTTAGCCTTCAGCGGTCAGCTGGACAGTCTGCGGCAGGCGGTCCTTTCTGATAAAAGTCTGGCCTGTAAGGCGGATCAGGTGAGCGGAGCGGTGGGGCTGAGGAGGCAGCAGGTCTGGGAGGCAGGATGGAGTGAAAGCTGCTGTGTTTGTTCCAGGACGGGAGGACAGCTCTGCACTGGGCCTGCTCTGCTGGACACGCGGACATCGTGGACTTTCTGCTCAGTCTGGGAGCTGAAGTCAACCTGCAGGATGATGTGAGGTCTGCTCTGCTGAGGATGTTTGCACAAACACAGTGAATCACTGACAGCAGCGTGTGTGTGTGTGTGTGTGTGTGTGTGTGTGTGTGTGGTGTTTTAATGTCTCCAGGCCTCCTGGACTCCTCTGCACATCGCTGCATCTGCTGGCAGAGAAGACATCGTGAGGTCTCTGATAGGCAGAGGAGCTCAGCTCAACTCAGTCAACCAGAATGGATGCACCCCCCTGCACTATGCTGCCTCTAAAGACAGATACGAGGTATGAGCTCCTACCTGCAGAAACAACATATGGCAGGACGTTTAGACATTTATTAGATGCACTGTCCTCTCTTTTGTTCCATTTGTAGAAAATAAAAATCCTCCTGGTTAAAACTACATTCCTATTAGGGGTGTAAATCACATCCATCATGGCGATTCGATTCAGTATCGATTTCCTGACCCAACGATTCGATTATTTTCGATACTCAAGAATACACCACGATTCGATTCAATTAATTGGTTCATTTTTTTTCACCTTACAGGCTAGACAATGTTTCAAATTTGAAATAAATCAATGAAAGCTGTAATATGGTGGGTTGTTTTTTTTTTTGTTTTTTTTTAGAAACAACAGCGAATAGCAGCAGTAGAAAAGTTGCGCTCCACCTATTCCTATTAAAACCTCATTCACTGTAAAATAATAATCCCCCTGCTTTATAGATTCTGAAAGGCTTTGCATCAAAAAATACTGCAGAATATCAGTGCAATGAGTGCAATGCAATACCTCTGCTCCAGACGTCCCGCCCCCTCCACAGACGCTCCGCTGCTCCTCTCCCA
>NW_015150466.1:951307-952294 GCF_000732505.1 Cyprinodon variegatus
CTTCTTATTCTAGGCGTGCAACTGCACGCTTTGATTTTTGTTGCGTTGCTTAACATACGTCACGCACTCCGTTGCTCTTATTGGTTGTAGGTCTATCCAATTGAGTGCAGAGGCATTTTTTTCCTGGTTCGTTCGAAACACGCCCCATAATCACAGCTCTATGGAGCAGCATCAGACTCATTCTGACTAGAATTGAGTCGGACTACGTCAGGCTAGGATTTCTTCCAAGTCAAAATGAAAATTTCAGAAATCTAAAATAAACATTCTTCCTATCTAAAATAAAAATTTTAAATATCTAAAATAAAATTCTTACTAGTACAAATGACGGCACGTTTCCTGTTCATGTGTATTGGGCTTTTACTTCCAGAAATCTAAAATAAACATTCTTCTTATCTAAAACTGAATTCTGACAAGGATGAACTCTAATATCAGATCTCTATAATAGAGTTTCTGCTATTTCAGATATCAAAAATGAATATAACATTCTAGATATCCAAAAGTCAAGTTGACATCAAAATAATTACAGGTATCAACTATTGATATATGACCAGTTAAATTGGAATTTCAGATATCTAAATTTTAATAATCTCTACCTAAAATGCAGTTTTAGATACTTAAAGACAAGTTTTGACTAACTTTCCAAAGAATAATGAGGCTCAGTTATAACCTAAAATCAGCAGCCTGACGAGTCACATTTCTATGATAGATAGAACTAAAGCATTCTACTTAGTCACCATGACAATACTCATAGTCATAAATGTATTTTAGATATCATTAATTACACTTCTAAAAGTACAAATTATATTTGACGTACTCTGGAATCTACATTTCAGATATCTATAAATCTTTACTAAGTAAATGGTTGAATAGTTTTTCCTACAAGATCTGATTAATTGATTGAAATAATGATCAGCTAATTTAGTAATCTATTAATCATTAACTGGAGTATAGAGTAGGAATGCAGGATATAATCGGCCCCCTATCGGT
>NW_015150466.1:952756-955647 GCF_000732505.1 Cyprinodon variegatus
GCTACATGAGTTTTAAAATATCGGCATATCGGATATCGGCCAAAATCCCAATATCGTGCATCCCTAAAAAGAACATTACACTAAGATGATATAAACTGTTTAAAATAATTGGAAACTCTTTCTGGCATTTTCTGTGAGCGGTCAGATGTAGTCGATTCATCGTGGATATGAGCGTAGAGGAATCGACATAGAACGGTGGCGCTAAAGCTAACCAACCACCATGGTATCAACCCACAACAAGACACTTTGCAGAGACAGTGGAATCAGATTATAGAGTTTATTCGCAGAAAGAAACCTCCAACAGAACCAGGATCGGTGTGAGTGACCTTCTTCCAAGGTCGAGTGGGGTTCAAGGAGACAGATGCAGACAATTAAAACGAAGATAGGATCACTGATCTATAAATACTTTCTGCATCAGAGAAGATGAGGACAAACTAACCCAACAGGTGGCTCTGTCTAGGAGGGAAAAGGTTAAGCAGATTTACTCTGATCTAGTTTTCATGTCAAATGGATGAAAGATCAGAGTCGCGTTAAAAGCTGAGCTCATAGCTGTTGGTGTCGATGGCAGCAGCCCAACTGATTCTGCTCTCCAAGATGGAGTCACAGCCAAAAAGGACCAGATTAAGGTACCATAAAGAGAAAAAGACGAGAGAGCGCAAAGAGGGGGATGACCCTACAAATGCAGCAGGAGGAAAGAATAGAGAAAGAGTGATGAAAAAGGGGTCCCTATGTCCTCCAGCATTCTAAGCCTATAGCAGCATTACTATAGAGAGCAGACGGATAAACAGGCCTGGAAGAAAGCTGAGTAGATGTCAGGGTATAAGATGATGACCAATGTATACAATTTCTAGCACTGACCAACTACCTGATGTCACTGTTTGAGTTACTGCAACATGGTGTCACCCTTTTTGAGTTTTTACGGCACTAGTGGCTCGTTTTACTGACAGGAAAGGGGATATGAACGAGGGGAGAGACATGCGGCAAAGGACCAGAGGTTGGATTTGAACCCGGGTCGGCTGCGTTGAGGACTAAGGCCTCCGTACATGGGTGGTGGGAGCTAACCATTGCTCCACCTGTACCCCCAACATGGTGTCACCCTTACCAAAAATGATGAAACAAAGCTTTGCTTTTGGTTTTGCTTTCAAACCACCTTGTGAATGAAGGTAGTTTGGTTCAACATTTCATTTCCCCTTTAATCACCAACCGAATGAAACTGTCTGTTCATTCAGATGCTGCTGAAAGAAGAAAGAATCCAGCCTGAGTGATAAACTGTTTACTGTTTTAAAGTAAACACAAAAGACCAGGAGTTAAAATACAATGGTACCTTTATTTACTACAATCACACAGTACTAACATTTTTTATACTGCAAAATAAACAGATAAAAGGGGAAGAGAGGTTTAAGAGTCAGTTTAAAGTCTGAGGAATGTTCGAGTTTTAACGCTTAATGCTGTTCTCTGAAATAGCAGCAGATAAATGTGAATAAACCTGATGCAGAGATGTTAAACTCAGTCAAAGCAGTGAGATTGAATTCTGAATGTGAGCGGACTTCTGCTTCAAAGTAACTGGATCTGCTTTAGAGAAGAAGGGAAAGCACCCATAGTTTCCCACTGGTCCTGGCCATCCCAGTCCAGTTTTGCTCTCACATCCTGCGTTTCGGTTGGGTTTTCAAAGCGATGCGTCGGTGACGTTTTTTCTGGTTTTCTCAGTGTGTTTGCTGTAAAAGGGAAGTGACTAAATGAATACTTTAAAGTTTGTTCTCTATTCGCAGATCGCCTTACTTCTGCTGGAAAACGGAGCTGACCCAAATGCCACCGATAAGCTGGACTCCACCCCGCTGCACAGAGCGTCAGCCAAGGGGAACTACCGTCTCATCCAGCTGCTCATCAAGCAGAGCGCCTCAACCAACATCCAGGATTCACAGGGCAACACAGCACTGTATGTGTGCAGAAGCGTTTGTCTAATGATTAACATGGTGGCAGTTTATGGGGCAAAGCCTCACATCAGTAGGATTTCCTTTAATTCCAAGCCTCTCTGGATTCAGGAGGAATGAAATCCAAAAGTAGCTGACTCAGATTTATAGTTTTTTTTGCATTTTAAGTTTTGCTTTTTCTTTATTCCTCTTTTCCAGCCATCTGGCATGTGATGAAGAACGAGTGGAAGCGGCCAAGTTGCTGGTAGAACATGGTGCCAGCATTTATATCGAGAACAAGGAGGAGAAGACCCCCATCCAGCTAGCCAGGGGTGGGTTGGGGAACCTTCTCCGTCGGATCGTGGAGGGCTGATGCTTTCACTGACCGGTCGGTCCTGGTTTGTCCTGAACCCCTACCATCACGTTCCACTGATGTCTGAGCTCCTCCTGGGCAGGCCTGCTGTTACTCTGTGTGATCGGCGCCATGTGAAAGAGGCCACGGTGTCAGAGGAACGCTCAGACTGTTCTGGCCTCATCACCTTCTCCCATTGGGGCTCTGAGACCAACATGGTGTGTTTGCTTTGAAAGAATAAATATAGAAGTGGATAATAAAAAACATCAGGTGGTTTCAAATATCTGGTTGGAATAAATTTGTTGTAATCCAAATAAAAATCTGACTTTTGTATTTATTAAGTCTGCATTCTACGGAAGGGGATTAGGGCCACTGAAAAAAAAAAGTTAACTGATTTTAACATTTTATTTCAGTTTAGTATTAAAGTCTCAGAATTCTGACTTTAATCTCAGATAATTTTTTATTGTCAGAATTCAGAGAAAAAAAGTCAGAATTGTGAGATTAAAGTCAGAAGAAAAGTCAGAATTCTGAGATTAAAAGTCAGAATTCTGAGAAAAAAGTCAGAATTCTGAGATTAAAGTCAGAATTCTGAGATTAAAGTCAGAAGAAAAGTCAGAATTCTGAGATTA
>NW_015150466.1:957229-959178 GCF_000732505.1 Cyprinodon variegatus
AAACTGAAATAAAATGTAAAAATCAGTTACCTTTTTTTTCAGTGGCCCCAATCCTCTTCCGTACTTATGTGACTTTGAGTGAAATAAAAAAAAAAGTCCAGTCTCTGCTTGAACGCAGCGTTCTCTGCAGGCTGAGGCTGATGTTGCGAACGCAGATTGGGAAACGGCCCGTCTGTGAGTAAAATTCCATTCCTAGTTTTGCGGCTACTTCCGGTTTCTCTGCTGCCAGGGAACGCCCCTTTCTCCCACTTCCTCAAACCGTCAGTTTATATCAAGCAGCGTAGTTGGTTCGTGGTTCTCTGCTGTGGGGCGATAACAGCTGAACCAAAGGGAAACAACTAACTGAAGCTCAAAGGCGCAAAAAAAAGGTAAATATTAAGATTTTGCAGCGGAACTCAACTGCGTAGCCGCGTGACCTAGCATCCAGCTAGCATAGCTAACCCAGCTAGCATCCGTTTGTAGCCGCAGTGGACAGTCTGGGGTTTTATTCACAGTATAAGGTGAAAGTCCAAACTGACAGCTTCTATTTTACACATTTCTGTGAACGCTTCTCAGATTTATTTACTGCTTTGTTTCACTGAAGCCTAAATATTTAACTATTGCCCTTCAAATGGATCAAATCTTTTAAAAAAAAAGCGTCAATAAAGAGGTTTGCATAATGTGCAAAGTTCAGTTAAATAATTACTCAATGATCTTTAACATCTTCCATTCAGTCTTTACACTAGTCTGTTAGTAATGTGTAGATTTACTACCACATGGTGGAAAAGTACCTTTGCTGTACTTTCATTTTGAGAAAAAGCAGAGCTGATCTAATATCTGTAGATCTTAGTAGGCGTTGCGGTTCTGCTTCATGAGCCTCCTGGTCTGATCTGATCTTGGCTTCCTCAGGAATGTCATCACGTGTGCAGAGCAAGAGGATCACAGGGTGTTCTGGTCAATAAAACAAACACACCTTTAAAAGTAGCTCCACACCAGGAAAACACAGATCAATAATGATCAGATCCAGAGTGGGTCATACCTTTTTAAATTTCTATACTTATAAATGTGAAGGATGTGGAGAAAAGGAAAATATATAACACATACTGATGAACTGTAAAACTTCTAAACATGAAAGGGAGAAATTTAGAAGAATGGTTGGAAGGACAGACCAAGAATGGAGTCTTAAAGGAATGTTGGGAAATGAAGGAAATATAAAGGACCAGGCTGTATATCTGGATGAGCTGATGGCGCATGCGCAGGGCGGGTCGTGCTTCCGGGGCGGATCTCATAGTGACAGCCCATTTTCAGGAGATTAGATCTTCACATCAAGGATTGGAGTTCATTGCATTCTTAATGTATGACGAACAATACATTCTGAATTCCACCCTGCGGCTGTCATTGAATTATGTTCTTGTTCAGATCTGTCCACCCAACTGTTTCCTTGCTCCATTATGTGTGAAAAATGTAGAATGACCCAGGAATGCATTAAAACTGGGATGAGGATGAAAGAGAGTGGGTTAGCTTGGGTGGTCCCTGGGGGTCTGCTCTGGATGGGTCCTGCTGAAACAGAGGAACGGTTGGATCACAACACGGCCTCCACAATGTGTCCATAATGAGCTAGCTGGGAGCTAACGATGTAGCCAGTTGGGAGCTAACGATGTAGCCAGCTCACTGCAGCAGTTTCTTCTGACACACGTGGCTCTGTCAGTCTGTTTGGAGAGCATTAGCATTCAGTTAAACTCTTAAAACCATCAGCAGGAAGCTTATTTCAAACAAAACACAAACTATTCGACCTAGTTCACCCGGGCAGAGCGACTATTAAGCATCAGATGGAAAGTCAGAAGGATGGATGTTACTGTGCTGTAGAAGTTCTCCGTCATCCGGGTCACAGTCATTCTAAAAAAGTTAAAATCAATCCGCTGGACTTTGTTTCCCAGTTTAAAGACGTTTCTCTTCCATCCAGGAAGATT
>NW_015150466.1:961326-962096 GCF_000732505.1 Cyprinodon variegatus
TTGATCTGGATCTATAAAGTGACCTGAGATGACATGATGTAAATTGGAGCTATAGAAATAAACTAAATAGAATTGAGTTGTTGTAGATTTTTAATTATATCTTTCCTGTTTACACAGATTTCTCCATCCTGCACATTCCTCATGTGCTGCCACGGAAACAACTTGAACCCAAGATATGGTTCCCCCATCATCAATGGTTCCATCTACGACGAAGCTGCAGAAGACATGCAGTATCGCTTGTCTACTGGAGAAGTAGTTGATGAGACCCTCTACCCCAAGGCCCCCCACATGAAGAGCGAAGAAGCTCGTCTCCAGACCTTCTCTCCCTCTTGGCCCTCTAATTCACCCGTAACACCCAGAGATCTGGCTCAGGCGGGCTTCTTCTACCTGGGATGTGACGACCGGGTGCAGTGTTTCTGCTGTGGGTTAAAACTGAACGGCTGGGAAAATGGAGACAACCCGTGGGGTGAACACACCAAACACAACCCCAACTGCTTTTTCATCCTCGGCCACGACGTCGGAAACGTCCCGCTCCTGGACGATGCGCCGGAGGGGAGCAGCAGCCAAGACATGATGGAGGATGGAAATATGGAGACTTTCGAGGGAAGACTCGGTAGCTTTGCGGGCGTTCAGCACCCTGTGAACCCTGAGAGGCTGGCAAGAGCTGGTTTCTACAGCACAGGTAGAGCTTCTATTGTATGGGACATTTACACTACCCCTCTGAAACCATACCGGGAACCGTCTTACCATGGTAACCAAGGTAACTGTTG
>NW_015150466.1:965326-969588 GCF_000732505.1 Cyprinodon variegatus
CACGGTTAACCGATCCCGGCTCGGCCCGAACTCGGCTCAGATGGGTTTCAGAGGGTAGTGGAAATAGGGTTGTTACGATCTTATAGACTTAACATAAAAATGTTGACATCATGTCTTTTCAGGACAAGGAGACAAGGTGTTGTGTTTCCGCTGTGGTGGCGGTTTAAAAGACTGGGCGCCAGAGGAAGACCCCTGGGTAGAACACGCTCAGAACTACCCAGGGTAAGAACTATATCCATGTCTGCACTCGCTCACATGTCTGTTAACATCTTTTTATTCATAAATATCTTCACTTTCCATTAGATGCACCTTTCTGCTGGAAGAAAAGGGAAGAGAATTTGTCAACAGCATTCAGCTACGATGTCCCCGAGAAACAGCTGCTGTAAGTTTAATTACTATAAACCAGTTTATGTTTGATCATTTTGTTGAATATAAACACTCGTCTTTTTGTTTTTGAAGCTTGTAATAAAAGAGCTTGAAAAGGATTATTTCATCTGTTATTGTATGAAGAGGTGCTTTAAGTAAATTGAATTTTTCTAGATTAATTGGTGGTTAAAAGTAAAAAAAAAAATGGTTTTAAATTAAATGTAAGTGGGGAAAAAAACAACACAAAATTTTCCTACTTTTCTTGAGGTGTCCTTGACTGGTTCTCTTACAATTCCTTTTTAAAATCAATCTTGTACTAAAATATTCTTTCGATGATGATTTGTGGACATTAAGATCTAAAGAGAAGCGCCATCTGCTGGTCAGACCCTGTAGTTCAGTCAAAGGGTGGAGTCGGAGTAAAAAAAAAAAAATATGCACGTCCAGGAGAAGGCCAGTGGCTGGAAGTTAGAGGGGATTTTGCTGCCATTCGGTGGCGTTTGTCTGGGAGCGGCCATTTTGAATGGCAGCTACTGTATATCAGTTATTATTGTTCCTACCCAGCTGGGAAATGTAAACAATGCTTTAATTATTATCTGTGTCGGGGGTGGGGAATTGGAATTAATAGGAAAAATTTTTGCGTTTTTAGATTTTTGTGCTTTGATGTCGACAAATTAAATTAAATCCGAATTTCTTACAAAAAGGTGGTAAGAATGCACAAAAGGCATGTCGATGGAAATATTTAAAGCTCAGTTTCATTGCCTTTTACCTCCAGGTTCTTTAGATGAGGATTTTATACTTTAGCTGGGTTTTGTTTGGATTTTTTAAATTGCTGAATTATTCTAAATGTTTAGATCGATGGTCTCAGTTTGGTCCAGAAACGACGCCATGCTTCCCACTCCAGTATTTTTCTCCATCCTGCTCCTCAGGGTACTCTGCCCTGCATGTTTTACATATTTTTCAGTTATCACACACCTGATATCAGTTGATAGCAGTTAAACTTTCTTTGCTGAGCTGCAATCATCTGCATCAGGTGTGTTGAAGCAGAGAAACATGTAAAACATGCAGGGTGGTGGTGCCATGATGACCACATTTAAACGAAAGCCGAAAAAGTGGCGTGCCGTTAATGTGCTGCGTTAACGCCAGACTCTTATCACGAGATAAACAAAATGTCGCCGCTGATCTATTAAATTTGGGTTGTGAACTAGGAACTAGTTCTATACTGATAATGTCTGTGATGATGCTAGCAAGTGCTTCATGCTGAAACCAAGGTCCAGCAGCGATGCTCTTTGTTTATGTAAAACAAATAAACTAGGAAATGCTCTTCCTTTATGCCACCGCTGAAACATTCTTCTGATTCTGCCAATGTTAACATTTACAGCTGCAACCTCCAGAACATTACGTTAGCTTAGCATCAACAGACTACCAACATAAACAACCCTGTTTAACAAAAAAATGTTTTCCCCATTTTGACATTACCCAGCAGCCCTTGCTGCCACTCCGGCCTCTAATGACATCACAATGACTGCCTGAGTGACTGGTGGAAAAAGGAGAACTAGAGTTTGAACCGACTGACGCAAAGTTACTGACTATAAACAGTTAATCACAGAATTCATGTTAATCTGAATAAACACTTATTAAACACAAATATATCTTATTGGAAATTATTTTCACCACCAGTTATCATAGTAGATGAAGTAGAAAAGCTTCTCAAGCAGTTTGATTCATTCATTCATACCATTCTTTTATTTTTTTTCCCCTAATTTCATTCTTATATCTTATTTGTACTCAGTCTTATTTTTCTCTTATCTGTAAAAAATTGCACACAATGTCCTGCAAGGGATTAATAAAGTAATTCTGATTCGATAGACCTTTAGCAGAATTCAAATCAGCCATTTTAATCTAGATTAGTTCCAAGATTACAATAAAATTAATATATATATGATATAATATAGACACGACTTTTGTTCTAATATATTTTAGGTCTTATTTGTCAGCTGATTATAACCGTTTCTGACCCTGTTGGTCAGTCGTTAGAACGCCTTGTCATTCATCATTTTAAACACAATCCTGCATGTTTAGCAGCTTATATCGCTCTATCCAGCTTGTTCTATCGGAAACCAATGAATTGCTAATCCTAATGTCACTTTAGGTATTTCAACATTCTTGGGATCCCTCTTCTTGTTTTCTGCATCGATGGTAACATCTTTGTTTTTCTATACAGGCTCCAAGTCAGGAAAATGGATTTACAGCCTGTGAAGAAGGTATTTTTCTAACCCTGAGTCAAAACTACAGAAATGTCAATTAAGTCTGTTTGTATAGCAGACATTTAATAATTTGTATCCATTTCCTTTAGAAGAGGACCCACTGGAGAAGCTAAGGAAGCTGCAGAGGGAAAAACAGTGTAAAATCTGCATGGATAGGGATATTTGCATCGTCTTCCTGCCATGCGGTCATCTGGTCAGCTGCAAGCAGTGCTCCGAGTCACTCGTCAAATGTCCAATCTGCTGTGGAGCCATTGCACAAAAAATCAAAACCTACATTGCTTAAGGGAAAATAGAACCCGTTCTTTAACATAAATGCTGCTTTGTTTTGTTTTTTCTTCTGACCTCTGCAACATGGTGGAGAGAGAAAGGTAACACTATGGCCTCCCTATAGGGCTGTTCTAGATTTTATTTAGAATAAACTGACGTTCATGCTAGGATTATTTGACAATATGACCGATTGTGACGTTTATTAAACTACCAGGTATATCCTGCCTTCTTTCCACTGATAAACTATGTTTAAACATATTGATTCTAGATAAGCGAGGTTGTAAAATATACCGTAGTTGTAATTTAATAATGCATGTATATCGGATAACCTGTGATATAGTTGTAAATGTATTTTAATCAATCAGATACTTATTTTTACAATGACTTAAATGGTAAGTAGCTGTTTTCTTGATATTTTATGTAACCAGAGTTTTTGTTTTTCTTTATTAGGGCTACTTGTAAATAAACATTTTAGACAAATCCATATTTTCAGTAAGATTTCCCTTTCTTTACGTTTGTGTTTGATCTAATCATGGTAAATCTAATCATTTTTAAAAGAACTGAAGGGGTTTATTCCTCATGCCTAATGCACTTGATGCAAATGGAATATTGTCACTCTTAATGTGCAAAATATTGTGTAAATAAATACAATCTCTAATTTATTCAGAGCTGTCTGTATTTTATTGTTTGAAATATTAATTTTTAGGATCTAATAAAGCTGATTTAAAAACTGAAGATATTAGGATGCCTCATTAGTGGTAAAATCTATGGAAAAGTGATTTTATTCACTATTCTGCTCCGATTAAGATACACGAAACTGAGAGCTGATTAATAGTGAACATTTTTGTAGATGTATGATATTGATTGTACATCCTGTTGGACGAGGGAATGACACGGGGGGGTATTTCAAATACTCAGCCTTGGTGGTTTTCAATGGCTAAAAACAGGAAATGTGACTATAAACTATAAATGTTTCATAATTAGACAGGATTTGCTGCCCATGTTTTATATTGAATATAGCGGGGGGGATTTACCATTAAGCAATACTAGGCAGTTGCTTAGGGCCCCAAGTTCTCTGGGGGCCCCATAAAACTGTTTTCATGTATGGTTAATACAACAATTCCTTATTTGTGCACATTAGTTATGTTTTTGATAAAAATCCTTTGGCTAAAATGCCATCAGAACGCTGATAATATAAAGTGTGTCTCAGCCCCCCCCTTCAGTGTCCACCATGTTGGATCAGTCCATTTGCTGCACATGTTCAGAAAGGTCCAAACAGACAGCAGCAAACCATTTGAAAACAAACCATGCAAAGAGCAGTGTTGCCAACTTAGCACTTTTGTCACTATATTTAGCGACTATTCA
>NW_015150466.1:970480-973966 GCF_000732505.1 Cyprinodon variegatus
TATATATAATTAGGGGGTCCCCGCTCCATCTCACCATCAGTTGGGGGTCCTTGGCCTGGAAAACATTGAAGACCCCTGCCTATCTGATAACACCAAACCAAAATACTGCATGTTTGCACCATGTATATTAATTCTCTGAATTTCCACATTAATTCATTTTTTGCACCATTTTTTTTCTCCCACACTATTTACATTTGATCACTGCTGCACTTTAAGAAATGGAAATATCATGAAAGCTGTATAAAACTACATTTTGTCTTTTATACACGCTCTGTATTTTTTTTTATATGGTTTTGTATATTATGACAAAAGTTTTTTTTTTCTATCAGCCACGTACGATCGAGATGCAGTACCTGTCAGCAACCACTAGGTGTCAGGCCATCGGCTTTGTTTCTAACGGGTTCGATGTGGCCGCTAGGTGGCAGCTCTGCACCAGGATTTCCTCCTCCTAGGTCGTCGAAACAACAAACCGAACTACGGAGCGAGCGGGGTGAGAACGTCCGAAACTGCCTCTGACCGCGACTTTTAAACTCTTTTTTAAACAGATTTCCAGCGGGTTGGAGGGAGAAACTGTCTAGGAATAATAAAAGTTACGATTGTGCCCCAACAACACAGTACAACAAGGTAAGTTAGCCGTAAAATGGCGGAGAGCTATGTGGAACTTAGTTGATTTGTATTTTGCTAGCCAGGCTAGCTGTGGAGGAGCCCAGAGCGCGGATGTCTGCCTGAACCCAGTCGCTGCGCTAGCTCGCGGTACACGGCTAATATGGTCGCTAGCAGGTTAGCTTGGTCGATTTTCGGCACAACTGCTGTAATTAAACGATTTTAAAAATAAAGAGGCGCTTTAATTGTCTTACATGTCCACAAATCCGCTATTTATTTGTAAACAAAGTGTTTGCTGCTTATGCAATACGGTACTGGAACTCCCGAGGCAAGATGGAGGACGCAAGGACGTGATGTTTTTTTTAGGTAAGGCTAGCGCTAGCTGCTAACCTAGCTAAGTAGCGATACTTGTTCTCAGCTTGTTGTTTCCTGTTTGACTGTTTATACTTTATTAATTAGAGGGAAACTTGTCTATGTGTGATATGCACTCACCAGGCATCTAATGCCCATAGAGAAACACCTATTTAGCGTCATTCTGTAATGGCTCTATATTTTAGCTCAGGCTACTACAGTAGAGCTTACGTTGTTTTGTTGTTATGATCTGGTTTTATAGACGTAGCGATGTTCTATATTGCTAATCTGGATAAAATACTTGGTTAATGTTTGTTCATTCGGGTTTAATCGTAAACAAACGGTGAGGTTTTGCCGAGTCGTGCATGCTCAGTTCATCAGGTCTCAACTAGCTGACGTCGAGGAAAAGACGCGGAGACGGTGGGTTAGCTGGCGGCGCTAGCATCAGCGGCGCACCGGCGTCAATTTCTGACAGCAGCCGACGGAGAGCGCAGCGGCGGCGGCGTGGTGGGAGCGAACCGAGCCGGCGGGGTTTTGGAAACCAGCTCCGGATTCGGTTGATTCTGGCTTTGGTTTCACGGCTTCGCTGTTTTCTAAACGAGACTCCGCCGCTTCTCTGTAACTTTATAAATCGCTGCTGTCCGATTTGGCGCCACTTTTCGGTCTACACCCAGAGAACCGTGCGGGCTTGTCAGGTAGGACCCCATCACGAGCGGGGCGAAACGCACGTAATAACATCACCTTAGAAATATTGCTTTAACTATTGATTCATAAAGTCACACAAATGCTCCTAAAGGCAGTTTTCCTCCGTTCACACCTGTGCTTCTTTAAAGCTAATGTTGAGCATTAATATTATACAATCATATTCTTTGTTGGGCAGCTTTGTTGATGTAAAACACCAGGATTGCTTTATTTTATTGCAATAATTTCTTTAAATTCACATCTTTTTTTTACCTACATATTTATAAGTTTACCCCTCTTAATGGGGGGGTTTGTTTTCCCTCCCGGGACTGAGCACATTTCTCATCAGTGCCTCTCAGATCTAAGGAAACGTTTGCATTTATTACTTACAACAATCAAAACATATAAAGTTCTGCTCACTCTATGTGATGTGCATGAATTTCTACTTCAGATCATGCAATGCTTTTTTTTTTCTGTGGCCTGTTGATGTTGATCCTGTCCTTTGATTGGTTTTCATATGTATGGGCGGACTGGACAGTGCCATATTTGGTCATGGAGGATGAAACCCTCAGCTTCCATGTATGACGTTTTCCTCTAACCAGAGCAAAGATGAAAGCTGCAGCCAATAGGAGAACAGCAGGCATGACAGTAGCGTTTGTGTCCGCCCCCTGTTACCATGTGAAACTTTTTTTTTTTCTCCCCCATCTATGAATTGTTTGCTCCCCACAGAGACTTTGATGTTATCTTGTTATGGTTTTCTATGTGTTTGATGGTATTATTTGAGGTATTTATTACGATGACACTGAGTGGTTCTTGAAATCTTTTTCTACTCCCCAGGTCACATGCAACCCCCCCTATCTGTTTTTTTGCGAAGAATCTCAAGTCAGTTGTAAAGTTGACGTTAACCAGAAGATGTTACAGAAATGATAGCAGCACCAGAAATACCACCAGAGTTCGCCTACCCTCAGTAAGTACCCGCTTTTATGTGTTGTTGCTTTTTATTTTCATTTAAAGCCAGTTAGAAAGGCTTTATTACTCTGCTCTGTACAGCTAAACGTTAAAATAGGCTTGGGGGATATGAAGAAAATCTAATATCGCCCTATCTTTGGGCTATATAGCGATACACCATATATATCACACTATGACCTACAAAAAAAAAAAATAGAGAACATAAAATTGCGATGATATCCTTATTCAAAGTTTTGATTTCAAATTTTAAACCTTTTATTTTAAGCAAGAGCAAACAGACGGTAAACAAAGCAAAAACAAACAAAATGTAATAAAACGTGAAAAAAAAGGGCTCTTTAGTGTGTGAGAAGAAAAAAATGCAGAAAAATGTCAAAACCAAAAGTGGAAATACTGCCCAAAGATTAGAGCATTATAACCCTAACAATTTGCACTGATCTTTGCAAGCTGGGAATTTTAAAGTTATAGGGAAGTCATATTTAAATGTCAAATCATTCTGGCTTAAACATGTATATAAATGTACTCTTCACCAGAACATATTGTCCCAAAATTTAGAAAATTTCTATTTAAAAAAAAATCATGTCTTAAAATATGTTTTTCTTTCATTATCTTCAGCAGGCCAGTTAGTTCTACGTCAGCCTGAACACCTAAATTCGGCCAATCATATATCAATCATATTTTTTCAGTCATAGCATCTTGATTTATATGTCACAGCTAATATACGCAATGGTTGAAATCAGAATCCTTTCCTTTCCCATTGAGTTGCGTCCCAGTGTTCACGGGGATGGACGTCTGTGTCTTCGGCAGGCGTAGAGCTAACAGAACTGGCAGCGTTGCGAGGCAAGGGCTCAAACATGTACGGCTGGAAGCCTTCTACACCAAACC
>NW_015150466.1:974580-981227 GCF_000732505.1 Cyprinodon variegatus
CGGCCACAACCAAAAAGATGTGAACAAATCCGCCCCCTTGATAATCGACCAATCACATTTACTTTCTTCACTCATGTAAAGTCGTCCACCACTCTGGAGCATTTGGAAATGCAACGTTTAGCACAGCCGCTTCCCTACGACTTTAAAACTTTAGTGGTTTTAAAATCTCAGTGCGCCTTTATAACTATATTGGTATTAAATGTTCAATCTTTCAACAGGGACACAGATACCAGATTCTCCTCAGACACAGACTTCTCTGAGGATCTTGATGGCAGAGGTGGAATTCCAGCTAAAGGAAAGGTACATAGCTGGGTGTAAAACCTCTTCATATATGTTGGCGGACGTGTTCGGGTTGTGTTTTTTAAACACGCCTCTTTTTGGTTCTCCATATGTTTGGCAGGGTGGAAAGAAAGGGAAGAAGGCGGCGGGGGAGAAAGGCAAAGGCGGGAAGGGCGCAGGCCGCATAAATGGCCACCACCAAGAGAACGGCATGGAGAACATGATGCTGTTCGAGGTGGTGAAAGTGGGCAGGAGTGCAATGCAGGTAAAGCTGGAACGGGATTTAAAAAGGTTTTGGTAAGAAGGAACCGCTACGGATTTTTAATGAGCTAATTTCTCTTTGTCCGCAGTCTGTTGTTGATGAATGGATCGAGTCTTACAAACACGACAGAGATGTTGCTCTGCTAGATCTCATCAATTTCTTCATCCAGTGCTCAGGGTGTAAAGGTTTGTAAACGCAGCATCTGTTTTTTATCAGACTGTTGATCTTTTATCCCAGTGCTCTAACTAGCCTTCCTCCATCAGGTGTGGTGAGTGGAGAAATGTTTCGCAACATGCAGAACTCTGAGATCATCCGACGAATGACGGAGGAATTTGATGAGGTAAATTTTACACCCATTCGGTCTTTTTGCTTTATTTCTGTTTATTTTGGGTGTCGTTTTTCAGTGTCTTGTTGTTGTCTTCCTTTGTAGGACAGCGGTGACTACCCTCTAACCATAGCTGGGCCCCAGTGGAAGAAGTTCAAAACCAGCTTTTGTGAATTCATTTCTGTGCTAGTGCGTCAGTGTCAGTACAGCATCATCTACGACGAGTACATGATGGACACGGTCATCTCCCTCCTCACTGGACTATCAGATTCACAAGTCCGAGCCTTCAGACACACCTCAACGCTGGCAGGTAAAAGTAGCCGCCTTTATCCAGGAAGCTTGATTGTTGGGCTTTGAGGCATGATTAGCAACTTCTTAAGATGTTTAGTATTAGAAGAGCGAAAATGGATGCATGATCAGGCTTTTACTGATCGTTTCTATTTTAGGTGTCCTTTCAAGTCTGCTCTGCTGTTTTTAATTATACTACTTTTTTCTTATTTGTTAAGAACCAATAATGTTTTAAAACATGAAACAAGATCATCTAAATTCATCAAACCACATTTTCCTTTGTTGTTTTCCGTTCTGTTAAAGTCTAGTAGAGCTTAAAGGTACCTGTCCTCGGCTGATGTGTTTATAGAGAGAAAATAGTCTTAGTTCTTGACTCTGCTGCATTTAAGGGACAGGAAAAAAAATCTTTCTTATTACTTTCACTGCCAGCTTCAAGAAAATTGACTCTTTGATTTCTGCCCATCTTAAAATCAAATAGTTTGCGTGTTTTAAACTTAAAACACACACTTAGATTAATTGATTGAAATACACTCTGTGTTTGTAAAATGACAAAAGTTGTCCAACTCTACCCACAGCAGGTTTAATTAATTGTTTGGGTTTTGTTCACTGTTTCCTCCATTAATGCTGTTATTGTGTTTGAACTACACAGACAGCGCAGCCGTTATTTAAACCAGTCCGATCACATGTTTGTTTAATGCTTTGATCTCTGATCGACATAAGAAATGATGGGAGAATAATAGGATAGAAGATGTTGGGCATCGAATGCTGGTTTCTGGCTGATCACCGATTCCTGGAGTGGGAAGTCAGGGGTTGACGTTAAGGATATTTACATTTCACATTTTTCACATTTCATTTGCCCAGAAACAATTTTTACTTGCCCAGTATAATGTTTGATAAATATAGTTCCTAATATTCATTGTTGTGTATATATATCAATGAAACATGTTTGTTTGTTAAATGTTTTTTGTAATTCAGTAAGTTTCCAGGTTCCTGGTGTGTATCTGCATGCGTCAGATAATGAACTCCAGCCTACATTACCGTGTTAACATGCTTTTCAATCCTTCCTGCACATTCTTTTCAAACTAAACTTTGCTTTAAACTGTTGTTTGCTTGGAAAAATATAAATGTAATGTTAAAAATCTAAAAAAAACTTGACAGGTTATAAACTTAAGATTAATCACAAGACAGAAGTCAATGTCACAAATGAATAACTTTTATTTTAGAGTCACGGTTTGTTTATGCAAGATAATACTATTAATATAATGTGACTTTTCTAGAGAATCATTATAGTTATTTTATTCAGGGTTTCCACAGTGTGACATCATTTCAGAATTCCCTGACTTTTAACTGACTCAGGATTAGTTTCCCCTGACAAAATAAATGCAGCAACAAGACAATAATAATAACATAACAGGTCACCAATCTAACATGTTTAGCTCTATAACATTTAAATGCACCTCTCCAATGTCTGAGAGAAAAAAAATTTATGAACTTTTTTTAATGTATGACCTGCATCACTGTACAGAAGACTGCCATATGACAGCGCTTTCTTAACCTGACTCCGCCAGATGGATTTGCTCCGCATATCCTTCCGTAGAACTAATTTTGGGAAGGGGCGAAAATACTGGTTAGCTGATTGGCCTATGTTGGTGATAGACGGGCCAAATAAACCAATCAGATCAACGAAGCATATGACGTACTAACAGAGCCAATTGATAGATCAAACTCTTGCCGAAACCAGTCGGGAGAAGAGCAAAAGAAATACTCTGTAATTCCCATAAAACTTGCTCGATAGCCACGCTAACGCTAGTTTCATCGGCTGAAGCCGCCATGTTCTTTAGACTGAACTGTCGCGCTTCTCATTGGGTCACGCCTCAACCCGCCTCAAAGCCAACGCTGATTGGACGTTCGTTTGGTGAACGGCTCCAAATTTTCTTTAACGGAGAGTCTCCAGACTGATTTGCGAGTGAAATCTTGAAAGCTCGCGACATCAGGATGGTCTCACGAGGCTAGCGCTTTCTAGCTCGTTTGTCGTTTTGGTAACTAAATCAGAATTACCGCTAGGGGGATAAAAATCATGCCATCTGGCTGAAAATCACCCGGCTTTTTCAAATCACGCGAGAATGTGTACAAAACAACAAAAATGGCGCCAGCAACGCTTCTTGGTCGTTTTCAGCGAATGTTGGCGATTTTAAAGTAATTTTGAGTGATAAATTATTATTTTTTTGCGATCATTGCACTTGCCCGGCAGGCAAATGCAGTGAAATTTGTACCCTCCCGACAATAAAAGCTTCTTGCCCCGGGCGATGGTTAACATCGAGCCCTGGGAGTGTTGGTTTAGTGGTTAGAGCAGTGCGCTTGTGCTCTGGGAAGGGTGAAAGTACCTTGTTGGATCCCCCAGCCTCCACCCTGGGCTCTGAGCAAGACCTTTAACTCCACACTGCTCCCAGGGCACAGTGGCAGCCCACTGCTCCCTAAGGGGATGGGTTAAATGCAGAGTGAATTTCTCCAATGTGGATCAATAACGTTCAATTTCTATCTTTTTCTTTCTGATCTCTGAAAAGCCTGACAGCCTGATTCTGATTTAGGTCGATACAGATTATTTGCAACAACTGATACTGACAATAAGTGAATCTTATCTTAATGCAACAGGCATTATTAAATACCCCATAAAACACCAAAAAATGCTGAATATGCTAAAATTGTCCAAATATTTAAACCTTCACCGAATGAATGAGCTCGTCAGCGTTTAAGTGCCGAATTATTTCATTTTTCTTGGTTCTTTAACACCTTACTCACACTGAATGTTGTTAATTGTGGATCGCTTCTCTCAATAGAAACTTCCACACCGAAGAGTGTTCCTGTCAGCTCAACCTGGTAGAGCCTAGCTTGATGCATTCACTGACTTGTAAAACGTCTGTTTTTCTTGGTTTGGAACAGACCAGAGTCATTTAAGCTGAAAATCAGACATTTCCAGTCGCAGATTTCCTTCTTGGTGTATCTGAAAGATCCGGTTCCTGCTATATTCACATAGTTACTGAACATTTCAGAAATACAGATGAGGTTTTTGTTTCTCAATCAGTTCACACACCTGACTTTATATCCTCAACAATGATTTTCATCTATGAAACTCAATAGGGGCTAACGTTGGTTTCGATGTCTCTTTTTTTCTTTTCCCCTGACAGCCATGAAGCTGATGACAGCCCTGGTGAATGTAGCTCTAAACCTGAGCATTAATATGGACAACACCCAGCGCCAGTATGACGCAGAGAGGAATAAAATGGTTGCTAAAAGAGCCAACGACAGGCTGGAGCTTCTCCTCCAAAAGCGTAAAGAGGTGAGCAGGATCCCAGCTAACTCTACAGGAAGCCTGGGGAGGCGTTCAGGGGCAGCAGTAACTGATGTAGCAGCAGACTGAGGATCAGGAGTTATAAAAACACCGGACAGTTTAATATCTTACTGGTCTTATCTGTAGCATTAAAACCGGCTGATCATTGACTGCTGTCTGTCTTATGTGAACGAGTTATTGGATAATGTGGCTTTTTTTAAGTTCCCCACTAATGGAAGCTTCCTAGGTGGTTAAAATAATTTATATTTCAATACTAAACACCCGGAATAAGCTGTGCCCCAAACATTATAAACTTAGCAGGGGTGGACAATTGTTTAATATCGAAATATATTGAGATGTGATGTCACTGAGTAACGGTGACATCATGTTTCTGATAGGTAATATATATTGCTGTCTATGGTTGGAGCATTTTTTTTTTTTTACTGACCTTTGACCTTTTTTTTAATCAACTTTTTCTGAAACGTTCGAGGAGATCTATAAACGTGGCAAATTGTTTGTCTTTGTGGGCATTCCTTAAAGTCTTCCTGAGGTTTTGTTTTAAATATATCATGTAAATAAAGCAATAGATGGCGATAGTTTTGGTCGCCCAGCCATGAAACTGACCCATCAGTGTTTGCCAGATTGTGCCGTTCCTTCTGTCATGAAGGCTGCAGTGATGCAGACACCCAGGGGCTCAGCTCACCAAAGCTTTAGCTAACGTTAGTACAACCAAAATAAAGCAGTTCTGATGCTGATAATAATATGACGATAAAAGACTTAAAATTTCCTTATTTGTGAAGCTGGTGCCAAAGTATAATTTAAAAAGATGCTCGGCATTCCTCATTTTAGGGAAGACAGAGATTCTTGGAAGAGTTGTCATAAAATCCAACTTTATTCTCATAATGTTATAACTAGGGGATTGGCGGTCTAGTGGCTAGGGCATAGAGCTTGGAATCCTGAGGTTGTGAGTACAACCCACTCCCACGGACTACCATTCTGGGTCCCTGAGCAAGACCCTTAAAGGCCTGATTAGACTTCTGCAACCGCACACATCAAATGTCGCTGGGTTTGAGCGCGAATCAGTTTTGCTGGCATGCTTCTGCGCCGTCGGTCTGGAACAGACAGACGGAAGGGCATAGCAAGGACCAATCACAGCTGCTTTTTCTCTGCGCACTTCTGCTTGAGGTCTGCGCAGATTTGCGACTTTCCGGCACGTAGTTGGGATTTTTTTGAGGTGCACTAGGACTGTTGCAGAACCTCTGCGTGGAGGGCGTGGTCACGCACAGAGACAGATTTGACGGTTGCGCAGGCATAAATTGGCCTTAAACTTGCACTGCTTCCTGGGCGCCAGAACAATGTGCATCGTTTAAACTCGCACCCCCTCGCCGAAACCCGGCTGCTGCGCTCTCCACTCCGACAACCCGCTCTCGACTTCTTCTCTGCGCGCTCAGCTTCATCTCTGCTCTCGCTCGGCTCCACGGGATAACTGATGTCATTTCCTTTACAGCTGTGTGAGACGCTTCTTCACTTGTCTGTTTAGTAGATCAGTCGCTCATTCGCCATTCTATTTGTTTACGCTTCTGACTGGATGGGTGGAGTCATGTGATTACACACATTACTGTCTTAAAGGGGAAGGAAATACCAGCCACCAGCACTCACAGGAAAAACCGCAGAATTAAATTGATTTATTTTACCTACTTTGGAAATTTGTTGGCAGTTATGGTCCTGAAAATCTGGTTTATCGCTCAGCTCTAGCACTAATACCAGAACAACGGTGCAATCTTCCATTAAGGCTAATCAATACTTGTTTTACCTAATAGAGAAGTGACTCTTAGGTCTTTTTTTCTAAATGAGGGCCAAACTGTCCCATAATGATGTTTTCTTTCTTCCTAATCGGCCATTTTTTTTCCTTCACTAGAATGAACTCTGTGCCTTTAAAAGATGTTTTACCACCAAAGTATCAGAATCTCATCTTTCTCTATTGCAAGCCACTGAAGTCACACAAACGTGTGAAGATAAACTTCACTTTTCAATTCTATTCAGTTTATTTCTATAGCTCCAATTCAAATCATGTCATCTCAAGTTACAATATAGTTCACCAGATCATCCAGTCAGATTGATTCAAAGTTTTCTATCTAAGGAAAACCAGCTGATTGCATCGACTC
>NW_015150466.1:982572-986090 GCF_000732505.1 Cyprinodon variegatus
AGAAAGGGCCTTAGACTTACACAAATTTTATTGTCATTTAAAAGGATGCTGAGGTCCCTGTTACCATGGGAACCAGTTTAGAGTTATGTGCAAAGGTCCAACCTAATTAATCATTGTGTCAGTTAAATGCAGCATCACTTCAGCTTATTAAACTTGAGTTGGATGCTGATTAAACGGCCATGAAGGGAGAAATTAATATTTTTTCTGGAAGCCTGTTAATGACTTTGAAGTTTCCTGATTAATGTCAGTATTTAGTAGGCCTGCTTGGCAGACTTTGTGTAGCTTTCATTCATTCTGAGTTTATTCAGAAACAAAGTTGATGAAACCAGTAATCTGTCTGGATTATTTTAATCCCAGTGAAATGTGGTGACCACCAACCATCTGATCATTTAGGTGCACATTTAACTTATTTAAAAAGTTTCTCTCTGTGCTTTATTTCAGCTCCAAGAGAATCAGGATGAAATTGAGAACATGATGAATGCAATTTTCAAAGGAGTGTTTGTTCATCGATACCGGTACGAGTTAACATTAATATTTGTTGGCAAACAATCCTGCCCAAAGAAATCTAGATTTCATTTTTTTTCTTTTTCTGAATAAATAATTGCGTTTACAGAGACTCTATAGCGGAAATCAGAGCCATCTGCATAGAGGAGATCGGCGTGTGGATGAAACTGTACAGCGATGCCTTCCTCAACGACAGCTATCTGAAGTATGTGGGTTGGACCATGCATGATAAGGTATGCTGTTCTTACGTTTTTTCCCGTGTGGCAGCTGTTATTGTGTGGTGTAAATATTTCTCTTACTCATATCTGTTAAAATGCGCGTTGATGAGTGCAGCAAACTGTGATAAACATTGCCTGCCGCGTCTGATTTGATTGCAGCAAGGAGAGGTACGTCTCAAGTGTCTGACAGCTCTGCAGGGCCTCTACCACAACAGAGAGCTGAATGCAAGACTGGAGCTCTTCACCAGCCGCTTTAAGGTCAGCACCACCTGCTGGACGACTTTAACACAGCACCTTTTCATCTGTCATTCATCTGTCCACCGAGGCGGAAAGTGTTTTCATTTAAAACATATTCAGTTTAACTGGCTGCTTTTATCGTGACTAACAAGGATTTATTAATAACTCAGATTATTCTCCAAGTTGACCCGTTCTGCTCTTTTCTCTCAGGACCGGATTGTCTCCATGACTCTTGACAAGGAATACGATGTTGCAGTACAAGCAATTAAACTGCTGACGCTAGTCTTAAAGTAAGTGGGTTTCTATTTGCTAAAATCTACAGTCTGACCTTTTTCATTTGAAAGAAACAAAGCAACAGTTGCTCCTGCTGCTGCAAAGCAATAATAGCTTTATCATTGCACAAAGATTAAAACAAAAAGAAACACATTTGTTGGGTAGATTGATTCATTTTCCTCCTCTTCCTGCAGAGAATACTTCACTTTGGCTCTTTTAATCACATCACAGCACTCAGGATTTTTTGTTTTGTTAGGTCTGATCTGCAGATTCAGATTTTAACTTGTTTGTTTCAATAGTTTGAAGTAGAGCTGAAGCAATAATTAGATTAATCAGATTATAGAAATAATGTTCACCTAATTCAGTAATCATTAACTGGAGTATAGAGACTCTAAAACGTGCCTTTAGCTGACAGAGCGACTCACTTAGAGCAGGAATTATACTAAGATTGTTAAACAATGTATATACATTTTTTATTTAAGATTAAAAACAAACTTTTTCATCTGTCAATCTGCTCTATCCAGAACACCACAAGTAGAAAAGTTTGAGTTTCACCTTTTTTTTATTTGATTAAAAGTCTCTTTAGATATCCGATTAATTGAACAATTAATCAACAGATTAATCGATTTGCAAAATAATTGTTAGTTGCAGCCCTAAACTTTGAGCCATGGGTGATAGGCGGCGCTGAAATCGTGATGGGAAAAGCAGTCAGCAATAGATGGGGGAGGGGCAGCATTGCTTTGTAAGCCCTGATCTAACCCTGGTATTCTGAGGAAATGCTTTTGCAGGGTGGGGAACATGTGAGGTCTGATGCAATGATTTGATTAGAAAATGTGTTTTTATTTATTTATTGTTGACACTGACGTTTCTCTACATGAGCAGGAACCTTTTATTAATGCACCTGGTTTGTCTCTGCAGTAGTACAGATGAGGTGTTGACGCCCGAGGACTGCGAGAGCGTCTATCACTTGGTCTACTCGGCACACCGGCCGGTTGCTATCGCAGCTGGAGAATTCCTCTACAAGAAGTAAGTTTTATTCTGGCAGTTTATCAACCTGTTTAGAGCTCAAAGGGTTTATCCTGGGTAGATTGAAGGAGGCCTCTTGTCTGCAGAGTCTGGTAACGATCCACTTCTTCACAGATTGTTCAGTCAGCGAGAACCAGAGGAGGAAGGTGCCCCTAAAAGAAGAGGCAGACAAAGTCCTAACGCCAACCTCATCAAGACCACTGTCTTTTTCTTCCTGGAGAGTGAGGTAGGGTCTGCTTCTGGTTTCTCCTGATGCAGCAGGTTTTTATCACGTAGTTCAAGTTTCTTTGCGCTTCCCTGTAGCTCCATGAGCACGCAGCTTACCTGGTAGACTCCCTCTGGGAATGTGGTGCAGAGCTACTGAAAGACTGGGAGTGTATGATCAGCTTACTGCTGGACGACCCCATGCCAGGAGAGGAAGGTACGACTCTGCTTCTTTTAGCTGAAGCTTTGTAGCTTGGATTGGATCCAAATGAAGCTGACTGGTTGACTTTGGTGTGTTCAGCTCTTACAGACAGACAAGAGACAGCTTTGATTGAGATCATGCTGTGCACTGTGCGTCAGGCTGCTGAATGCCATCCGCCTGTTGGAAGAGGAACGGGAAAGAGGGTGAGAGGCCCAGCAGAACCAGGAGCTACAGTAGATCCTGTTATTAAAGCTGATGCAGACTCTACTGGGATCTGATGAGAACAAACAGCTTCAGACGCCTCAGTATCTATTCAGGGTTTCCTCATATTGTAGAAAAATAAATAGATTTGATCATTTTATAAGACCTAAATTAACATCTGTAAAAGATATTGCTTCTATAATAAAAGTTTATCCTAACTTAAACTTTTCTTTTCAAAAGTGTAACACTTCCTTCCTTCTTTGCATCCTTTCCTTCCTCATTCTATACATCCTGTCCTGTTTGTTCCTTGCTCCCTTCCTTTGTTCTTTCTATCTTTGCTTGCTTCCTTCCTTCCTTCTTTGCATCCTTTCCTCTCTCGTTCTATTCATTCATTCTTCAATCCCTCCTTTTTTCCTTGCTCCATTCCTTCCCTCCTCCTTTCCTTCTTTGCATCCTTTCCTCCCTCGTTCTATTCATTCATTCTTCAATCCCTCCTTTTTTCCTTGCTCCATTCCTTCCCTCCTCCTTTCCTTCTTTGCATCCTTTCCTCCCTCGTTCTATTCATTCATTCTTCAATCCCTCCTTTTTTCCTTGCTCCATTCCTTCCCTCCTCCTTTCCTTCTTTGCATCCTTTCCTCCCTCGTTCTATTCAT
>NW_015150466.1:987152-987867 GCF_000732505.1 Cyprinodon variegatus
TCCTTCCCTCCTCCTTTCCTTCTTTGCATCCTTTCCTCCCTCGTTCCATCCATACTCTCTTTCATCCAGTTCCCGTCCTGTTTATTCCTTGCTCCCTTCCTTTTTTCTTTCTATCCTTGCTCCCTTCCTTTTTTCTTTCTATCCTTGCTTCCTTCCCTCTTTCTTAGCATTTCTTGTGTCTGTAATCTCTCCATTTAGACCCGGAGCGATGTTAATTTCTAATTGGACTCTAAAGTATTGAATGTGAATGAAAACTAAGGCTCTCTGTCCGTCAAAAACAGATTCCATGTTTCCTGCCATCTCTGGATCCCTTGACTTTAAATCGTAGGGTATTTCTGCAGACCTGGAAGCAAAGCAGTGGTGTGGACCGTCTAACTGGTTTCCCTTTCCTCTTAAGGTAATGACGGCGAAAGAGAAGAAGACCCAGCTGGACGATCGGACACGAATCACTGAACTGTTCGCTGTAGCTCTACCGCCTCTTCTGGCCAAGGTACGACGGCAAAAAGATCCTGTTTGTTTTATTTTGGATAAATGTTGCTAGAAAGTTTAATGTTGAGCATTTTTATTCCCCCCCCACCCCCCAACAGTACGCTGTTGATGCAGAGAAGGTGACCAACCTGTTACAGCTGCCTCAGTACTTTGACCTGGAGATTTACACCACAGGACGTCTGGAGAAGGTACGGCTGATCACATTAGGACATATTTTCAAACTAAA
>NW_015150466.1:989126-990258 GCF_000732505.1 Cyprinodon variegatus
GGAGCTTGGCCATTTAAGGCTTTATATGTGAGAAGGAGGATTTTAAATTCTATTCTGGATTTAACAGGAAGCCAATGAAGAGAAGCCAGGATTAACCAGTGAGGATTCTGAAGTGGTTTACTGGTGGAAGTAACTAACCGGGTTTATGTTTTTCTTTAGAAATAATTAACCTATTAAAATGATCTGTTTATAAATGGTTTTCTTTTGTTTACACTGAATCATTGGTCTAATATTAGTTTAGAGTTCTCATTCAAAATAATGCTTAGTTTCCACTTAAAAAAAACAACTCAGTCAATTCTCTGAAAATAATCATTAAAAGCTTTTGAGTTCATTTTGAAAACATTAATTTACTTTATTTTGTCTTTATAAATTAATATATTTTGCGATTTATTATAATTTATAGCCTAAAGGATTATCTGTAGTGTTTTTTTTTTCCCTTATAAAGGTTCAATTTAGCAGCATTAGTTTGGAAAACAGAAGGAAAAAACAAAAAGATCCGCCCATCATCAAGGCATCTGAAGAATGTTGAATAATTATTGATCTTTGAATAAAAGCCAGTCTTGTTTGGGGGCAGGTCTGTTTTCTAGGATGAATTATCTTGTTAATGCGTCTGATATTAGCTCAGTGACACTGAAAACACGCCAGCTCCTGTTATCTTACCCGTCCAATAATCCCTGCTTGTTCCACAGGCCCGGAGCCAAACACGTCGGCTTACTGCTTGTTATCGCTGCTAATAGATTTTTCCCCCAGTTAGCCTTCGATATTGATCTGTTTACGGTTTTTGTGGATGCCCTGCAGCACCTGGAGGCCCTGCTGCGTCAGATAAAGGAGATAGTGGAGAAGCACACAGACACTGAAGTTTTGGAGTCCTGCTCCAAGACGTACCACGCCCTCTGCAACGAGGAGTTCACCATCTTCAACAGGGTAGACATCGCTCGCTCCCAGCTGCTGGACGAGCTGGTGGACAAGTTCAGCCGGCTACTGGAGGACTTTCTACAAGAGGTAGGAACCTAAATGACCTTCTGTTGGTTTGGTTTCCTCTCCTTTGGGCTGGGATGAACGTTAACTTCACCAAGGATGATATAAGACCAGAAAGTTTGTTGAAGATGAATATCTAAGATCGCAATGCTGC
>NW_015150466.1:992562-993726 GCF_000732505.1 Cyprinodon variegatus
TACAAATGGAGTCCCGCATCAACCCCCCCCGTCCCTCAGTGAGGTCTAGAATCACAAGATCTATATCCAGCCATTCAGCAAAGATCCTGCTACATGTCTGTAAATCTTATTCTGGCACCTACTGGAAATTAAGTTGGGGAAAAAAGTTAACAAGTAAAAAAAAAAGGTATAAAGCCCATGTAAAGGTTAATAAGCCTCGTTAACAATTATGTTTAGGTTTATAAACTAAAAAATGTAAGTACCAGTATCAGCATTAATGCCTCTATGGTTATGTTGGACCAAAAAAAATTGGTGTTTTTCATTTTCAATTCTTGTAGAAACTCTTTTATTTTACTTAATATATTCGGGCAAGTTGGCGTTTCTTTTTATTACATTGACATAAATTTTTGTCATCAAAATATCCAAATTTGTTGAATGTTACAAAGATAATAAACACTATTGGCTGGGAATGTAGATTTTCAAAGTATTTCAACGAGCGCCCTGTAAAGGGTTAAACCTGACCTCATAGATCTTTGGGAGACTTTAAAATGAGATTTCTGTGAACCTCCAGGCTGAAATGTTTGGTCTGCTGTTAAAATCACTTTTGCAAACTGTCTATAGGGTGAAGATGCCGATGAAGATGATGCTTATCAGGTTTTGTCGACTCTGAAGAGGATCACAGCGTTTCACAAGTAAGAACTGCTCACCTTCTCTTTCCTCCTCCATTCTTTTATCTGTTTCTGTTTTTTTACTGAACTTCTGATGCACCTCATCGTTGCAGTGCCCACGACCTGTCAGGGTGGGACCTGTTTACCAGCAACTTCAAGCTACTCAACACGGGTATAGAGAACGGAGATATGCCTGAACAGGTAAAGGAACAGGCACACCACTTAGCGCTGCCTGGAGGATTCATTCTGGTCTGTTTACTGTGGGGTCATTTAATAAGATGTCCATCCGCAACAAGACAGATAAGAGACGCATCAGAAACGCTGAACAGCATTCTCCCAGTAAACATGGTGTTGGCACCATCATGCTGTGGGGATAAGAGAGGCATCAGAGACGCTGAACAGCATTCTCCCAGTAAACATGGTGTTGGCACCAGCATGCTGTGGGAATAAGAGAGGCATCAGAGACGCTGAACAGCATTCTCCCAGTAAACATGGTGTTGGCACCAGCATGCTGTGG
>NW_015150466.1:994203-994605 GCF_000732505.1 Cyprinodon variegatus
ATAGCTTAAATAGTCATAGCCACCGACATCATCAGCATATTATACATGCTCAGCATGTCCATTTTAAGCGGTAGGCTCTGGAATAAAGGATATAAACCTTAAAATACTTAAGGAATAATTCCCATAGATTTATAAACATTCCACTTCTGCCGGTCTCTGAGAGTCTGATCTTTTTCTAGTTTGAGAAAATAGAGGATGTCTGTAATCCAACGTGTGTGAAGGTGGTACAGATGGTTTCCACTTCAAAACAATCGTCTCGCCAAAAGGGTGGAAAAAACAAGAACATATTTCTCATGCTGTGTTCGCACCGCATCCACTTTGAGCAGCAAAAAAAGCTTCTGCTGCTTCATTTATGATGCCTTTTCACATTAAGGTCAGCCGTCCAGTAAAGTGAGTCCAGAT
>NW_015150466.1:996200-999511 GCF_000732505.1 Cyprinodon variegatus
ATCATAAGGCAACTATTAGATTTTAGGGTGCTGTTTGTTCTGAATGAATCAGAATCTTACTGTCTTAACTTTGTGTCTCCTTGGTGAGCAGATAGTCATCCATTCGCTGCAGTGCACTCACTACGTCATCCTGTGGCAGCTGGCTAAGTTGTCCGAGGGCAGTTCAAGAAAGGTAAGGGCTTCAGCTTTCGATTCGCCGCGCTTCAGTCGGGTCGCTTTGAAGCTCCATGTTAAAGAGGTGTGTCCGTTCCGCCTGCAGGATGACATGGTCAATCTTCGGAAGCAGATGAGGGCGTTTTGTATGATGTGCCAGCGCTACCTCACAAACGTCAATACGGCCGTCAAGGAACAGGTGACGCAGCTCATCGAATGCGATTGGTTAAAGAGGCGATGTCTGCAGGAACGCTGCTGGATTGAACTGTGTTTTTCCCTCCGTTTCGCAGGCGTTCACCATCCTGTGCGACCTTCTGCTCATCTTCAGTCATCAGATGGTCTCAGGAGGCAGAGAACATCTGGAGCCTCTGGTCTATTCGCCAGAGGATTCCTTACAGTCCGAGCTGCTTTCCTTCATCCTCAACCACGTCTTCATAGACCAGGACGACGACACCAACAGCACTGGTACCAATAGAAACAAACCAGGATTTTTAGGTCGTATTTTTGCTTCCTGGGAGAGTTTGGAGATCGGTTTCTGTTTTGTTGTATTTCCAGACGGCCAGCAGGATGATGAGGCAGTGAAGATCGAAGCTCTGCACAAGAGGAGGAACCTCCTGGCTGCCTACTGTAAGCTCATCATCTACTGCGTGGTGGAAATGAGGACTGGAGCGGACATCTTCAAGCAGTACATGAGGGTCGGTTTTAGTTCTTTTAAATTAAACATCCACCCTGTGGGGGATTTTCAGACCAAAACCAAACTCAGCTTTTTTTTTGTTTGTTTGTCTCACAGTATTACAATGATTATGGTGACATCATCAAGGAGACCATGAGTAAGACGAGACAAATCGACAAGATCCAGTGTGCCAAGACGCTGATCCTCAGTCTGCAGCAGGTCGGTGAACCTTCGGCCTGACCCCGTCCCTCCAGCTTTCTGTCTCTGACCTCATACTGGATGTTTGTGCTTCTTTTGGTTCCAGCTGTTCAATGAAATGCTGTCAGAACTGGGTCACGGGTTCGACCGCTCCTCCTCCGCCTTCTGTGGGATCAAGGAGCTGGCCCGTCGCTTCTCTCTGACCTTCGGTTTGGATCAAGTGAAAACCAGGGACGCCATCGCCATGCTCCACAAGTAAGGCTGAATCCTGTCCTTGGACGACCTCGGGGAAATCCTCCATATCAGCTTTCCTCCTGCTTTTCCTTTACTCCCTGCTTGAACTATAGAAGTTATTTTATGTAACTTTAGATGCTGTTTACGAAGGAATTGGTAATCATTTTAATGTGTATCTTGATTTTATGATCAGATGGAGGGAAAAGAGTAATTTGCAGACTGTAAGCAGCTTGGTCATCATTTAAAAAAACAACGTTAACGCTCGATATCAGCTTCGGCTCAGAGCGCTGTCCCTCCCTCTCACACTGAGACACTTTTTAAATGGTGGATGCAGTTAAAATAACCGTAAAACTAGAATATAAACTCTTGTTCTTGTAACACAGCCTCACCACTAGGAATGTAAACAAATACTACGTAGATTGCTGGTTTATTAGACTTGAAGTTGTTGAATTGACAGCTTAGCATTTTAATGTTTAATGCTTTTAATGTTTGTACCATCCACTAGAGGGCAACGCTGTTCATTATTAAGTGGAGGATTAGCAGTATTTGGGAAGAAATGCATAAATCCAGAATGCAGACTTAACTTTATCTGGTTTAGCGCTGGGCAATTAATTGCATTTGCAATATAATCGCAATTTAAGAAAATTTACTTTTGAAATTGCAGAGGAACTCAATATTAGTCACAATTAATTTAACAAGATTAAGACACTGAATTTCTCCCTTGGATGGCAGTAATAAAATTAAAGTGCTGTCACACAGAAGGAAACAGAGAGTTGCATCTATAGCACCTAGATCTATGCATTATAGTAGAAGTTGGAGCTTTTTCATCCAGATGTTACAGCAAAGTCCTGCAGCACTGCATTCTGGAAGAGCAGGCTTTCACGATCATGAAAAAACTGAAACCCCGGAATAAAACATTGACATGCTTCTGCTTAGTGCAAAGGAAAATCGCAAAAAGATCTCAATATTTTTTGGAAAGTAATTCAGATTTTTGGTAAAATCGTTCATCCCTGATTTGGTTCTGTTAGTGAATATAAACGCTCAAATTCCTGAAATTCTATCACCTAAAAATCACCCATTTATCCTCCAGTTCAATCAGTTTTTTTATCATTCAATTAGTATTCGATCCAGCTGACACAATAAATAGTTAAAATATAGCGATATTTATGATTCCCCCCCAAATTAAGCATGATGTAAAAAGTGGTCTGGATTTCACGCCGAGGACGACGAACAAAAAGCATTAATTTGTGAGACCAAAAACCATCGCTGCAAAAGGAAGCAGTACAAATTTATTCACCACCTAAAGTCGTCGGCTACAAAAGGAAGATTGTTGTAAACTCTGCAGGTCAGCAGCTCCCCGCTCACCAATTAAAATGTTCAATAAATCGTCCGTGCAGCCGATGGCGTTTGAAAAAACGATCGCATGTGACAGAAACAGGAAGAGATGGAGGGAAATGACAGACGCTGTTTATTACGTTATTTAAATGTTTATTAGTTGCTCTAATAATCTCGCTGTGATGTTATGAGGTTTTACCGGCGTTCTTAACTTGAAAATGTTCTCAAATTTATAACTTTTCTTGCTTCTTTAAAATTCCCAGCTGGTAAAGATGCTGATAGTTTTGGAGACTCTGATTTTAGAGCAGTATTAAACTTTTGTTTTTTTAATTTAGGTTAATTTCTTTTTTTCATCCTGCATTTATTTTTTTTATTATGCACTTAAGAGCCCTTTCTTTTTTGTTTGTTTTTTTGCATTTTATTTATTATTGCGTGTTTTTGCTTTGTTTCCTGGTTGGTTTCTGGGATCTTGTTAAAGGTCTAATTCTGACACCCAGAGACGACATGTGGCAGAATTATTAGTGAAAACCTTTGAGCTGGTTAACATTAAATTACATTTGAAACCAAAAGTTTTAATGAAGATATCGGTACAATTTTATGCACTTTTTTAAATGTAATTTAATGTTAACCAGCTCAAAGGTTTTCACTAATAATTCTGCCACATGTCGTCTCTGGGTGTCAGAATTAGACCTTTAACAAGATCCCAGAAACCAACCAG
>NW_015150466.1:1000580-1001841 GCF_000732505.1 Cyprinodon variegatus
GCAACTGTGTGATGCCATCATGTCAATATGGACCAAACTCCCTGAGGAATGCTTCCAGCACCTTGTTGAATCTATGCCACCAAGAATTGAGGCAGTTCTGAAGGCAAAGGGGGTCCAACCCGTTACTAGCATGGGGTACCTAATAAAGTGGCCGGTGAGTGTATATCGTGATATTGGGTTTTCTTCATATCGTGCAGCCCTAATAGGAGCGGCTCTTTCTTTGTGATCTTAAGCCACGGCTGCTAAATACGCTGATGCATCTGTTGTTCTGTCTCTGGGTTCCTATGTAGGGTGGAAAAGTTGGGAACCTTTTTAATTCTGGTTAAGGTCTTATTGTGGTACCGATGGGGATTCTTACGTCATTTTCTCCATCAGTGTGTTTCAATCATCCATTTATCTGTTTATTGCCAACTATCCACCTGCTTATTTAAAAGCTTGGCCTCTATATTGGCCAATTGTGTTTAATCTGCTGATATCCTCCAGAGACAGGATGTTTCCTAACGCTGCATCAACCCATCAGAGGATGACTTCCAACACATTTTTCCTTCTGCTACTCATTAATGTTTCTCTTAGAAACACCGGCTGGCATTTCAATGCGCTCCAGTACATTATCTAATAAATGTTACGAGTTAATAGGACAGCTGAGTCTTATAAAGTGGAAACACTGTGATCCTAAGGAGTGATAAAGGCCCAAATCGCTTCAATAAATGGAAAATTACAGCGAACTACATTTTAAAAGCAAAGTGTATAAAAAGGAGATGGTTCACAAGAAGTAAACGGCTTCAGTAGATTTGCTTTGTTTGAAATGCTTAGAAATGTCTAGAATCCATGGTGGATGTAAATAGCTTCTAGGAAGAATGTAGAATAAACTGTTTAATCTACATTTAAAAAAAAATAAAGATAAAAAGTGGTGACTTAATCATAAAAAGTTTGTATGTAAACTGGAGCTTAAACAGTCTGATTTCTTTACACTAATTTAGTAATTGATTAATCGTTACCAGGAGTATAGAGACTGTAAAACATTACAGAGCGACTCACTTAGAGCAGGAATTATACAGAGATTGTAAAACAATATATAAATATTTTATATTTAAGATTAACTCCTCAGACAGAAAAGTTTTATTTCCACCTGGTTTAATTCTGTAAAATATCTTCTTCAAGGAACCTTTTCCTGTCCGATTATTAATCAATTCTATTCATTTTATTTCTATAGCTCCAATTCACATCATGTCATCTCAGGTCACTTTATAGAGACAATTCA
>NW_015150466.1:1004447-1012905 GCF_000732505.1 Cyprinodon variegatus
AAAAATGGTTTTTATCAATTTTTTCTAGAAGCACTTTTGTTATTTTTCGTAATAAATTTGGGCAAGTTGGCGTTTCTGTTTATTACATTGACTTTCAATTTTGCCATCGAAATATCCATATTTTTTTAATGTTCCAAAGGTAATAAGGTCTCTGGATTCCAATAAGACTATTTTCTAGAAATGTAGAATTTCAAAGTATTTGACTGAGCGCCCTATAAAGTTTTTACTTATCTAAATGTAGATGCAGCTTTTTTGTTCTTTAATCAAGTCTTTATTTATTTCCTGTTTGTCCTTCAGGGATGGGATCGAGTTTGCATTTAAGGAGCCCAGTCCTCAGGGGGAGGGAGGACCTCCCCTTAACTTGGCGTTCTTGGACATCCTCAGCGAGTTCTCCTCCAAGCTGATGAGACAGGACAAAAGGACCGTGTAAGTGTTTGATGGCGTTCATCACGCCAAACGTTTAGTAACACGCCCCAGAAATGCAGCACAGCAGCTGGCTTTGACAAATGGAGCAACTGGTGTTTGTGAAGCTGTGTGGGGGGGTTTGAAACGCCCCAGTTTGGAACCTGCACCTGGTTTCCTGTGTAACGCTATGGTCAGACCGCGCACAGTATGTGCAGCAAAAACAAGCGTTCTGCTTTAATTTTTATGCTTTACAAGTTTAGTCTCTGCTGCTCCAAGTGCACGGTGGCAAAGTGGGTCTGATGCGCGGTGGGCGGAGCTACTCTATCCTTTGTTTGCCTGGAACAATGGCAGCTATATTAGCTGTGATCAGCGGGTAGAAAGTAGTTAGAATCTATGTTGAAGTGAGAAAGTCCTCCTGAAAACATGGTCTGTGCAGTCAGTTCATCCAGATTACCATCCTGCCTTCAAAGATTATTTCTCTGTGGGAGCCGCTCAGACCCCCACATACCGGCGCTGCGCTGTCACTGGGAATCCCCAGCAGCAGCTGCCTCAGGCCCGCTATGATCAGAGGAGTGATCATAGCGCGCTGCATCAGCAGTGCTGCGTCTGACTCCCTGCCAGCTCCCAGATCAGCTTCTCTGATTGGTTGATGAGGCGTCCAGCAGATAAAGATCAATGTTTCCAGATTCAGCAGCTGCTGCTTCTGAAGCGCGTCAGAAGCTCAAGAGTTGCTGCTCCTGCTGCGCCTTGATGCGCGGCAACCATTGACTGCATGTAAACCTGCTGCCTCTGCTGCTTCCTGTCTGAACGAAGCATAAGGGTTTTCTGTTCGGTGCCATCAACATGTCTTCCCTGTTCTCACCAGCCACATGTACCTGGAGCGCTTCATGACGTTCCAGATGGCTCTGCAGCGAGAGGACTGCTGGCTGCCGCTCATTTCCTACAGGAACTCGCTGCAGGCGGGCGGTGATGACGACACCATGTCTGTGATGAGTGGCTACTCCAGCCGAGGCTCCTCGGTCCGCTCCAAGAAAGCGAAGCCGCCTGCGGTTACAGCCGGAACATCGGCAGTGAAGAGGAAACTTCCGGAAGGTTTGTGTTCAGTAAAATGTTTATTTGGTTTGAAGACGCAGAGATTTTTTTTTCTCCCCTGCTAACAAACGTATCCCTCCGCCTCCAGAGGAGAGCAGCAGCGGCGAGGTCTGGCAGCAGAGCATTCAGACCCCCGTCATGATGCCGTCCCCTCATCTCACCTCCACTGCCATGCGGGACCCTAAGAGGGGTCGTGATGACAGCTTCATGGGGGTCTACGCTCTTCCTCATGAGCAGCAGCCGCCGCCCCACCCTCACGCGCACCAACAGCATCATCCGCAGACGCCTCAGCACCACCAGACACCCATGGACTACAAGTATGGAGAAGAGCTCATCTTTTCTGTTTTTAGTTGCCTGATTCTGTTTAACAGAACACTTTGCAGAGTTTCCTTCATATCCCACCTAATCCTTTGTGCTTTCCTAATCCATGATGCTCTCTCTTCATTTGTTCCATTGTGTCTCTTTTTCTCTCTCCACTTTAATCCTTCCTTCCTCGTTGTGTTTTTTCCATCCTTGTGTGTTTTCCTCCTTCCTTCTTCCCTACTGTACATCTAGGCTAATATGAGATTCTGATGGTATAAAAACACCTCTAGAAAAACATCACAGTATCATCATACAGCTCTGAAATTATTTTAGTATTTGTTAGCCTGCAACGCCCTATACCTGTCTATGTCTCTGAAAGAGGATTGTTAATGGGAATTGTTGGCCTGGCTGAATTGGCGAGGTGTTTTGGTCCCCTCTGTGGGGGTGGGGGTGGGGGTTTCGATGATAGCGGGAAGGAATCAACTCTATCACTGTATGGTCAGGCCAGCAATTCCCTCTAATGACCCTCTTTCAGAGACATAGACAGGTATCGATTAAGAAATCAAACGACCCCCGTTCCAAAGGGGTCGATCCGTTTAATTTTCATTTCCACTCTATAAAGCCTGGAACTAAACACTATTTCTGACATTTTGAATTGAAAATGTTTCCTGGATGGAAGAGAAACGTCTTCAAACTTGGAAACCAAGTCCAGTAGATTGATTTGAACTTTTTTTGGAATGGCTCTGACCTGGATGACTGAATCTTCACCAGCGTCATGAGGATGAGCAGAATTGTCCAGGATGGATTTTATCCTGGCCAACATTCTGCTGTCAGAGAGTCCAGCTCCTCTCCAACATCCTGACTGGTCAGTCGGTGTCCTTCACCTTCAGTCTGACAGTCAGCACTGGCCACAAAGACTCATAAAACATCTGCAGCATTGTCCGGCACCTCAGCCACCTAGAGACGGCTCTGTCCCTTCCTGTAGAGGACAGTAGTGTTTTTAGTCCGGTCCAGTTTATTGTCCAACTGCACCCCTAAGTATTTATAATCCTCTACAGCAGAGGTCTTCAACAGGGGGATGCAGACATTCAGCGACACACAGGAGCTCTTTCAAGCTGGGCACCGTTTTATTCACAACACCTGTCCCATCAACCAGGAATCAGAAATACTTTAATAATCCCAGGGAGGGATTACTTTAGTTACATTACTCCATCTGTAATAGAGTGACTATAGGACCAGTTTGATAGAACACTATTTCAGGCAATATATAAATTAGGGGGTCCCCGCTCCATCTCACCATCAGTTTGGGGTCCTTGGCCTGGAAAACGTTGAAGACTCCTGGTCTAGAGGGTTCATGTTGACCCAACAGATAGTAATCTGTTGGGTCAATATGGGTCACTGAGGTCTCACTCCTCCTCAGATCCACCAGCAGCTCCTTGGTTTTTGCCTCGTTGAGCTGCAGATGGTTCTGCTCACACCAGGTAACAAAGTTGTCTTCCACACCCCCGTGCACCATCTCCCCCGTGCACCATCTCCTCACCATTGTAGGTTTAGTAAGTCTTTAGAGGGATTCGTGAAGGCTTTAAGGCGTGGATCAGAAACTCTGTTGTTTATTGTCAATAATCATCTAAATCAGGGTTTCAGCGGATCTTTAAAAATCATTAAGTCATTAAATTACTATTTGTTAAATAAAGGCCTGAATTGGCATTAAAATTCATTAAAATGAATATTGTGACATTTAAACTGTTTTATTTCAAGAAAAAAACTAAAGTTTATAAAAACAGTTTTGTCCGATATATCTCGGTATATATGCGCAGAACCTCTTCTGGTTGATCGTAAAGCCGTATTTTCAGAGAAGCTTGAGGTGGAGAAAAATCTAGAGAACGGGGAAATGCTAATTTCAACAAAAAGGCTGGAAAATAAGGAATTCAGGACTTTGCTGCAGCCTGTTGACTGTAAAGATGAAGGATTTTGCCGTGTTTTTATATATATAATGCGTGTGAGTCATGGGTACTTGTTGATGGCATTGAAATGATTTCTAATAGCATTAAAAAGCATTAAAATAGAGTCACTCATTCCTGTATAAACTGTCAATGGTCCGAATCGCGCTCACCTTCCAATGTAGCTGCAAACCAGGCGTGCAGAAAGCATCAGCTCAGTTTCTACGCTTCAGGCTTAGAAAAAGGAAAAATGTCCCACTTCTGAATAGAATGCATTTCACTGAGGTTTTATTCATGAATTTCTGTCCCTTATTTTATTTATATTTTTGGATGTTTGATTTCTTATGAATAAGAATCTGGTGGAAATCTTTTGACTTCCCTTTTGCTCTACAGCAAACATCAGAGACAAACGGCAGACAAATTGTCCCGGTTTGCTCGGTTTGAAGCTGTCAGTCATTCTGTCGATCTAAGAGGACGACGCTGAGCTAACAGCGGATAACAGGCTACAGGGGGGGCGGGGCTTATTGAGGGAGCTGAAGGGGCTCTTATATCCGCTGCTGGTTCTAGTTCTAGCTGCAGACCTCTTCGCTTCTCTAACAAAAAAGCCTCAAACGTCACGTTTTATCTGAAAAGAGGCTTTTAAAAGTATTAGGAAAACAATAATAAGTTTTTGTTATTAATACATCCAGGCTGCTGTCCAGGCCGCGATCCAGACCAGCGGTTCTCTTCCTCTCTGGTTCTAACGGGCTTAAACCAGGCTGCATTAATGAAGCTCCACAGTAATTTTCCATTTGCTTGCTTTTAATTTTGAGGGTAAAACGGTTGTAAAATGTTTGAACTCCGAAGCTTGCCAAGTGTTAGCTCTGCTGGGAGAGTGGCTAACTGCTTGATTTATTCACCTCCACTCTGCACAGGCGCTGGGCCAAAGGGAAATGAAGCTGTCTGATGTTTTTAGTCTCCAGTTTAAAACTTTGCTCACATGGAGATGTTGTTTCTAGTTCCCAGGTGACGTGGATGTTGGCTCAGAGGCAGCAGGAAGAGGCGCGCCAGCAGCAGGAAAGAGCCATGAACTACGTGAAGCTCAGGACCAATCTGCAGCACGCTATGTAAGACAGAAACACGGCCGCCCGCCGAGACGCCGCTTCAGCCCGCTAACCTCCGTGCTTTTGCTTCCCGCAGTCGTCGGGGCACCGGGCTCATGGAGGAAGACGAGGAGCCGATCGTGGAGGATGTGATGATGTCGTCGGAGGGTCGGATGGACGACCTCAATGAAGGCATGGACTTTGACACCATGGACATTGATCTGGTAAGATTCATGGAAAGAAACGCCGCGTGACGTCAGGACCAGTTTTATTTATTCATTTCCTTATCACAGGAATCTTCACATGGTGAGACTTTGCTGCTTGATTATCGATTATTTTTTTGCTTCATATCCTTCGACTTCTCCAACACAGACAGTGAGACGTTCCCTCTGCTGCTGAAGTCTTAAATAACCACTTCTGGCTGTAAAATATCTGGAGTTCAGTCTTTCCATCTTGTTGCATCATAGTTTTGCAGCAGCTGATAACAGCAGGTTGCTTCTGATCAGTGTGTCTCTCACCACTTTACCTCCGTTTCTCTCCCTCATCTGGACCCCTGCTGAGATGCAGAAATGCACCGTTTAGTTTTGATGATCCAGTTTTTCTTTGGGGGCTTTATTACGTAACTGGAAGAAAACATTATTTATTTAGGAACATTCCTGCATCAAGCTGTTCTCTTTTGTTTTATCACTGATTTTCCTAAACAAATATTTTAGAAGCTCAGTTTGTGTAAATTTAGGAAGCAGAGATTTTGGAGAAATGTTTATTTTTATTTTTTTTCCTTCATTTTAATTTTTTCCTCATTCCGTTAATTTTAACCCTAAATTTAATACCAACAAAATCTTAAAGACCAACAAACTTTAGTTGTTTTTAGCATCCTGAACATTTTCTTCTCTTTACTGCCACCTGCTGGTCAGGCAGGCCAGTAATCTGTAGCTCCTTTTTAAAAAGTAAAACAACGGCTTAAATTCAACCTAAATAACAATATGAGTCATTTTTAAAGCTTCTCTTTCTTTCATAAAAAGAAGTATTTTTTTCTAGGGCTGAAACTAATGATTATTTTGCACATTTTTTTTTCATTTAGTTGATTAATAATCAGATAACCAAATATTCTTTAACCCTGTAATGCCAAATGTATCATATTTGATACATACGGTTTCTGAAATGTTTTGAGTCTGACACCTTTTGCATAATTTGATGGTAAAAACTTTCCTCAAAATCCTATCGTACACAATCAGATATACCTGATAACAGCCAGTAGAAGACTACACAAAAAATAATCTTGACTTATCGCATAGTAATAAATTATTAATATCAAAAATGTATTTCTGTTTTTTCTTTTTACATATTTTGTTAAAAGGGCAAATAAGTAATTTTCTGTTTTTGTTTTATTCTTGGATCGGGCTTTAAAGGGTTAAAGAAGACTTTTTATTCAATTAAACCAGCTGAAACTAAAACTTTTCCCCAAAAAAGTTTTTTTTTATCTTAAATGCAAAATGTTTGTTTTTAACAATCTTGGTATAATTCCTGCTCTAAGTGTGTCGCTCTGCCAGCTAAAGGCAGGTTTTACAGTCTCTTTACTCCAGTTAAGGATTAATCGATTGAAATAATCGTCTACTAATTTAAGGATTTATTAATCCTATTAATTATTTCAGCTCTAATTTTTTCCCAGTGTATTTATAAACAGCTGTTATTTTATAGAGTGCACATCAGCTCCTCTGCTCGTCAGTAAAAGCTTGTAGATGAGGGATCGTCTGTGTAGCGTGTTTGCAGTAGCAGCAGATGGATCAGGCTGCTGATAGCCGTACCACCGAATGCTCGCCATGAAACCACATCCAGGTCCTGGATAAATATTTATGCTGGATGGAGTTTTTTTTCCCAGATGTCGTCTAAATCGATGCTGACTCCGTTTTCCTTTCAGACAGGACGGCTGAAGCAGAAGTTTTCTGGACTTTCCTTTCTAAAAACACAGTTTTTTGTTGGTTTTTTCTCTTTCAGCCGCCGTCTAAGAATCGCCGCGAGAGGTCTGAGCTCAAGCCGGACTACTTTGACCCTGCTTCAATTATGGACGAATCGGTAAGGAGCTCTTTGCTCTGCATTCATTTCTCCCCCCTGGATTATTTAACAAACAAATCCCAGTCTTGTTATTAAGTGAGGTGACGCAGCTGGAATCAGTGGGTTGCAGATTAGGAAATCTGATTGGCTGATGTCCAACAAGTGATTTCGTGTTTTTTGGCCCCCGTCCTGGTGCCGAGCGACGCCCTGCGAAACCGTCAGAGCGGCTCAGCTGACCGGTTTGTAGCCAAGTGCAACATTATTGGAGCTCCCAGAGCCGTGATTAATGTCAGCGTAAACAACCCTCAGACTGCAGGACCTGTCCTGACATTCCTGTTCCAGCTCGTCAGCGGCAGAAGACGCCCCGGGGACGTTCTAGAATTTTCTGTACAGCGTCGCCTCTGTAACGCAGCGTGCGAACGTCTCAGGGCAGCTTTGAAACAATCAGAAAAACGGAGGAAAATCAAAGCAGAAAGCTTGTTTTCTTCACCAGCATATCTTTCTAAAATGCTCCCATTTAACAAAACAAACTAACTTTGTAGAACTGCATGCTTTTTAGAAAGTTTCCCACTTAACTGTTTCCATCGGCTGCAAGGAGAAACAGAAGATGAATGTAATCAGTTTAGAGGGGAACAAAGAGAAGCAAACAGTAACTGTGACCAAGTTTCTGCAGCCATGCAAGCTTTGCAGCATCTGTCCTCTGAAGTCAGGACTTTTTCTGTCATTTGAGCCTCAAACCAAAAAGTCAGCGAGGAATTTAACCCTGGAAACTCTTTGTCAGTGTAGGTTACTGCTCCTCTGACTCCTAAACGAGTCAAAAGGTTTGATATTTGTGCCTTTTCACTTTCTTCATTAAAACCACAAACTTGTGGTTTTATGTTAACAGAGCAGCATAACAAGAAGTCTGCATCACAATCCGATATATAACCTGCGACTGGAGAGAAACTCTGCAAAAACTGAAAATAAAAAACTAAGCAGGCAAAGTAAATGATCTGCCGCAGCGTTTAGTAGCTTCGCTCTTCAGCCCGGCGGCCCCGGCACAGAACCGTACCGACACCTGCTCATGTTTATCTATTTATAGAAATGGGCAAAACACTCACATGGTGTTTCATCCACACGCCTTTCAAACGGTTTTATAGCTGTTTAAAAAAAACATAAAATAAGATTTAAAATTCCACCTGACATGTGTGACTCTGCGGGATAAATGCAACAGCAGGTATTCATATTTAGCCCCGCCCCCTAATGGCCACCATCATTGGAAACTATAGGTTCAGACTTTTCCAACAAGGGGTCAGGGTTCATTGTGCGACTGTTTCAGTTGATGTATCGGCATGCGTTACATTAGCTGCTCTGTTATTCTTATTTTCTATCCAGTTTGGTGAAATTATTGGTAAATTTCATTGAACCAACGACTAAATCTTAGCAGCAAAGGCTTTGCCTCATGCAGAAGGTCTCCAATAATGGAAATCAGTGGCCGGTTCTCAATTCACGAGAATGTGAGTACGTACTCGCGTTCTCGTCAAGTCTGTTCTTGGCAAGAACGCAGGAAGATCGGACTTGACGAGAATGCGAGTACGTACTCGC
>NW_015150466.1:1013903-1016442 GCF_000732505.1 Cyprinodon variegatus
ATTGAGAAACGGCCAGTATATTTGTTTGATCAGATTCCCTTTTATGAGTTACATTTGGCATTGAGCCCTAATCCCATTTCCTCCTCGCACCCTGCTCACTAAAACCTTTGTGGAACAAACATGCTTCAACTCTATAAAGTCTGAGGTTCATCCAGAGTTTCTAATGGGCTTTCATGTTTATTTTGGAAAAAAAAAACTTGGCAAGGCTAAAAATTTCTTTGTTTAATCACCAATAAATCAGACATGGTGACATTTAAAATAGTGATTCCACCTGAAAAATATTCCTCAATGCCTTTCTGTCATACAAGTTCAAACAAAGTATTTCCACTTTATAGTTTGATAAATAGTTTTATAGTTAAAGTGGAAAGAGAGTAACTGTGTGTTTGTTTCTCCTAGGTCCTCGGAGTGTCCATGTTTTAAGCTAAACTCCAGAGGATTTCCGACGCTGGGATTGCAGAAGAGGCGCTTTGTATTTAAAGAGAATTATTAGATGCAAAAACAGAAATGTTTTCTGTAAGAAAATAAAAATAAAACAAGAAAAAAAAAACAAACACACATTCTGGCTTGTACTCCACGTGGACCAATGACAACCCACACTCAGTGTTGCTTGCTCAGAGAGGACTTTGTTTCAGAAAAACTTTACTTTTCTAATGTTGGGTGAGCTCTTCCTGTTCCAAGCTAGCATAAACAGGCCACTTCCAAAACCTATTAGACGCATCGGAAGAAAAATCTATAGCTTTTCTTCTTCTTCCTTCTTTTTTAAAAAAACATGGGGATGAATTGGTGTGTTTTAACTTAAGAAACCTTTTTTTTTTATGTCTAACCCTTTTTACAATTGTAGTAAGTTACCAGGTGTGAAGTAGTAATTTATAAACAGACTGTAGTAGCTTGCTTGTACTGTGTTAGCCAAGTGGATGGAGGTCTTTCTTTTTGTGCTTTTTTTTTTTTCCTCCCCTGTTTTTGTTAATAAGTTTGTTCTCCTCTATTGGCTTTGGGTTTTTTTCTCCCTGTTGGCTCTGAGTGGAGGTCCTGATAACCACTGGTGGTTAAAACGTCGCCTAGAATGGCTCTAGATCCCGTTATGCTGTGAAGTCCGGCTCATGTTACTCCCTATTGAACAATCAGAGGTTTGGAAACGACGCATCTTCTCCAGCATTTAAGGTTTATTCAACAAAACTCCCCTTTCCTCCCCAAAATTCCCACAGCATAATGTTAAAAATATCTGCGATTTAAATAAAAGTTATATATGAATCGGTGCTGATTTTTATATATGTGCTTTTCTTTTTTTTTTTTCTTCTTTTTTTCAATCTTAAGTCAGAAAGTTTGAGAAATGTATAAGTAAAACTTAAAAAAAAAAATGAAAGCATGTGCAGCCATGCATCAAGGAAGATTTTTAAATTTGTATTTTTAAGTTCCTATTCTTATTTTTTTCTTTCTTCTTTGTCTTGATACCGTCTTTGAATTTCTACCTTTTTTCCTACGTGTAAATTAGTTTGGATATAACTAATGAAAAAGAACTTGTGAAATTCAGCTTTAAGAATTTTTTCTCGGCATTGAAAACTGCTGTCACTAATAAAACAACATAAAAAAGAATAAAAAAAAAAAGCTTTTAGATTTCCAAATGTTTGAAAGCCTGTAAGGTTAGTCACTCAGACAGTACTGAAGTCCCACGTTATTCAGCAGCGCCGTGGCAGCTAGACGAAAAGCTCGGCTTTTGACGTGTCACAAGTTTCCTGAAATGTTTTGTCTACTGAGGTCTTTTATTTTGTAGTCATTCCATGCTTAAGCCTTAACAACATGCTCGTGGAGGTCGCCCTCTCTCACAGTAATCTTCCATGTCCGAGGTGGATAATTGGCTCTTAGAACATGAAATATGAGGTGGTCGGATGTAATGTGATAAAGTAGATAAACAGCCTATATGTGTTTTTTGCCTAATTATTTTATGTAAGTAAACAAAAATTCTTTTAAGGAAAAAAAAAAAAAAGTACTGTTTATTGTTTGTTACTTACCACTACATCGGTATAAATCCTTATTAGATCATGTGTATATATATAAAACGTCATTTCTCTCCTTGCTTTTGGACATTTCTGTTTTATTCTCCTGCACTCTTGAGTTATTGTCCATTATCTCCCTCATCTTTTCAGTCACTCTGTTTTCTGATTTGTACTTGTCTGGAGACAGTAACTTTTGAAATAAAAATCAACACATTTCTTCTGTGGTACATTTTTCCTTTTTTTGTTTGTTTTTCCCAGTCTGCTGCTGGTTCCACTGGTTGGAACTTTGGCTGCTTTCAGCGGGATTCCTAACAAACTCCCAGATGATTAAAAATATATCCCCCTTCTAATTTAGAATATCTGGATTATTTTAAGTCAATAAAAGTCAGAAGTATAGTTGTATTCATAATAAAGGCTCCAAACCTTTAACTAGTTTTTACTAACAAAAAGGAAACATCTAATTAAAAATCTACAATTCTATTCAGTTCATTTCTATAGCTCCAATTCACATCATGTCATCTCAGGTCACTTTATAGATCCAGATC
>NW_015150466.1:1016806-1021341 GCF_000732505.1 Cyprinodon variegatus
CCTTGAATGATAGATTACCTACTGTAAATTAAGTTGGAAAAAAAGGTAAAAAGCTAATTGTAAAGTAAAAAAGCTAATAAGCCTTGTTAATTAAATTTAGGTTTATAAACTGACTGACTGGGAGTCATATAATGGAGGAATAAAAACCAACAGTAGTGACGAATATAGCAGGAGACTCTCAGCACTAAAACCATCTAAATGCTGGTTTTAGTCCGTCTGGATTATTGCAAACATACAGAAGAACAATCTTTGATCTAAAATTGGAAGGAAAGCAGAAATGTTGAATCATCATATTAGATGTTTCTCCTTTTATTCTGTCTGATCTTATTAGTTAGCAGGGATCAGTTTGCATCGTCTGAACTCTAAAGTTAATCTCAGTGGACAAAGTACTCAACAGTAGTACTTGAGAGAAAGTATTGGTTCTCATTGTCAAATGAGAATCAATACTATTAGTGGGCCTAATCAAGTTAGTCAATAATTACTCAAGTTTAAATATTAAGGTACTCACTTTTGAAAATACTTCAATATTTGAAAGTAAATGGATATAATAGTACTTAAGTATTGAAAAATACTTAAATGTTCAAGTATCAGTATATTTCTGTGAATTTTCAGAGTAATTTTAAAGAACCTGCAACTTTCAGAAACCACTTGATGTATTGATGCGTAGAACCACCTGCTCTAGATTCTACACCACCTAAAAGGAAGTTTTTCTGGCATAAAAATACCTGAAAAGAAATTAAAGACGACAATTTTTGATTCTTATTTAAAAACAAACCAAAAAGAAAACAGGAGTCTTGATTTTCCTCATTCTTTCACTGGAATAGAGAAACTATAACTGATCAGAATCATCCTGCTGAACGACTTGGCACCATGGCAACAACTAACGCCTTAATAAAACAATAAACTACTAATATCTGCTCTGAGTTTCTCATTAAATCTCTAAATCAGGGGCGTCCTAATTGCTGCTATCCGCCATGATGGAACTACATTTAAAAAGGAACGAGGAGCTTCTTGGAAATGGAGGGAAGTGAAAGTTAACTTTAGAACATGTACTTTGTTACCTTCCAGCTCTGGTTAACGTCGCCTCGTGCTAAACAGGAAGCTCAACTGGCCTGAAACCCTAAAAGACACGAGTATGTTTAGTTCTCCACAACTAGAGGAGAGTCAAAGGAAACTGATCACTGATGGATCCCAGAATTTAACTCAAAAGAAGAAAATGTTCAAAAGGCTACATTTCTTTTTTTTTTTAACAGCATCCTGTTTGGCGATGTGGCAATAAGAATAATTGTCTTGATGCCAAAAAGAGCCCAACAGATTTTACATTCACAAGTGGAGCAGTACGGCTATCGCCATAGTGTTCCGCTTGATTTATGCATAGAAATAACTTTATTATAATTCATGCAGGGAGTTTTACAGATTATATGGACACTGCAATGTAAGTAGAACAGGAAAGGAAAAAAGGAGAAAGAGGAGATAGAAGGGAGATAATGTTTATTCAGGCTGCTTCATCACCTGCAAAGAGACGTAAAAAGAACAGAACAACCAACGGATATAGTATAAGAGATACAATAAAGTAACACCTTGATACTATTGCTGAAGTATAAGTAGTATTATTTACTCTGACATGAAGGCTGCAAAAGGCTGCAATTCTTGATACCATAAAATTCCGTAAAAGTTTTTTTTTAAAGTTCCAAGATTTGAAGACGTTTCTCCACCTCTCCAGGAAGCTTTCTCAATTCTAATGTCTGGATCCGCAGTGAGTTTGAGTCTTTATATAGACAAGGCCTTGTATCGCTTGGAAATATGCAAATAGAAACCGATGAATGGGTCGTTTGGTTCCATTGTTAGCCTGAAATACAGGCTAACAATGGAAAGCTTCCTGGAGAGGTGGAGAAACATCTTCAAATCTTGAAAACCAAGTCCAGTGGATATTTTTTTTTACTTTTACGGAATGACCTGGATGACTGAGAATCTTCATCAGCATAGATACCATTATAGTTACGTAAAGTTAACAGAGGACGTCTCTCTTTGTTTTTCATTTTTAAAATGTTTTTATTATGTTTAATAATGCATATTTTACTTAAATAGATTTTTCTACAGCTGTCTATAAGTTTAATACACACAACGGCTGTAGTAGAATTAGAGGTAAGAGTCAGTGGTGGAAAGTAACAAAGCACCTTTTTTGATTTAGTTTTATTTATTTTTTTTTTTTTTGGGAAGAGGGGGTGCTACTTTTGGGGTAAAGTGCTAGAATTCCCTTTAGGACAAACTTTCACTATAACTTCCCTTCATTTCCAAGAAGCTCCTTGTTCCTTTTTAAATGTAGTTCCATCATGGCGGATAGCAGCTTTAGGACGGAAGCTGGACGCCGCTGATTTAGAGATTTAGTAAGAAACTCAGAGCAGATATTAATAGTTTATCGTTTTATTAAGGCGTTAGTTGTTGCCATGGTGCCAAGTCGTTCAGCAGGAATGATTCTGATCAGTTATAGTTTCTCTATTCCACATCAACAGAATGAAGAAAATCAAGACTTCTGTTTTATTTTTGGTTTGTTTTTGAATAAAAATTAAGAATCAAAGTTTATATTATATTATTTTTTGTGGCATGTTTATGTTGAAGTTCTTTCCAGGTGGTGTAGAATCTATAGCAGGTAGTTCTACGCATCAATACATCAGGTGGTTTCTGAAAGCTGCAGGTTTTTTAAAATTACTCTGAAATTAACTGATATTAGAACATTTTTTTGTATTTTTGAATACTTAAGTACTTTAAAATGCACGTACCTTTGAATACTAAGGTATTTTTAACAGTGAGTACTTTGATACTTTAATCTGAGTAGATTATTGATAATAGTAATAAATGAAATTTATTGAATCTCACCTTGGAGGAATTCCCTCTCTGCATTGAACCCCTCCCCTTAGGGAGCAGTGGGCTGCCATGGTGCGGCTCCCAGGGAGCAGGGTGGGGTTAAGGGTCTTGCTCAGGGACCCAGAGTGGCAGGCTGTGGGGATCAAACCGGGTACTGCAACCTTCTCAGAGCACAGAGCACTGCTCTAACCGCTAGGCCAAAACTCCCCCAATTATTATGGACTAAGTTATTTTTACTTGTAGTTGAGTAATATTTCACTAGAGTATCAATACTTTTACTCAAGTACTACTGTTGAGTACTTTGTCTACCTCTGATCAGTCGGTACAAATCACCTGATTCTGATTTCCAGACACCTTTCTGTTAAATGTTCCACCTTCAAAGCTAATTTTAATTCCTGAGCATAAATATGGCCCCTAAATAGATCTATAACAGAGTGGAATGAGAAATAATTGGTGAGATTCAGATCTTAGATGTTTGTTAAAGCAGTTCTGGTGTTTTTGGAGGAGGGAGTTTGAGAACATGCTCTCCTGCATCTCTTCTCTAACATTCCTGAATCTAAATCTCCTCATTCAGCTCAGCAGAGGATTGCTCTGATTCAGGCGTGTTAAAAATAGGAGGCATCAAAAAGTTGCAGGATAGAAGCTCCGCTGCTCAGGTGTAGTTTACAATCTGGACACAAGGAGGCAGTGCTCTCCAAGCCAGGGTTCTAGTGACATTCATAGATGATGTTCCTACTAATTCATATATCTTTCTCATTTTTGTTCAAATCTGCTTTCATGTTCCCAATCTGGGTCTGAAAGTGGCCTTTTGTCAGGAATGAAGCTTTGTGGTGCTCAGATACAGAGAGCCGTAGTTCTCTGATAAAAGTGAGCTCATGAGGTGGCAGAAGAAAAGATAAAAGCTGCAGGGACTTTCTTTTTTTTAAGCGCATGATTAATCCAGAGCTCCTCAGATCAATGCAGGAGCAGCAGAATGGAGCCTGGCAGAAAGCTCCCCTTCATGTTTCATGTGCAGCTCAGAACACATGAAGGGTTCTTGTCTATCACAGCATCAGGTTGCCTGTCACATGTGTGCTGTCGCCTCACCAGAGCTGCAGAAAGGCATTTCCCTCTGCAGCTCGCTTTGGTTTGTGCTTTGAGCTGTCGGCCCGTTTCTGTGACATCCTAGCATTTGCTGTTGAACCAGTTTTCTGAATGTCTGTTGCTTCTATGCCAAAAGTTTATTTTTCTCCCCAGCTTTTGTTTCTGTTGCCTGTTTCCAAGTTTTGGTTTGAAAAACTTGGGTTAGATTGTGCAGCTGAGGTCAGGGCTGCTGGGTTTAAATCCCAACCAGTTTATATTTACCTGTGATAACCCAGAGGCCCTTTCACATCCACATTATCAGCTCAACTTGTGTTGAAGGTTCAGAGGCTTAAAGAAGATGTGGAAATGCATCCTGGATAATTATCAGGATGGTGTTTCATTTAAAATACATACAGTACGCTGCAAAAGTATCTATAACCACGTTTTATGGACATTATGTCAGGATTTAACCAAAAAGCTTTCGGTGATTTATCAGGAGCTTAGAATTGTAGTGGGAGGAAAATAAAATTGGTTTTCAACAGAAGAGGATTAGGGTCACTTTGAAAATAAAAAAAAGTAACTGATTTTAAACATTTCAGTTTAATATG
>NW_015150466.1:1021875-1022821 GCF_000732505.1 Cyprinodon variegatus
TCCATCATTTTCCATCAATGTGTTCCTGTTCCTCCCAAACTACTCCCATCTCTGCCTTCATGGCGCCCATCGACATTAACATCCAAACTAATTCAGATTTCTAAGATTAAAGTCAGAATTCTGACTGTTTTCCATATTAAACTGAAACAGATTCTACTTTCAGGAAGCCTGTAGTGCGGAGGTCTTCAACAGGGGGTCCGTGACCCCTAGGGGGTCCACGGAGGTACTGCATGGGGGTCGCGAAAAATTAGTTTGATTAGACTTTTTTTTATATTCCCCTCTGCAATTTTTTCCACTTATTGAAATGTCTTTAAATCCACATTAACATGAATTCAACACACAGAAGTAAACAGATAAATGGAGGCAGAGTTGCAGACATTCAGAGCCACACAGGAGTTATTTCAAGCTGGGCACCATTTCATTCACAACACCTGTCCCATCAACCAGGAATCAGAATCAGAAATACTTTAATAATCCCAGGGAGAAATTACGTCCTTTACATTACTCCAGCTGTAATAGAGTGACTTTAGTGACTATAGGAGCAGTTTGATATAACACAATATAATTAGGGGGTCCCCGCTTCATCTCGCCATCATTTTGGGGGTCCTTAGCCTGGAACGTTGAAGACCCCTGCTGTAGTGGAAACAGCTGATCACTAAAATGTTTTTTATATCAGAACCTGATCTACTTTCATCTTCCTGCTGCATTTACCTTTTCTGAAAACCTAAAAACCATCTCAAGCGAGTGTAAAACATTTTTTTTCTGCTAAATTTGTGTGTCGATTCATATTTTACTGTTTCAGTCGAGCTCTACCAAAGCAATACTTTGAAATACTCTTAAAAAAGGATGGAAATACACCCAGTGTGTATTTGGTTGATTATTTGTAGTATTTGTCTAAAGCAGGGGTCCTTAAAGGAATAGTACACCCAAAACATGATTAGCCTTC
>NW_015150466.1:1026090-1026946 GCF_000732505.1 Cyprinodon variegatus
GAAAGACTCAGACTCATTGATACGCCAGTGAAATATTACTTCAAGTAAAAGTTACTTAGTCCATAATAACTGGGGGAGTGTTGGCCTAGTGGTTAGAGCAGCGCTCTGTGATCTGAGTAGGTTGCAAGTACCTGGTTCAATCCCCACCGCCTCCACTCTGGGTCCTTGAGTAAGACCCTTAACCCCACACTGCTCCCTGGGAGCCGCACAATGGCAGCCCAGTGCTCCCCAATGGGAGGGGTTAAATGCAGAGAGTTGATTTCTCTATTATGGTACAATAAGGGGATTTAAATGTTCTTTGCTGTTAATTTTCCCCAAAAAATTCTAATTTAGCTCTGATCTGAGGCATTTGTCTTCTTTCACTTTGTTGTGTCCCCTCATTGTCAATGTGAGCCATCAACCGAGACAAATGATGGCTTTATCTTCCCTAACAGGCCAGATTTATGCAGTAAACAGTTTAATAGTTGTCTTGATCAACAATAATTCTCCCATCATGATCGGTTGATCTCTGCAGCTCCTCCAAAGTCGCCTCATGCCCCTATTAGCTGCTTCTTGCCTAATTATCTCCTCGCCGGCCGCTCCAGTGGAGTTACCATCTATCTAAATGCTAATGACTCACCTCCTCAGGTAGGAGGTTGCTTTATTTTCTAGGGGGTGTTGATTGGAATTACCGGATATCAAACATGATAAAACATGTTTCATTTATCTTCCACTTCAAATTTATCCACTAAATTTACTTGGTCTTTATCACGCAAACTCCCACTAACATTAAGTTAAAGGCAGGGGCGGATTTAGGAAATGTGGGGCCCTAGGCAAAGACATGCAGGGGGCCCTCTGAATTGATTCTTCTTGTTTT
>NW_015150466.1:1031157-1032761 GCF_000732505.1 Cyprinodon variegatus
TGGTAAAAGTGGAAAAAAACTCCACTCTGATACCGCACCGTGACGTCACTAACCAGTAGGTGGCAGTAGTGTTCTTTGACAAACATGGATGCCTCCAGTAAAGCACATTCACATGGAAATTACTCTGAATTAAAAACACTGATCATTTATTGAACAGGATGGAATCATTTCAGATTTAAAGAACTTTCAGAAGTTTGAATTCTGAATGTGAGCGAACTTTTCATTTAAAAGCCATTTAAATCTGTTAATAGAGGACAGAATGACACATCTATCCACTTATTTAAATTCAGTCAAGGTGAAGGTGGTAACTCTGGAGGAGCTGTAGAGGTGGGATAATCTGTAGGAAGTTATGCAGCCTGTGAATGTGGCTTCAATGGAGGAGTAGCAAGAAGAAAACCATAATAGAATAATAAATAATAAATTCCAGATTTCCACAAAATAAATACTTTATTGAACCTCTCATTGACATCACGAAGGGACAGCAGGAGAGCAGGTAGAGCTTCCAAAGATGTGCTGAAAAGCACGATCTTTGCAATGTTTACAAAGCTCTGACTTACCACCATCGACATGACCGTAAACCCTAAATGGAAAAAGAGGTTTCTCTAAAAGTGTAATAAAAAATATGTCCTTATATGCAGAGGTAACCAGTGAATGGAGGACAGAACGTGAGAAATATAGCATTTCTATTAGTTTTAGATCTACAGCTTTGCTGCAGACCAAAGGTGAGCCAAGGAGGATTTATTGAAAGAGTTAGAATACTATTGCAATCGTCTGAACAGAAGGAATAAAAGCATCAACAATCATCTCAGTTCAGTCATGAATGCTCTTAATTTTGAAAACCTACCTGAAAAACTAGGAAATAATGATTTCATTGGATTTCAAACATGTTCGATTTTCTCCCGACCTTCTGATTCCTGATGAGGAGGTGGTCATTAGAGGCTGATCGTTACCCCCTGTACACTACACCACGCAGGAAACCATGAGCCTGAGACTCAGCCCCCCTGACATCCCAACCCTAAAGCACGGTGTCGCCTGCATCATGTTTAGAAACAGGACAATTCCTCACATGCAGGAAGAGCTGAAATCGACTGTTTTACATCAGAGTCTATTTATGGTTCGCCGTGTTGCCAGACTCCCCCTTCCACATTTCAAAGACAAATGGACACAGATCCCCCCTACCTGTGGCTGTCTGCACCTTGAAGCTCTGTCTCTCTGGTTCTTTTTCCTGAAAAGAGATCACTTTGGAACAAACATTTTAAATAAGACTTGATAACTTCTATGTATTAAACATCCAGGAGACATGACAACAGATTCTGATAGAAATTTACTCAGATCAGAGAAATTGCTCAGAGTTTACAAAAGGCAGCTGCTCACCTCTCAGGAAGTGGCATTTACTCGAAACGAAGTCATTTAGAATGTTTTTAGAGCATAAACAGTAGTGTGTAGTATTTCCTGAAAGCGCGTTCAGGACGCCACGGAAACCGCGGCAGACCAAACCAGATGAAAGTGCGCATTCAGCTCAGCAAAGAACTCATGCTCTTCCTCAACACTGAAGTCCTCAGACATTTTTCTTTCGTTGTTTTTTTTATTCTTTGCACAGGTAA
>NW_015150466.1:1033325-1035867 GCF_000732505.1 Cyprinodon variegatus
AGATGCATTTGAGATATCAAAAAAGTACTCCAGAGTGTTGTTCAGCATGGGGGGGAGTAGAAAATGAAGGCTAATCATGTTTTGGGTGTACTATTCCTTTAAGGTAGGATAATTATCCTAACAATGTAGAAAGGCTTCCTGCCAAAGACATTCAAAAAAGCGTCTTTCTGTAGAGTTAGACAAGGGGAGGATAAATGAAAGCCACACATTTATGAAATCTAATTTTTATTCTCACATAAAATCACATCAAAACGTAATAAAGTTTTAACTTGATGTCACACAATAATATCTGGATTTACAAATATAAATGTTTTTTTCAAGGTAGTTTGTATAGAATAAATATTTTTAATGGGTGTGAAAACCTTTCCAGGCCCCTGTTCAATTTCTTTGCTGTCCCCAATTAGAGACGTAGCAGAGGAGGAGGGGGGGGAATCAAAGGTGGTCAAAGACAAGAAGAGAGAGTGCAGACATGGTGAAGGAGAGCTGGTACTCGTTAGCACACTGTTCATCAGTCTTGAGGGGGTCAGGGTTCAGGGAGCCCCGAGGCTCGGTGTGTGACCGGTCACCTCTCACCCCTGACCCCCGCAGCAAGCACCTGGAGCGGAGGTATTTCCTCATAACGTTCAGTCCTTTATTATCGATTCGCAGCCAGAAGCTCCGAGGCCTGAACGCACGTGCAGAACTGAACAGCCTTTAGATGTGTGGGATTAAAATTCAGCGAAAGCGGCTCCTTCTGCGGTTCAGGCTCCACGAGGGCAAACTTGGAGGAACAAAAAGGGAATGTAAAAGAGAACAAAGAGGTACAGGAGGATGAAGAGTTGGAGGAAGCAGAGGAGGAGGGAAGTCAGGGTCACAGCTGCGATAAAGAGGTCAGAATGAAAGATGTTGCTTCGGTCAGACAGGGAGGAAAATAAACATCCTCCCTAAAAATAGTTTGCCCTCCACTTCTCCAGCCAGGTGTTGCAGCAGCTTTGCTCTGCCGCACAGATCCAGGATCTCTGGACTTTCCAAGCAAACTGGGCATAATGTAGAAAACGTGTCTGCGAGCTTTGATGTGACGCTTCCCTCAAAGCTCATAAGACAAACAGTCGGGGGAAATCTTAACCCCTCAAATAAATATGACATGCCTGTCTTAGCTTCATATCTGCTCCTGCCTGTTGTCGCTCAACTTTGACCTTTTTCCGTGACCCGCGCTGTTGACTTTCCTTCTCTCCGTATGTCTTCATTTCCCTTGAAGAATCGCCGCTGAGCCGAAGCGAGCCGCTCGGAAATCCATCCGAATGAAGCTTTTTTTTCCTCTTTACTGACTGGCTGATGGACGGATTCCAGTTTGATTGAACCCAAATGCTCAAAGCAAATAAGACAAACAAGAACCCCCCCACCCCACCCCCTACCTGTATCTACCTCAGCCCTATCTCTCATCTCCCAGCTTTTTGTTATGTGTCCCTCTTCTGGGGCCCCTCCTCTCTCTATTTATGCCTGGAGAGCTGCTTTGTTGTGCTTTTAGTGACTTGGTTTGCAGATGCTGAAGCTGATACTCCCTGATCTTGCATTGAGCCGAGATAAGAGCAGATTGATGCCTGAGTTACAGAGCATTGGAGTAACTGCTGTGGCTTTGATGATCCTGGTTTGGAGACTGTTGCATTTCTTTCTGACAAGGACGTCCTCATATTAAGGGATTTTTTTTTTCAAAAGACTTCTGAAAATGTCCGCATGCATTCGTCTTGTGCATGAATATCAAATATGTTTGGGGATTTTACTGACAAATTTGTACTATTCTGGGACATCAAAGTATTTCAAACCTAAAACTGAATGCAGAAGCTTGAATTTACTATTAAATGATGCCTGCAGACCTAAATATATGTACAAACCCACTTTAATATTTCCATAGTTGTCCCTTAGTAAAGTGCATCCTGACCAAGCATTGTCTGTGGGAGTCTGGTCCTTCTGGCTTCATCTTATTTTCATTCTTTAAGATATTCCACCGATGTCATGGAGTTGAAGTCAGTGAGCCTGAAATTAGTCTCCTTTATTGATTCCAAAACCTCATTTTTCCTTTGTTTGGGATCAATATTAAATTGGAAAGCCAAGCTGTCCAAGTTTTAACCACTGAAATATCTCTATAGTTCTGCTGCTATAGGCTTAGACTGCTGGAGGACATAGGGACCCCTATTTCACCGTTCTGCTTTATTCTATCTCTATTCTCCAGTTCTACAGTATTTTTAAGTTCAACCTCTTACATTATGATCTATCTGCGTTTTTTCGTCATGCTAGCTTCATCAGGTCTGTTCCTGCTTGGCCTTGGGACCATCATGGAGAGAAATACCAGCTGTGCTGCTGCCATCAGCACCTTCTATTATAGATAACTAAGTTGGGCCTGTTTTTATTACTTAATCATGTTTCTCTCCTAGGCATAGCTATGCGCTAAGGGTTTATTGTGACTAACTGTATGTGCTCTTCGTCATTAAAGTGGCTCATAGCTCGTCTGCTTAATGCTTTTCTTTCCTAGAAAGAGCCACCTATAGAGCTATGTCTTCTAACA
>NW_015150466.1:1036277-1040033 GCF_000732505.1 Cyprinodon variegatus
CTGGAGGTTTCTTTAAATGTGACTAAATGCTCCTGAAGGAGGACAGAATCCTGCAAAATCAGTGACTGGATGCGATCAGCTGGTTTTCCTTTGGTAGAAAACTTGTAACCGTTCTGACGGTATGATCTGGTTGAACCGTCTCTATAAACTGACCTGAGGTGACGTGTTTTAAGGTGGCGCTACATGAATAAACTGAACTGAACTCCAAACCCAGATTTTAGCTGCGAACAAGCTTTCCAAATGTTAACCCTTCAGCCATCGTGTCATAAAAAAAAGGTTGTTTTTTTGTTTTTCCTTCAAATTTGCTAAAGAAAACAGCCCCGCAGCATGATGCTGCCACCACTGGACTTAATTGCTTGTACAATGCTCTTAAACCCTTACCTCGCTCCTCTTGAAACATGCATGGTCTCTCAGTGTGCATAGGCAGATTTCAGCTGTTATAAAAGTCTCAATGTTGAATTTGCACTTTTTTTAATTCCCTGTGGTTTTTTAGCATTATGGCAACAGAACTGGAATCTGGGAGCCGTGCTCTGCCCAACACTTTTGCTTTGCCAAGGGAGGCTTGTCAGGATGAGAAACCTCCCTTAATCATCCAATACTGCTTTATTATTTATTTAAGATTTATTTTTATTACAGAAGTAAGATAAGTGAAGCCAAACATGACAGGTGGACAGGGAAAAAGAAAGACAAAAAAAAACTAGAATCAACTGCTGTATCTGTAGAAGACAACAAATGTCCTGTGATCACAAACAGGAATCCATTGGGGGGCAGAGAGGACCTCAGATCCAGGCCGCCGGCGGCCAATTAGCACATCATGCATGCACCATTTGCAAATAGGAAAATACTCTAGAACTAACAGACATGCAGTTGTAATTGAGTCTTGATGTGAAATCTTGAAATCAAATTTAAATCCTTTTTTTTTTATGTAACACTGCAGCTCAGTGATGCATTATGTGGCAGCAGCAAAAAGGTTCCAGGTTCGATTCCCGGCCTGGGTCCTTTCTGCATGGAGTCTGCATGTTCTCCCTGAGCATGGTGGGTTCTCCCCGGGTACTCCGGCTACAGTCCAGAAACATGACTGTTAGGTTAATTGTCTCTACATCCTCCTTAGGTGTGTGTGAACGGTTGTTTGTCCTGCGATGGACTGGAGACCTGTCCAGGGTGGACCCCGCCTCTCCCCCATAGACAGCTGGAGATGGACACCAGCACCCCTCGCCACCCCGCTTGGGATAAGTGGGATGGAAAATGGATGGATGGATGGATTTATATATCTTTTTAACATGTTGGCTTCAGAGAAAACTAATTTCATTATGTTTCGCCTACTCTAAAACATCTAATTATGGCTCATTGAAGTTGTTAGATCATTCCACCCTGAAGGCTTAAGCTTAATGTATGATTTATATCTGAGGTGAGTGCAAACTCTGACCTGAACCCATCCTTCTTTTCCTTTCTGCTCTGTGTGAAAGCCTGCATGCAGACATGAGGTGTTATAATGCTTGTCCCCTTTGTCTCTGAGGGCATGCCACTGTGACAGTGTTTGTATGTGCTGGAGGAGGCCTCCTTCAGGGTTTTTATGGCCTCTTTATTTATAGCCTGCACAGAATCATGCTCAGCTGAAAAAGCTATGACATAATGAGGCTGAAAGATAACATTCTGTCTGCAGATAGAGTTATCTAAAGCTCAGCATAGGAGCGTATGTTCATAGAATAAAACCTCACCACCGTTTCGGTGAAAGAAACTCGCAATCAGACGACGTTTGACTCGCTGGATTAGGAGGCTTGGGTGCTGGATTCCAATCGGAATACAAATATGTGATCAAAGTTGCAGCAGCCTGCACAATTTCCTCCTCACCCGCCGGGGGGATAAAAGCCCCTGATGAGTTTGTCGGAGGGGGCTGTGCTCTGATTAGAGGTGGATGCTGTGGGCTGAGCGATCTGTTCTGTGTTTCTGCTGCGATGACGCCACTGAGGACATGTCAGGGACACCAGGCGGCAGCAATGACGCAATGATCCCGCGGGCTTTGGATGCTGACCCGAAGCTTGACTGCTACAAGAGGGTTCAGACAGGACAGATATCCAAACAAACACAAATAAGTCTTATCTCTGCTCCCTCAGCCACGGCGCTCCATGCTTCTCCCCGGGGAGGGTTGCTGTAAGGGGGGGATCTGTGTGAGGCCCTCGGCTCTTAGAGGCTGGAAGCAGAATCTACTGTAGAGGTTGAGGTGATAAGTGGGAGATGATTAGAAGCTGTGAGCTGAGGCCAAATGAGATGACGCACTCCATGGGATCATAACGGTACGGATACTGGGATCAAATTAGACGCTTAAATCCCTCTGTATCATTTAGCAACAATAATTTCTCCAGCATGTCAGCGCTGTGGGCTACTTGTTCCGGTTCCAGCGCTGCCTTCAGAGAGCCAGCGCTGGGTTCAGAAGGGGAGAGCAATGAGTCAGATCCTCAGCTCCAATTATATCTGTATCCCTGCAGTTTGGCTCCTTACTCACATCCTCACATCAGACCAGGACAGCGAGACACACTTTGAAATCCAAGCTAGCTGCCAAGGATCGCCCGTAGCTGTCAGAAAAAATCACAGGCCGGCAAACAGAATCACAGAAGCGGCGTCCGCTCCAACAGGAGCTTGTTGACCATCGCAGAGCCAAGGGGTGAGGGGGGGTGAGGAGGGGGGAGCTCACAGAGGTCGCTTTGAAGTTTCTATTCAGGTCTTTGTCCCATTCAGGCTGCTGGCAGTAGACATCTCTACTTGGGGCCGGGCCCCTCCCACCATCACACCCTCTCCGTGCACGCACACATTAAAACAGAAAAAAACATGGCCGCTCCTGTCCATCACGCAGGCCTTAATTAGAACCCATTCAAATGCAGCCTTTTGTACCTTTCTCACTCTCCTCTTTCTTTCAGCGGCTCCCAGCCTCTCTCCATCCACCCTTCTCCACTCCTGCTGCCCTCCTGTTCTTGGCAGAGAGCGGGGGGGCACCTCTCCAGACGTTTTCTTCTTCGTGCCATGAGCCCCCCCCCTCCACGTCTGGAAGCTGAGTGTGACCTAATGTTTGACAGACAAGCCGCCTCGGAGAAAGAGCTCATCTATCAGAGGCTTGTAATTCTTTTAGAATGGACAGACCCCCCCAGCCCCCCCAGGCCAACATTTGGATTATTATCTCGATCTGTTTAGCTTTTTCTCAGATCCTCCAGGCAGAAGGTCTACTAAATACCAACAAATACCCAAAGTGAGTCGACAGCAGAGGTGTTTTTTTCATCACATTGTTCCAGGCTGCATTAAAAGACTTTAAACTATTTTTTGTGTCAGTTTGAGATAAGAATTCCACACAATACTGGAAATATTTCAAAAGGAAAAATATTACTTTCCTAATTTTATTTTGGACAATAGAAAAAAATCATAAGGAAAACAAATGGTGTTGGACGTTTTTACCAGCTTTAAACATCTGCACTCTGAGCTATTAGCTCAGTTTGAGTTAACAGAGAGGCTCCCGGGCTTTGACTGGTCCGCTCTACAGGGCGGGTTATCCTTCAGCAGTGTGTCGCAGTAAGCTAGGTATGTCGCTTGGAATCTCTGGGAAAATATAATAATATTGCTCAATAAAATATTCAAAATAGAGCTATCACGATGCCCTGCGCTCTGTATATTAGGGATAATAACGGAAGGGGTAAAGTTGTCAGCTCAGCAAACTTTATGGTGTAGACTTGCCCTTACTACAGGCTGCAGGATTGTCCTTAGGCATTG
>NW_015150466.1:1041268-1042703 GCF_000732505.1 Cyprinodon variegatus
CTAACATTAGCCCTGGCTGATGCAGACGGGCGAACATTAGCCTGTTTCAGCTATTGTTGATTGCAGATGTGTCTAGTAGTTCCCATTGATTTAGCTTGGAAAGCGGGGAGAATGGCGCTAGGCTTACCGCACCGTGACGTCACTGCTGGAAGATGGCAGGAGGGAGGGGCTACTATATTTGGGCAAAAATGGCCGCTCCCAGACTCAGTGATCGCGATGAAACATTTTTTTTATTTTTGACCGATTAATGCTAAATTCATTAAATCACTGTAAACGTATTAGTTTTAGGTATGAATCTCCTTTAATGCAGGTGAAGCTCTGCTGTCAGCTGGTGACTTTTTATGGCCTCTAACTGGTTTCCTTTAAGGACTGAACTGGGTTCAGCTCCGTCACTCTTCCCTTCAGGTCTGATGAATCTTTAAAAGCAGCCTTTTCTGTTTTTTTTTTACCTTTTTTATGTTACATGTTTTTTTTTCTCTCTCCTTTTATACTTTTCTGTTTTATCTCTCATATCTGTATTTTTCTGCCTACTTTTACTGTAAAATGTTCATTTTTTTGGTGTTTTATAAATAAAGTTTATTTCCTTGCTTACTATCATCATGCTGTGCACATCAGGATGTTCTGCTCAGATTAAACTCTTTCCTCCATCAGTATTTAAGGTAGAAACTTCTGGTCTCAGCCTGCTTGCTGTAAAGGTGGAATTTATTTTCACTGAAAGGAAAATAAATTCCACGTTAGATTAAAGTCTGACCTGTGGAGTCCACAGTGATACTCTGCCTCATTAAGCTGAAAACATTTCATAGATATGCAACTATTAGATCATTTCTGGAGGCAGTTTGTCTCTCTGGGTTTTATTTAGAAAGAATAAAATCCAGAGAATAAAAGAATCAAATGAACGCAACAGTTTTTCAGTTTCCATTTGGAAACTCATGTCAGTTTATTCTACTTATACTCAGAACTTTAAATAAAAAATGTAAATACATCTGTACGGGGAGAGATGGAAAGTTTGCAATAACTGTGTATGTGACCTATGTGTGTGTTTTTAGATGGTATTTGCTTTTAATGTGTATTTATTGTTTTTAATTGCAGCTGTTACTTCACTGAATCACTGAGCGCTTCGTTCCATGACAACTTTATCCTAGCGGACAATAAAGTATAATCTATTCTATTCTATTCTATATTCTATCATGTTCTATTCTAATCTATATTCTATGTTATTATATTCTATAATATTATTTTCTATTCTATCCCATTTTATTCTATCCTATTCTATTCTATATTCTATCCTACTCTATTCTATTCTATCCTATATTCTATTCTATTCTGTTCTATCCTATATTCTATTCTATTCTATTCTATTCTATTCTAAATCATATTCTATTCTATATTCTATCATGTTCTATTCTATATTCTATCCTATTCTATATTCTATTCT
>NW_015150466.1:1044762-1049613 GCF_000732505.1 Cyprinodon variegatus
AAAGCAACTGTATGGAGTGAAATATGGTCCATTATTGTTGCAAGCAAAGAACAAGTTTTATAAATGCAATCTGAATGAATTCAAAATAAACTGAAACACTTGTTCTTTAAAAAAAAAAAAGGTTTTGGTAGTACATTTTTATTAGTGTTTTATTTTTCTTTTTTTTTTATAGAAATGTATATTTTAAAGTTTTATTTTTGTTAATTTTATGAATCGCACTCTTTTCAAACCAGTGGCGGCTGGTGGATTTTCTCCACTATTAATTCAACATACACATATACAAAAAAAACAGTCAAACGTATACTGAGTTATCACACCAGTAAATTTATATGAATCCTAACAACAACAAAAAATATAAAAACACTTTATAAAAAAAAAAACATTATTTCATGTACAGGTTTACTATTTGTCCAAAAATCGTGCCCTTCTGAGGCTGTGAAGGTAAATCTGTGTTTTGCATGGTCCATTACTGAGTCACAAACCTAAAAAAAAAATAATTTATCAGTTTAATAATGGAGAAGCTATTAGTCAGCTTTATATTTCTTAATATATAAAAACTATTTATTTTCTGGGAATGTTTTTATTTTAGAGCAACTATGCAAATTAACAAACATCTAGAAAAAGTAGACTGTATTCTATTATTTTCCATGTGAATCCCAGATTGTTTATTTTTCGTTGCCTTTTCTACTAAGTGCTTTAAATCAGTCCTAGCTGTCTTTATCTATGCTGGATCAGATCCTGCAGCGAAAGCAGAATAAAGCTTTAGCCTCACTGCATGCAGTTAGCCTGGCTGCATGCAGTTAGCCTGGCTGCATGCAGTTAGCCTCGCTGCACGCAGTCAGCCTCGCTGCAGGCAGTTAGCCTTGCTGCAGGCAGTTAGCCTCGCTGCACGCAGTCAGCCTCGCTGCACGCAGTCAGCCTCGCTGCACGCAGTCAGCCTCGCTGCACGCAGTCAGCCTCGCTGCACGCAGNTCTATTCTATTCTGTTCTATCCTATTCTATTCTATATTCTATCATATTCTATTCTGTATTCTGTATTCTATTCTATTCTATTCTATTCTATTCTATAATCCCTGTTAAATAGATTGAATCATGTTTTTCTTGCCTTGTTCATCATCAAAGGACAGAATTTCTCTCTAGATTCATCCCATCTGATAAACTGGCCGTATTCTGGGCTTATAGGAGGAGCTCATTCCTTTACTAATCAGGATTCTTATCAACATTCCCCTGTGTTTATATGTCAACAAGCATCGCAGCAGAAAACATCTCCTCTTCCAGGCCTGTTGAGGGGAGCGAGGAGAGGCTGGATGCTAAATCAGGCCGGACTCGTTTAGCACAGACTGTTATTCATCTGTAATCAGAGCTTTCCTGTCAGTCATAATGACTGAGATGAACAAAAGAGATGAGGGGGCAGAAGAGGAAGATGTCTGGACAGTAATCAAGTGAACCTCAAACAGGAAGCGTAAGTCTGCAGGACGCCCCTGCTGTTGTGCTCGGTTGTTAAATCAAAGCAGCACGAACGGCTCAGGCAGCAACCTTCAAGCGTCAGCCGCTCTGAAAATAGTCCGTTTACATTAGGCCGGTTTTCCCATCGCTTCAGTTGGCGCAGTGTTTGGAGAGGATCTGACTTGTTTGTCTTTATGCTCCTTGTGTTTCCTTCTGCTGAGGTTTCAGTGGGGGCGTGAGGCAGACGGGAAGCATATGTGTGTGAGGGTGTGTTGTCTCTGTGGTTAATGGCTCTTGGATATTGATCATATCTGGATGGGCTGAGTCAGACGCTCCCATCCCACTTTAGATAACCGATGTTAAACTTGACCCGTCGCAGGCCAGAGTGATTCCTCTCAAACCCAAATCCACTGACCTTCTGGTTGCCTGGCCTGTGGGTCACCACCATGTCACTGAGCTGCCTCTAAAGCAACTGTATGGAGTGAAATATGGTCCATTATTGTTGCAAGCAAAGAACCAGTTTTATAAATGCAGTCTGAATGAATTCAAAATAAACTGAAAAACTTCTTCTTTGAAAAAAAAAAAGGTTTTGTTAGTAAATTTTGTATTAGTGTTTTATTTATTTTCTTTAATAGAAATGTATATTTTAAGGTTTTATTTTTGTAAATTTTGTAAATTTTAGGGCGACAGTGGCGTTGGATGTGGGAGTTTGCCCTGTAATCGAAGGGTTGACGGTTCAAGCCCCAACTTCGACTTTCATTGTCGTGTCCTTGGGCAAGACACATCACCTGCATCGTCTACTGATGGTGGTCAGAGGGCCTGGTGGCGCCAGTGTACGGCAGCCTCGCTTCTGTCAGTGAGCCCCAGGGCAGCTGTGGCTACAATGTAGCTTGCCACCATCAGTGTGTGCGTGAATGGGTGAATGAATGTAGAGTAAAGCGCTTTGGTCAAGTCTCCTAACTTGAATAAAGGCGCTATATAAGTACATGCCATTTACCATTTTACCATTTAAATTTTATGAATGGCGCTCTTTTCAAACCAGTTTTGGCTGGTGGAGTTTTCTCTACTATTAATTCAAAATACACATATACAAAAAAAAACAATCAAACGTATACTGAGCTATCACACCAGTAAATTTATATGAATACTAACAACAACAAAAAATATAAAAACACTTTATAAAAAAAAAAACATTATTTCATGTCCAGGTTTACTTTTTGTCCATAAATCTGTGTTTTGCATGGTCCAATGTTGAGTCACAGACCTAAAAAAATAATGGACCAGTTTAATAATGGAGAAGCTATTAGTCAGCTTTATATTCTTTTAATATATAAATTTTTTATGAGGATGTTTTTATTTTAGAGCAACTATGCAAATGAACAAACATCTAGAAAAAGTAGACTATATTCTCTTATTTTCCATGTGAATCCCAGATTGCTCGTTCTTTTCTGTCCTTTCTAAAAAGTGCTTTAAATCAGTCCTAGCTGTCTTTATCTATGCTGGATCAGATCCTGATGTTTGAAAAAGGAAGCAGGGAAAGCAGGATAAAGCCTTAGCCTCGCTGAATGCAGTTAGCCTCGCTGCGTGCAGTTAGCCTCGCTGCATACAGTTAGCCTCGCTGCTTACAGTTAGCCTCGCTGCGTGCAGTTAGCCTCGCTGCACGCAGTTAGCCCCGCTGCGTGCAGTTAGCCTCACTGCGTGCAGTTAGCCTAGCCTTGGAGCTAAACCAGGTCCTGGAAAAGGGCGTTTCTTGCTCCATTTCTCTCCCTCTCTCTAACATGTGGTGGGAGGTGGTGAGTAAATACAATTCCTGTCACCTCAGGTCACATTTTAGCTTAAAAATGCATATTGATATATTTCAAAATAATTTAAAATATATAAGATTGATTAAATATAAAAAATATATGTATATTATTTTCTTTTTGATGCCTTAATCAGGGTCATTGGGTGGGTGGGGCGGTGCTGTAGCGCCCTCTATTGGCCAACAGCCACTGTTTTAAACTGCTTTTTATAGATTTAATTCTCTTCGCAGAGCGAGGACCGATCGGTTATTGGTCTGCATGGATGTTAACAACATTTTTATCAGGCTTGAACTGAACAGACTCTGTAAACCAGATTAAAATTAATTCAATTTCCAAAACTCAATCTGAAAAAGAAAATTAAGTTTGAACAAACATGATTTGAAAAAATAAAATCTAAAAATAAATAAAATCAAGAAAACAGAAAATTCACCCTAAAAAAATATCCTTTTTTAAATCATGAACATTCTTCGAAGTTTCATTTCTTGCATTTCTTTTTTATTCTCCATTTACAAAATGAGTCCTTTGCTTGCTAAAATAATGGAACAGAATTGACTCCATAGGCTGACCCAGCAGATTAAACACAAGATGCGAACACTTCAGCTTTGGTTTATTTCGCTTTGCGGTTTCTGGACTAACGACTCGCCATCAGGCGCTGCATCAGCTAATGATGATGTCACTCTTTCAGAGTAAACAGCGGCGTGTCCTGGGCAGCGGGCTGCAGCTTTAAGGCTGAACACAACAGGCTTCTATTGCTTTCCTCCTTCTATTGTTAAAACAAAAGACTAGAGAGTGAATGATTAGCTGGGGTATTTTTGGGAGCTGTTTCATTGTATTAGTTTGGGATTTTTCAAAAAATGTGAAATATCTTTGTTATCAAACCCAGATGGAGAGGATTTCCCCTCTCAGTGCTGTATATTATTATTAGGTTCTGTTCTGGAAGGCATCTGGCAGGTTTAGTTTTAGTGTCACTCTGTCTCTGAAACTGTTGTATATATAGCTAAGAAGGTTTCAGTTGCAAACAAAACATGACTCAAACCACTCATTTCCTTAGATTTAGCTTCCAAAGAGACAGGCTTCCTGGGAATCTTTGAAAACTGTTTTGATCAAAACTTTTTGGGCTTTCTTTAGTTCTTTCAAACCCTTTTTTTCCCCGTAAGACTTTTGCTTCGTTTTGAACTCATCTTTGTGCAAAGCTCTGATGTTCTAATCCTGAGGTGGTTGAGTCTGTTTTCCTGTTCTCACAGCAGCAGGGTTGACTGCTGTGAGCTGTCACACCTGCAGGATATTCACCATGGCATCTGGGGTCAGTGTTCCTCCCTGGAAGTTTCCTCTTCCATCTTGGTTGGGAAAATCGAGCCTTCTTGTTATAAAAGATTCCTTTACTTAGAATTAGAAGTTTAGAATATGTTGGTGATCAGTACTGAAAAACTAACTAGGAAAGAAAAGACAATTAGAAGAAATTTATACAATAACTTTAGTCTTTGGTGTTCAGACCTCAGCAGGAAACATACGTTGAATTTTGATAGATATGCATGAACAGGAGTAAAGAACAGGGCTGTTTCCCCCCCAGGCCTGAAACTGGTGGTGGAGTGGAGATAGATGG
>NW_015150466.1:1050867-1052246 GCF_000732505.1 Cyprinodon variegatus
TGGTAAACTGGAAAGTTACCTGAGATGACATGATGTGAATTGGAGCTATAGAAATAAAACGAATAGAATATGAAGGCAAGTAAAGTTGGGACTTTACTTAGAAGGTTTCAATCACAGGAGCTGGTGTTTTCTTCCAGCAGTCAGTGGGTGAGAGCTGAGGTCCATCCTCCACATGACATCATCTCAAAGCAACATTGTTTAAAATAACTAAATGTATTTTCTCTCCTTCCTGTATTGTTCTGATTTTTTAAAAATATGTAAATATTCTCACCACAAATAATTAGCAAAGCCCCGTTTGAACTCAAGCATTTTCTAGCTTAACTTTATCTGTATCATCATGGAACTCTTAAGTATTATCCTCCCATAGTGGCCGGTTATGCAAACCACAAACAGCGACTTAGCAGATGGCAGCTGCCTCCTCTGTGCAATTTTTAACCATCCAGACAACCAACTAGAGTAAAGTGACCCTTTCATGCAGGGCTGGTTTTTAAAGAGACAGGGGCCTCATTAGAACAGTGCAGAAAGATAAGAAAACTTTGTGTTTTCCATGCAAGAAACAAACAAAAAAAAAGCTCTAAAGGAGTAAGTCTCTTTAAGCTCTTTAAAAGGAGAAATCAGATGAGAAATTAATGAGAGATCCACATAGTTAAACATCAGCAAATGAGATAAGATGCAGCAGAAGATTTGACGGTTCCCATCACAGTTTTATTATCAATGCGTTCATCATTAACATGCTTTAATCTTTAACTTGTTTAAACAAGATCAAGCCTCCCAGACGGCTCTTAGTTGCAGTTGTTCGCTCAGAAAGAATCCTTCGACCGCACGTTTTTTTTGGCTCGTGGTGAAAAAGGCCTGACAGGGTTTGGACGCAGCGCGCTAAAATCTGCAACAGATACGGATGTCGCTGAGTTCAGCCAAGACCATTATGCTGTCTTTATGCTTCGTAACGCTCAGCGGCCATTTATCCATTTCCAGTGGGCCAAAAAAAAAATTTCTCTGCACATTTATGTCCCCCTCAGGATGATCAGCTCGACCGACGGGAACATTCATCCAAAATATGGAGCAAACGCCGTACTTTGGATTAAAATAATACCCAAAGTGGTGGCGCTCTAATCACCCTCAGCTGCACTTTGTAGCACTAAATCAAAGGTCAAAAAGTCAGTAAACACCAGGCCTGCTTAACATCTGGGCTTTGACAGTCAGCGTGTTTTAGCTGAGGTCTTTGTTGGACTTTTCTTTTTTTTTTTTTGCAATGATTTTGTGGCACAAACAGAAGAATGTTTCCACTGTGAATTCCCCCCAACAGCTGCACTCTTCAGGCAGCAGTGATATTAAATTGCAAATTGGCTATTTATAGAAGCATAAATAAACATTACCAT
>NW_015150466.1:1054800-1077661 GCF_000732505.1 Cyprinodon variegatus
GACCCCTGAATTAGAGACAGCATGAAAAGTCAGCTGAGTACAAAACATAGAGAGGAAAACAAGAAGAAAAGGGACAAGAAGAGAGGGACACAACCTAGAACAGATAATGGATGTCTATTCTATTAACATTTCTCTATCTGGAGAATGGGGTTGTTTTAAGTGTTCAGAGGGCCCCCTGCCTGTCTTTGCCTAGGGCCCTGGATTTTCTAAATCCGCCCCTGTTCTTGTGGTTATTCTTGATCTACGGAGGTTTTTAATTCAAAGCTAGTGAAGGAGAGGTTGCTTTGGGGGTGCGCTGCTCTCTAGATCTACATTCAAATGCAGATTAGACTCGTCTCAGGATGTTGGTAGTTCATTGAAAGATGGTTGGTCACATGGAGGTAGGTGTGAAAGGTTTAGAGTTAAGCTGAGACCTGAGATCTTCAGTTTAGCGTTGGCGTTTTTGTTAAATGTTTTCCTCCTCTCTGACTGACATAAACATTTCAGTCCTTAAAGCCAGTCACTTATCCTTCACCTGCAGCTAAATGATGCACAGTCAGCTCCTCTACTAGATGCAACCCTGATCAAATCCACTGTGGTTTACGGTTGAATACTTTTACAAGGCGCTGTATCGGGTGTCCATGTAGTCTGGGAAAATCACACAGTCTGGCATCCCATGTTAGATTCTATGGTAGGTTCATCCAGCAGGCTGCCACGGCTCCTGCTATCTCACTGTGTGGAAAACACACACATATAAATACACTCAGATAATTATAGTGCATGGAGCCTGAAGCATGTGTTGGGCTTATTGTCTCTCTAAGATTTATGGGTTGTCTGCAGACAACAGGAAGTTATAAAAGCATAATTTTAGGAAGCATTGCGCATATCTCCAAATGTCTGTTTTCCTCCCAATTACACAGAATCCCCCTCAGTGAGAGCCTGAGCTGGGGGTTTAGTTCCCGCCGTTAGGGGGCAGCATTGTTTGCATAAATGCATGGCAATAAAAAGAAAGGGACGACACAAAGGGGGCACAGACACGGACATGATCAATTATGTGTCAAGCATTTCTTCCCCGCTGAATGAATGGCTCGGTGACTACAGGCCTACCGACCCGCTATTGTCTATTGACGCTGGAGACGAAGTTCTCATGCAGTTCATTATCCCCAAAGAGGACAAACAGGGAGGGAAGCAAAGAGGCCATTAATCATCATTCCCTTCAGAGAGAAGCAATCTCCCTAACAGGTACTGGAACCAGCTGCATTTTATAGGAGAAAAACAATCATAAACGACACGTTTGCTTTTTTTTATTATGATCAAGCTCAGCAAAATATGTGCAATTAAACTATATAATGTGACGTTTATGACATAAGTAGTGAGTTTATGATCGATTTGCTCAGATAAAAATGGGGGCAAAGTTTCGCTCTTATTCTGCGCAGAATTAACTCCAAAGTCCGTTTATGTGCGTCTCTGCGGCCCGGACCGGAGCGGGGGGGCCGCCCCCCCCCCCAATAAATGCCTCAGCTTCCTGCTTCCAAGTTCGGACAGAGCGCGGTGATTGGCCGCGGCGCGCGCTCGGCCCCGCCCCCCTGCGCCCTGAGCTCCGGTTACCGCACACACACACACACTCACACACACACTCCGGTCTACGCATTCATCGGGGTGAATTTTGGAGGATTTTAGGGAAACAACAACGGAGCAGAAACAGAGAGGAGTGTTAGTGAGCCGCTCCAGCAGGGCTGCTTCCACTCAGCCTTCCTGCACTTTATCCTCAGACTGTCCACGCGGGGACCGAGCATTTCCACGCGCTGGCATTTCAGCGAGCGGAGCGCAGAGAGCCGGGAGGGATTTTACAATAGAAACTCAATTCCTCTGCGGAGAAGAATAGCAGAGGAGGAGGAGGAGGAGAGGAGGAGGAGTGACAGATAAGCCTGGAATGAGGAGGACCTCCAGATTCCTGGCGTGCTGCGGGGTGACTGATGGATGAATGTGGGCATCTGTAGGCTAAAAACGGGCGGCAGGTAGAGAGCAGCGGGGAGCTTTGGTCTCCATTGGCTGCAGGGTTTCTCTCTTTTTTTTTTTTTTTTACTCTTTGCCCCCCAGGGTTAAAGAAAACCCCCCAAACAGGAGCGGTTCTCAGCCACAGGTCATACCGGACACTCGCTGGGGGGGTTGGGGGTGATTTTCCTCCAGATCAGCCAAGGACAAGCAGACAGAAGGAGGCTGAAGGATCCGGACAGGAGGACATGTATCTGACAGCGACCCTTCAGGCTCCAGACTGATCCCAGCTCAGCTTCCTGCGGCCAGAGGCGCACAGAAAGGCGCGACGCTGCGCTCCGGTTCCCGGCTGCTCCCTCAATCTATCCGCTCAGCATGGCGGGGCTCGGATGCTGCTGCTGCTGGAACTATTACCTCTGGATCTTTATTCTCATGTGCAGGTCTGCGCTGCCCTCTGCTAAGACTCTGGAGACAATCATCTGGAGCTCAACCAATCAAAAGTAAGTCCTAAATCTTTTTACAAGCAGAGGGAAATTATATATATATATATATATATATATATATATATATATATATATATATATATATTATACATTTATTATTTTTTCTGCTTACTCTTCTTGCAGACTAGATGTGTTTCCATATATTCGTTCCTCATTGGTTGAATTTCCCAACAGCTTTAAACAATATACAGCCCCCCCCCCCCCATTACAGTAATGAATGGCTGATTATAGTAATTTATAATAATATTAATGGTGCTTTTATTTTCAGACTCCAGTCTCCTAAAAGTTGCTAGAGTTTATCCCCCAATTTCTCTGCACCGCCTGATAATTGGTGTTATTAGCTGAAAGGGGAAAAGTCATGTAAACTATTTGAAGTGAGTTGAGGTGAGCTTCACAGCAGCTCAGGGTTTTTATTTTTATTTTTTTGCTTTCTTTTTTAAAACTGCATTTCAAGCCTTCCAACGAAGGCCACCCTGGGTTTTAGATTTCAGAGTTCTCCCTCTTTTAGAAAATAAGAAAAGAAATCCAAGATAAGATTTTCTTATCAAAGGCAAAATGGTTTAGAAAATAAATAAAAAAATGTTCTTTAATTGCTCTGGCTGGATATCAAGCTTCATTTCTGAGGCGAGTTTCTCCTCCTCCTCCTTAAAATTCCCATTATTCCCAGCAAAAGAAGCAGAGCGGAGCCCAGACTTCTGATAGCACATTATGCTCTGGCAACAATTATCACCCACTTAGACCTGACTCCTGCATTTGCATGATGTTGGAAAGCGTTCATAAAGAGAAGGAGAGACGGAGGGGAGGCTAAAAACTGTGAAAATATGTATGTGACCTTCATGTGAGTGCAGAGCGAGCCAGGAGGACCGGGGAGACGGAGAGCAGATTCTAACTGGAACTTGGTCATTCCAGTGAATCCAGGATTTATCCTCCAAATGTCAGATGTCACAGAGGCTGGATGTGCAGCCAGTGAGGAGCAATATTGCTGCAGTGTTCACTGGCCTGTGTGTGTGTGTGTGTGTGTGTGGCCCCCGCTGTAATGGCAGGCCTACGGCCCATCAGCTTTTATTTGACTATGGCTGCAGTGGAACACACACACACACACACACACACACACTGATTATATAGAGCAGACACGGCTCCGCCTGCCGGGATCAAGATGTACACAGTTTAAAGAATTAACCGCCTTAAAACCTTCAAAGTTCATCCTTCTTCCTAGAGACTCGTTGCTGTTGGAACAGGCCCTCCGCAGCATTCGCTCTGGGGACCCCCGCTTTCCGGTTTGGATAATTATTTAGAAAAATAACAAATTACCTTCTATGATCTGCCAGGATTTGTATTGAACTGATTGGATCTGATTTATTTTGGAGTAAATCAGATTTATTTGAGTTAAAAGGAACCTTAAAGGAACTTTAGTTGTAATTTGGTGGCTTCTATGTGAGTCGATCCTTTGTAAACGTAGAACAGATAGATTTTAAAACTGATGATCAACTTTAGTCTTCGACTTGATAAACTCAGCAGCAGAAATCAATTAAACTAAATCTCTTAAACAAAGATGGAGCCTTTTTATTGACATTATATTAATAATGAAATTGATCTCAGCAGGAAGATTGTGGTGTTGTTGTGTTCAGCTTTAGACTCCCTCCCCACCATGACGCTCCTCCTGGTGAAACGCTCCAGTTCCCCACCGATCTGCAGCTCCATGAATGGGGGTGTTCATGTCTGACTGGTCCTTACCAGGAAAATATGAAAACACGGCGCTTTTAACGTTTTATTTACGAGGAAGCAGCAGAATAAATCTATATATTTAACAGCTGTAGATAAACACTCTGTAGATAAACACTCTGCTATGTCAGAGTCTGGAGTCCTGAACGCTCTTATTTTAAAAAAGTGTAAAAAGCAGCTGTTTAAAGTCGTTTTTAATGAGAGGCCAGAGGAAGGACTGGAGTGACTGGAGCGACTGGCTGCATAGAACAACACTGGGTACCTCCCCCACCTGTTGCTGCATACTGTTGGTCAAATGACTGAAAGAAGGCTGCAGGATTTTTTTTTTCCGCTCTTAGACACACAGATATGACCTTCTGGAAAAAAATCCTAGCCGAGAAGAGAACCGACAGTCATGCTTTGGAAAATACTGTCACGTCAAATAAAATGACATTTCATTTAATGGAAAAATAGAAAAAGCAGATCTGGGTAATAGTTCCATGTTGCCTCTTAGACATTTTTTTTCATATATGAGGGACAAAAAAGGCATTTTATGACCTTAAGCAAGAATAGTGATTAAGGATAATTTAAGGAAATCTTTTAAAGTTCTTTACTATCATAAAAAACAGCAAATTAGGGTCACAAACACTGTTGCTGGAATAAAGTGCTGTTTGGGTTCTTAGGCTTCAAATTTAATGCAAAGCAGCAGCTAAATCAAAACCAGGGAAATATGGAATATATTATTTATCTTGTTATAAGCTGTTAATCTTCGCCGCAGCAGGAGCAAATATGACTTTTATGTATAACATAAAACCAATTTCAGCATCCATTAATTAAGATCTAAATATTTTATTTTACGAGTTCATTCCTGAAAGATGGAGATTCAGCAAACCTGGAGTCAAAAGGCAAAAAAATGTCACCTAAAAAAAAAAAAGTAGACATTTATTGATTGATGATGTCACCTGGAGGGAATGTCTGTGAAGGTTAGCACGCTGCTTTTCAGGAGGATTTGGAAGATCATTTCTCCATCTGTTTTCTCTCTCCGCTCCTTGTAAAAATCCCCCAACGTTGGCTGAATATTTCATAAAGTTCACAGTGGAACAATAATGCACTCTGCAAAGTGTTTCTCTGCAGCTAATTATCCTGCTGCCTGCTGCTCGCAAAACAATAGACAATTATCTTGCCGTGTGTGTGTGTGTGTGTGTGTGTGTGTGGAGTACTTCACAATAACAAAAAAAGACAAACCTGTTTTTCTTTTGAAACCTATCCGTCAGCAGGACGGTGCGAGGAGGCAATAAAAGAGCGGAATACATGCGCGACAATCAGCATCCGTCTTCCCTGCTTGTTGTTCTGAGCTCCGTCTCGTTGGCATCTATTGCTCCGCTGTGATAATAGAAACAGTATACCTAGAGAAACGTACAGTACACTATCAGGTGCCTTATCCAGATTTACGACGCCTCGCTTCCTTTTCCTGCTTTGGGGAGCTCTGCTGCCTCAGCTAATAAATTAACTTAGCCCCTCTGCATGCTCACTGTGCCACATGCACACAAAATCTAACAATACCAGCGCCTCCCTGCAGGCCCTGAGTTATGAGGGCGAAGTATTGGGAAACAGCAGTAGGTTTGGGCCACTGGGATGTGTGTGAGTCTTTCTTTAATGTGCAGCTCTCCTTTATGGATTTTCATGTGAGGATGCAATCACTCCAGCAGCAGCAGCAGCAGCAGCGTTATCAATGACTGGGGCTTGCTTAATTGATTTCCCCCCAGCATGCTTGAGCAGGCAACATATATCTTCACCATGGCGCTGACTTGAAAGAAAAACATAATAAGAAGTAACATTCTTTTTTTTTTTCCCTTTTGTTTGGCTGCAGGACGCATGAGACCTTTTTCATATATAATTTGACTGGATGAGTGAGTTGAGGAGAAGGCAGGATGGGGGGGGCAGCCGTGCAGAAGGAGAAGGCAGGATGGGGGGGGGGCAGCCGTGCAGAAGGAGAAGTCTGGATGTGTCAACTTTCCCAAGCAGCTAAAGAAGCGCCCCCAACATTTGATCAGAACAAATCGGATTAGCTCTCATTTAGCTGAGTGGGATTACCCCAGAAAATGTCACTTTGTTATGACTAATCACGTCCCATCCGTTCGGGTCGGAGCTCTGCGTAAACACGCGCGCACACACAGACGCGGCGTCCTTAGGAATGTCACAGCGATGCCGATTTAACCATAATCTGACAAGGTCGCCGCGAGGGGCCTCCTGCTTGTCCCCTAACCCTCCTCGGCTAATATTTACCTCATGACCTGCGATCGCCTCGGCTTGTTTGCAGCAGTCAGAACACAAGCAGGCGGTTCAGCTCTGCAGAGTTACAGTCCTCCAAAAAGAGAAGGGAAAATGGCTCCTGCTCTGGGTTTAAACTCCTCACATTTTGGCCAAACTCAGGAACAGTTTGCAAACATTCTTTGGTTTCGAGGCCCACAGAAAAAAACAGAAAATAAGTGAAGTAGAGGAGGCCTTTTGGTGTTGATTACAGTGGGTTTCTGCGGGTTTCTGCCTCTCTTTGCTGCCTGTTGACCTCATCTGGTCCTTAGCATCGGTTTATATCACGCTCCAGCGGCTTTGGGATTAAGCTGAACTTGATTAGTGCTCTGATATTTCTAAAGCATGTTTATTTCTTCGCAGACCAGAAAACTAATATTGTGTCATTTTTTCAGATGATGTGGCTGAAAGTTTGTTGTTGTTCCGCTCTGGAACAGTTTAACTATAATGGCTCTCTGTTAGTTTGGTGTTATTATTTGTTTTTCTGTTGCGATTATCAAAGTATTTTCAGATTTCAGGAGAAGATTTGGTTTCGGCTTTATCGTTTCTTTTTCCAACGCGCTCTGAAAGCCGTCGACGCCCCTGAGATGCAGGGCGACGACCGTTTTAATGAAACGAGGATTTCAGTAGCAGCTTTTAAAACCACAGAGCTGCAGCTACTGAGAAGATTGAAACCGACGCGACCTGTTGAGCGAGAGCCACCATGAAACCTGGGGACTGGAAGGAAGAACAGGATTAGTGTGAGAGTCCAGTCAAGGCTCCCTGTTGCTGAAACTCACCTTCTCTATCTTTGCCTGCCCCCCCCCTGCCCCCGTTCAGACTGTGATCATGTTTCCCCTCTGATAGAGATCTCATTACACACAGAGAGGACTTAGAGCCTGACCAGCACTCAGAGAGGAGCGGGGACGCTGCGACCAATAAGAAATCCCTCTGGAAAGCAACTGGTCCTCCTGTAAATGCTCCCAGTGTCTCTGGAAGGACAGCTGCGTTGGCCTGCTTCGTGTGTGCGGCGCTCCTGTGCCGACGTGACTGTTGTTTCAGCGGCGTGCAACCACAGATTCTTCATTCAGTTATCTACATGAGGCACCTGGCCTACAGAAACCCAATGAAGGCGGGGGGGGGGATTGCTGCTTCAGGTTATTTTAGGGGAAAAATGCAGCATTTTCATCCAGCATATATATATTTTTTTTCTTTTCTGGTTCCAACCAGATGGACTCACTTTATCCACTGGCGGTTTTGGCTGCCCGGTCGCTGAAAGCTGATCATTCTGTTTTTTTTGTGTGTCGCTGATGCATTCATTTCTTTCTATTCATGCAGCGGTGCACATGAAACCAAGCAGCATTCCCCAGAAATGGGCTGAGTGGGATTGGCAGCCCATATTTTTCTTAGGGGAGGGGGGTTATCTGTCATGCCTGTATGAATTTTGTTTTTTCTAATGGTTCTCATGACTCACAGCCATCGCAGTTGCTAGGCCTTCGTGACATATTATTGCGAGAACATCTAAATGCAATGAATCATGTGGAAAAATGGACGACGGCTCCCAGGATTATTCTTCCAGTTGGATTAAAGCAGCAAAGTTTATTTTAGCCTATTTAAACATGTGCTATTAATTAAAAATCAATCTGCAGGAGATATTTACTAATTTAGTCACAAGGTTGTGTTTTTACAGCATCATTTAACATACTTTTTACCTACTTTTACTTTTATTTCACTTTAAATGTGGTAATAAATGTCATATTTGTCTGTTGCTGTTTATGTTTTCAAAGCCGGTAAAACTTTCTGTCCTTCTTATGGTTTTATTTTTCATGAAAAGCGAGTGACTGAATTTTTCCCTTTTCAGCGTTTAAACCAATCGGTCTGCGGTCCTCACTAAGTTAGGGAAATATATTTTGGTTGTTTTAAGATATATAATCTCATTAAGAACAAAAAGACTCATGCTTTATGTAATAAGATCACAATAATAAATAAATAAAATATATTATAGAACCATATTAACCTAAATATTATTTTCAGGGGTGTAAAGTAACAAAGTAAAAATACTTTTTACCTTCTTTAAGTATAAATGTTGGTTATCTATACTTAGTATTTATCTTTTAGTCAACTTTTTACTTTTTTCTCCTTTCATTTTAAAAATAGACTCATTAGTTTGGTTTCATTTAAGCTCATTTTCATTCTGTTGGTATTTAAAAAATGTTTTATGAAATTAATTTCTCTGTGGTTGGATTCGGTGCTGCCCCAACTTGTTGCTCACTGCATACCAAAATAAAACATTTATCAAGATGAAGCAAAGTTAAATGTGACACCATAAGTTAACTAAGAAAATAAAGACTGAGGAAGTTATCATATTTTTACTTTTATACTTTAAGTAGTTTTAAAAATGCTACTTTTAAACTTTTACTGGAGTAAAAAGCTGAAGTTGATCCTCTAACTTCTGTTAAAGTGTTTTTAAACAGCAGGATTTATAATGGAGGAATAAACATGAATAGTTTTGACTCCTCTGGTTATTTTATCTGCAGCAGGGAGAAGCAGTTTTAAATAAAATAAATTAAAGTATTTTTTTTCATTAGTTTTTCATCCTTTGTAAAAAAAAAAAAAGTTGGGTAAGTTTTGCAGCATTTGGATGAAAACCTTAAACTAGACTATTTTAGTTTGAGTATTTCTTTTGCCACATTTTCCTCACCAAGATGAGCAGCAAAATGATGAAATCATCCATCATAGCAACCATTAAATTCCAACCAAGGAAAAAGAAAGAAACGATAACACACATTTAAACTGTGCTCCAGCAGTTTAATGCTTTGGTCAAACTAATAATGTGAAAAACTTGAGCAGGCTGTAAAATAAAGTGTTCCTTTACTCATTATTACTTCATTAATTACACATTTCATTTTTATTTTCCTGGATTAGCTGAATCTAAACTTCTTCCATATGTTATTTTTTTCTTAATGAATCAATTATATCTTTCCTGTTAAAATTGTCGATACATAACTATAAATTCTTTGAATATAGTATGTAGGACATTAAATACTAATTAAAAAAAACAACTCTTAAGTGAAGTGAAGCTGATTCTAGATTTTTCTAAAGGATCTATTTTTAGGTACCATCTATGCTTTGGTTCAGAAGGTGATGAATAACTGCATCGTCTGCAAAGCAGCGAACTGTCGCTCATCCATCCGAGCTTCTGGGATGTTTGTTCCAATGTTAACAGAGCTGAACAACTTAGATAAGGGTTTAATCTGCAGCAGAGATGGCTAAAGTACTCACTTTCCGTACTTGAGTAAAAGTACAGATACTTGTGTTAAAAAATACTCTGGTAAAAGTGGAAGTACTGATTAAACTTCTTTACTCAAGTAAAAGTAACAAAGTACAGGCTTGTAAATTTACTTAAAGTATAAAAGTAAAAGTAGAAACCACTTTTTTCATGCCGTTGCCTACATTTTAAATGGATGTCTGCCAATAGGACTAGATCTCCGTTGTGTTCATTTTCAATCATCTCGTCGTCCATGCTACTATGCTAACGCCACCGCCACCAAGCTGCAATGATTTGCCGCCAATGAATACCGCCGAATCTGTATTAATGACGTGAAAAATAATAACGGTAACTCCATTGAAATGATTCAAAACTAAAGTAACGAGCCAATTTTTTAAAATGTAAGGAGTAGAAAGTACAGATATTTGTGTAAAAATGTAAGGAGTAGAAGTAAAAAGTCGCCATAAAAATAAGTAGTAAAGTAAAGTAAAAATATCAGAAAAATCTACTTGAGTACAGTAACGAAGTATTTGTACTTTGTTACTTCCCATCTCTGATCTGCAGATATGATCCAATGGGATTATTTTTGGGATTATGGACCAATCTAACTAAAGATAATTGATAAATCTTTTAGGATGTCGCCATTCTATAAAACTGAATCATCAGCATAGAAAAGGACGATAGCTTGATACAGGGATCATCAGAGTATTTATATAAATATATATTAGTATTTGAATGTAACAAAGTACAATTACTTTTTTTGAGTATCTTTACTTTAACTGAGTCATTTTTTGCGGGGCTCCTTCTAACTTTCCCTTCACTCCGTTTCCAGGATGTTGTTAGTTCCTTGTTCCTTTTTAAATGCAGTTCCATCATGGCGGATAGCAGCTTTAGGACTGAATCTGGACGCCACTGATTTAGAGATTTAATGACGTTCCACCGATGAGAGAAACTCAGAGCAGATATTAGTCATTTATAAATATTATTAAGGTTAGTTGTTGCCATGGTGCCAAGTTGTTCAGCAGGATGATTCAGATCAGTTAGTTTCTCTATTCCACATCAACAGAATGAAGAAAATCAAGACTTCTGTTTTATTTTTTGGTTTGTTTTTTAATTAGAAATAATAATCTAAATATCTGTCCTTATTTGTGTCATATTAATGCTGCCGTTCTTTCCAGGTGGTGTAGAATCTAGAGCAGGTGGTTCTACGCATCGATACATCGGGTCGTTTCTGAAAGTTACAGATTCTTTAAAATTTCAAAGATTTTTAAATTATCATAAAAAAACAAAAATTATACGGAAATGTTCCTATATTAGAACATTTAATTCGTTTTTTTTGAATACTTAAGTATTTTCATGAAGTGAGTACTTTAATACTTTAACCTGAGTAGATTATTGACTGAGTAACTTTTATTTGTAGTTGAATAAGATTTGACTACGAGTATTAATACTTTTACTCAAGTACTATTGCTGAATACTTTGTCCACCACTGGAAAAAAGTAATTATTGTGTAGATTTGCCCGATACATAAAAACCCAAACATCTTTACTTCTAAAGCCACAGAGTAAAGTTTTTCTAAGTCAGTCACTGGAGCCTAAATAATCTCCCTAAAGCCAATGTTGTAATACTGTAGCTGTCAGGGGGGGGGGATGTAAAGATCACAATAAAAAATGACTCTTTAAAAAAAACTATTTCTGTATAGTTTATTGTTTGGTAGCCCAACCCTAATGGTTTCACTTTGTCACAGATAAATGATTGTATATTGCGGCTGTTGAACAAACACTTTGGCTGAACAAACTCCGAGTCTTTAGAATTACCTCACTGCTCTCCCTCATTAAGGCGTGACAGAGCTTTGTATGTGTATGCGGTGAGTCACCAAAAGCTATGATAAACAGTGCAATGCCAAGCTTATTAATCAGTCACAATGCTTTGAGAGTGAAACCCACATTAATTTACCGTTTAAGCGCCAAAACTGTTGCCTTTCATCGGATTTGTGGTCTTTGTCTTGTTTAGCTCTCGTTGGTTTGATTACGTGTTGAACAAATGACACTTCCATTAGAATATTGTTCATTTTCGCCCAGTTTCATGTTCAGATGGCGATTGTTGGCTCACGTCGGAGCGTATGGAAGTGAGTGAGTGCTTTAAGTGCGTGCGGTTGACCCATTGTTCTTTGTCCGGCCACAGAGGAGCATTAAGGAAGTGTTAGGAGTGTGCCAGCGTGCCCCTGTGAAAGTGTTGAGGGCCTGAGTGGTGGGTGAGTGTGGAGTGGCTGAGCGGCGGCCGCCTTGCAGGCAGTTAGCGACCCGGCTTTATTAGGCGGAGGGCCCGGCTGGCAGCAGCCAGGAAGTTCCCATCAACTCCAGCTCTGCCAAGCAGAGGATGGAAAACCTTCCCCGGGGATTTCATCTGCCTGCTGAGCCACCTCAGCTCTACGTTTAGCTGAATAAAAAAAAAAAAAAGAAAATCAAGGGATGCTGAGCTACAGGAAGTGGAGGAAAAAAAATTGAATGGGCAAAGTCTGCCTTTTGTTTGCAGTCTTAGGTCTTTTACATAAGAGCAGTTCATAATAAGAGGATTAAAACGAAGAGGAAAAGAAGCTAATGTAGAGCGTTGAAACTCAGCCTTGGGCTCAACCACACATCCTTTTAGTCCAGCGTGGAACTTCTAGATTACTTCCATGTGTCAGTGTGAGGGAGAGAGAAGAAAGGAGGACAGGCAGAGAGACGAAGAGCCGGCAGACTGGGATTGGTGGAGATCAGCGGTGGTATTGGACAGTGGAACGGATCTGTGTGACAGCCATCTCTAAAACCATTACCCCGACGGCTCCGACTCGGGGAACTGGTAACCTCCTCCTCCAGCCTGACCTCATAGACTTAACTCTTTCTCACAGAGCCCCTCTGTGCAGAGGAGGCAGGCCTCCTCAGATGCCAGCCCCAAACAGCGGGCAGGCCGCTTTAAAGGCCAGCTGCACTGCAGCTACTTTCAGGACGTCAGGAGTTGTCACTGAAGTACAAGCAACCTGGGATCTGTTTCCCTGCAGTTTGTGGCACTCCAAAGACCTCCATGGGAAGGTTTGAATTAAATGTGCCAGGACTTTGCAGAAAGTACTGAAGGATTCCAACAACTAATGACAAAAAGATGTGGGAGCGGGCAGGAAGTGCATGTTTATTAACAAATAAAATTGGAGAAAGCATTGAGGTGGGAATATAAATCAGGATGGCGGATTGAAGGGTTACAGCTCCGACACCGACTTATACTTTCTTTCCTTAATAAAAAAGTTACAGTTACAGAATTCTTAAAATCTACTGAACTTTTTATTTCATTTCCATATTTTAATGATTAATTTCATTACTTGTCATAAAGTTTTTTACCATTTAAATGCATGCTTTTTTTTAATCATAATTTAATTTAGACATTTTTTGAAACTTTTAGTTATAAAAGTTTGACATGAACAAGAAACAGCAGAATGCAACTGATTGACTGACTAAATAAATTAATTCATTCTGAATTAAAATACATCTATAATATGATATAGGTTAATTATTTATTTACATAATGTATTTTTCTAATATTATTTTATTTATGTATTAATCAGAAGCTTTTATTTTCTGAATAACACTATTAAATTTGATCAAATTATTATAAATGGAATAGGGCTGCAACTAAAAATTATTTGGCTTATTGATTAATCTGACAAATATTTTTTTAATTAATAAATTAATATTCAGATAGTTAAGTAGTTTTTTTTACAGAAGGAAACAAAATGAAACTAAAACTACTTGAGGAGTTCTGGATAAATAATATTGACGGATGAAAAAGTATTTTTTTCTAAAGGCTTGTTTTACAGACTCTATACTCAGGTTAACAATTAATCAGTTATTAAATTAGTTCAATAATCGATTAATCTGATTTTTTTCAGCTTTAATTCATAATCAAGTAAAAATTCCTTTTTCACTCCAGCTTCCACTTTACTGAGTGGAAGATATTTTTCCAGGAAGAGTGGATGAAGTATGAGCAGACCAAAGCAGGACTGAGCGTCTCATTAATGATCATCATGGAGCCCTTTGTTCACTGTTATGAGTACACTAATGGAGTGACGGCGTAATTGAATCTAGTGGTAGGATAATAGAATGATAGAATGATAAAGTAATGGAATAGTGTGGCAGCAGCCAGCTCTTCCCAGGGGATGCCCCCAGTAAGTGTGTCAGCATGGCAGATGGGCGGTCTGCATGGGACCCCCCCTTCCCCCACCTTAATTATAAAGCATCATAATCCATCTATGGCACACAGAGCCAGGACATGGAGACTATTAGGGCGAGCGTGGAAACGGCGCGGCGTATAATCCTCCCTTCTTCGCCGTTGTTAGACTTCCAAAGCATAAAATATAAATCATTCATTTCTCAATAAGAGAGCGATGCTGGTGGAGCTCAGGGGAAACCTTCTCGCTCCCATTTACTCACTTTAACTGGAAGTTTGGTTTTTCTTTTCCCAAATTCGTTTATTTCCCACCATGCCCACAGGCGAGGCAGACACCCCCCTCACAAGAAGAAAACATTTGAGATTGTGAGTTTTGTGTGTGTGTGAATCGGGGCCTTTTTTAACCCATTCTGCCTCAGCTCAGCCTTTTCTAAGCAAACTCCCAGCGTGATCCCGGCCCCCCCCTTGTGCTGGTGAATAAAAGGCCCTGTGGGACTCCCGCTGCTCCCAGGCCCGGCCACGTCCACTCCGCCCCGCAAAGACCCGGGCCTGGGATTTGGTCCGCGCCGGGGCCCCGTGTGGCAGCTGTGAGTGACGCTTCAATCGCCGCTCCCTGGGATGTCCCGGCGCAAACCCCGCATTCCCTTTCACACCTCGGAAACGGGGGGGAAAAGACAATTACACACATATTCAGCAACCTCCCCTCTCCCGCTCTATGTCCACAATCCTGCAGCCCTGATCTATGGCCGTTTACCACAGCTATAATAAAACATTTGCAAAGTTTCTTGTGTTTTGAACATCTTGTAAATGAGTTTAGTCGTCTGGACAGCCTGTCTGGAATTTCATTATGCATCTGAAGTTGCTCTTGTTTATTTAATGTCTTCCAAGTTGTCCTCTCTCTAAGTAAACACCATAACTTTGCTATTTCCTTTGAATTTCCCTTGATATTTGGAAAATGTAAGTGAGGGGGGGGAAAGATGGGAGCTCTAAAGTGAAGTTAATGCTATCATATATGGATTGTCTGCAAATTGAGTTTGTTTCTGGGCTATTGGAGCAGGGACTCCTAAGCCAGCGGGATTTAAGGCTCTTAATTGAATTATTTTGATTGCTGTCTTGATGGATGGAGTTATATGTGGAGCGTTTGCCGCTAGTTTTTTTTATTGTCTGACTAATTCTTCTTCCAATGGAGACATACCAGACAGATACAATAGGAACCTGCAATCAATCACAAAAGCAATCCTGGCCTTTTTTTTTTATGCGGGTAGAGAAATCTGCCTGCCATCAGGTCCCAGTTCCACAAGCAATCCAGACAATGTAAAAGCAACAATGACATCAGATAGCACGGCACCCCTAATTCTAAGCTTCCCATAATGCAATGCTAAACCCCGCAGAGACTGATGGTGAGGGAGAAAGGCTTTTTTTTTTAAGCCCTCACTGACGCTCCTCCTCCAATGGCCTCTGGCGCTGTGTGTGTGTGTGTGTGTGTGTGTGTGTGTGTCTTCATGCATGTTTGGAGGAGAAAAAGAATTGAAGTGAATGGAGATGTCACTGTCAGACTTTGGCCCCCGCATGAGCCCGCTCCAGAATGGCCCATATTGACGGCCTGTGTGTGCGAGAGCTCGTCAGGGGGTCTGCCGCTTCCCCTTCACGCCGTGTTCCTACCGCCGCCATCGGAGCTCGGCGGGACGCGGGTCTATATTTCATCCTTCATATGATGGGGGGGCCCCCCGTTTCATCTCTCTCTCACACATGTTCCCCATTAGGTGTGTGTTTATTCTCCCACATGAAGTGCTCGACCGTGGAAGCCTCTCATCTTCCAGCGATATTGGAAATAGAAGCGAAAGGGGGCCGCTAAAGCAAACACAATATCCCCAAACCTCTGGGCTCACTTTATGAACTATGGAGGGAATGAGAGCGAGGGCCCTGCGCTGATTTAATGAGTATGGGAGGGGAGTTTTTCCCTGCAGTGTAACGCTGTGACGCTCCATCCACTTTCTGCCATCTCATCTCTGAAAACTTCAGCTGCTTTTAGCTATTCTCATCCTTTCAAGCCCCCCCCCCCACTGTGAAACATGACAGGCCCAAACCTCCACCACATCACTTCTCTCTTCTCCTTCTCCTGTCGAAAAGATGAAAGCTTCCCTTTGCAGACAAACCTCAGCGAATCCTTTTTCTTGTGCACGTTGCGCACAGGCCGGGCATCCCTGCTTTTAAGGAGCTCTGTTTGCTGCGTTTTCTGATTTATTTATACACCCCTGATTATAGCACCTTTTCCCAGTCTAGGATCTGAACTGGGAGTCCTGACTGTGCATTATGCAGGGTGGATTCAGATCTGAAATAAACATGAAGGCAGGAATGTGTTTATTGTGGAGAAGCACCCTTTTTACACCTTTCCTCCAGCGTTGGATTGGAGTGGTGTGATTCTTGCTGCAGAATAGAGCCGCCTGTGTGCCTCTCCCACAATGGAAGGGAAATGATTTGGCTCCTACTGGAGGGGCTGGGGGGGCAGCCTCTTCAAAGCAGCGTGCCTCGCTGAGGCTTTAACCCGCCATCTCTCCGCATTAGATCTGCGTCCTGTGATGAGCCTTTGAAGGGTGCGAGCTGCTCCGGCCGGGAGATTGCAGCGGCATTGCACGGATTCAGGGGTTCAGCTCAGCAATAAAAAAGAAGGCCTTGCTATTTGCTGGCCTGTGAAGCCAGGGGGACCTGGTGAAAGCTGCGCCGCGTTAAGGGCAGCAGCTGGAGGGTCCACACACATGCACGGAGGCGGAAGTTATTACAGATGCGTGTTTAGCAACAGGAATCAGCTGTGCTCTGCCCGTGCTGATTATGGTTAGAGTGCGCGTTGCAGATGGCCGTGATAATGATCAGATAGCCCTGGTAATGGAGATGGACCCGTTTGTAATGGCTTCCCCCCAAAACAACACTTGGAGCTTCTTTACGAGGCCACGACCCGGCCCGGTTACAGCGAGCAGACAAGCTATTTACTAGCATACACTTCATACAGGCTTCAGTTTAGCTCCGACGGCGTCTCACCCGCTTCCCGCCTGTTAAACGCCGCCCATTATCAGAACAGACAGAGGCTCCCGCTGCAGCAGTTAGGCCATCCTCCCCTTTTACGTTCCCTGTTAATGAGCCTAATGATGTGTGTCTCTGTGATTGCATCAGTCAATATGTTGTTCAGTTTGGGTTTTAGAGACTCACTGACAACTTAAGCACGTCTGCCTGGATAAGATCTTCCATTCAAAGAACGAGGGGAGGAAAAAAAGCAACTAATTTGTCTTGGATTTGATGGGACATGTGTAGCTGTCTTTTACAATCATGAGCCTGGATCGTCTGCAGAGAATAGACGTGTCACTCATGTTTTCTGATAAGATGCTGCTGTTAAGGCTTTGCAGGAAATTGGTGTGTTAGGATCACTCTGCCCTACTTGTGCCCTCTGTTTTTTATTGTTTTCTTCTTTAGTGCTGATGTTTTTAACACTCTTGCAGCATCTGGTTGTAATGTTTTGAAGCCCAAAGAGATTCGGTTGTAGTTTTGTGTCAGACTGTTTGGATTAGTAATCCCCGATTGGGGATTTCCGGGCTGATGTTGGTTTCTTTTTCAGTTTTGTTAGATGCTTTTCTAAAATATTGACTGATTTAAATGCTTTCTTTTAAAACTCATGGTACATAAAATAAAAAAAGAGGTAAACATTTTCACTACAAACAGGGCTGAAACAATTAATCAGATTAATTGAAATAATTTATTGATCGATTAATGCTAACTGGAGTGTAGAGACTTTAAAATGTGCCTTTAGCTGACTTAGAGCAGCAGTTATACCAAAATAAAAAAAAGGAGGGGAAACATTTTGCCTTTAAGATTAAAAACATTTCCCTCTGTCATTACACTCTATCTGTCATGATTCTGCCCTTTGTGGACTTTTTTGGTTCTAATTGTGACTCTTTTTGAGTTTTTATGTACATTTTTATTTATTTCAGTCTTTGTTTTCTTGCTCAATGGTTTCTTTCCCTTTTTGTTTCATTCCAGTTGTTTTCTAGTTATATTTAAACAGTGTTGTGTTTCTTGTGTTGCTCTCTGTCGCCCCCTTGTGTCGGTCTCCTTTCCCCTAGCTCCCTTCTAGTTGCTTCTATGCACACCTGCTCCCTGTTAGCTGATTAAGCTCAGTCTTTGTTCTGTCTTCCTGTGCCGGCCCTCATTGCTGCTTTCTCTTTATTTCTTCTGTCCTAATGTGTCTCTCCTGGTCATAGTGAGAATATTATTTCTACTTTTTATGTGCATCCTCTTTAGCTTTTAGATATAAGACTTTTTATGTGTTTTGCGTTTAGTTTGGTTCATTTTAGCTCAGTTCAGTCTTAATGAGGTGGAATTGTCTTGGCATAATAATTCAGTTAAAATATGTTTCATGTTACAACCAAATAAAAAAACGAGAGAAATCAGTGATTCAACACATTTCTACTGCTTTTACTTTAAAATGAAAAGTAACCATTAATTCTACTGCTGCAAATACGTCGCATTGTTAATTAGTTACACTGATGTTCTGAGTAGTTGATGTTATTTTAACACATAAACTACAGCAAACATTTTAGACCAACATTGTCTAAATTCAGAAGTAGTTGTCAAGAGCTTTGTTTACAGAATATTACGGCTTTTTACCAGTTTTCTCTTTTTGAACAATAAAACTGGGGATAGCTGGCTCTGTGGTGTTCTCTGCTGAATTCATTTGCTTTGGTGATAAATATTAGAAGTTGGAAAATATGAATCTCCCCAAACATCCCTGAATATATTATCTAACCTGATTAAAAGGCTGGAAGTTTCCTGAACCAACTATAAACCAGAATTTCATTAAATCACTGGGATAAGATTAGATCTATTTGTTCCTTTTTCTTTTTCAGAGAAAACCATTGATATTGCCTTATTCAATTCTATTCAGTTTATTTCTATAGCTCCAATTCACATCATGTCATCTCAGGTCACTTTCCAGTTCACCAGATCATCCAGTCAGATTGATTCAAAGTTTTCTATCTAAGGAAAACCAGCTGATTGCATCGACTCATTGACTCTTCAGCAATCCCTCACACTAAGCATGCTTGTAGCGACAGTGGAGAGGAAAAACTCCCTTTGAACAGGAAGAAAGGATGAAGAGAGCACATCCAGTTAGTCACAGTCAGAGAAACAGGACTACACTGGAAAACAGGCCAAGCTCCAACATCTAGAAACAAAGGTGTTGATGGCAGCAGCACAGCTGATATTTCTCTCCAGATATTTCCATATCTCGATGATATCGATGATATAAACCAGAATGATGGTTTTCCTACTTTTAACTTGAACTCTTCGAAATCTGTTTTAGATGCAAACTTCAACCTAAAAGTCAAATCAATCACGACATTAATCATTTAGTTCAGGTGGCTAACTAGAAGTCAGCTGCTTTATGACCAAAAACATTATTTAGTTATGTTAGCATGTCTGTCTGTGGGATCCTTTCTTTAGTTAAATAACCAATAGTTGATTAGAGCAGTGAGGGTGAGTACACTCGGTTCATGACCTCCATGTCTCCATGAAACCCTCCATTTCCCATCAGGCAATACTAGGCAGTAGCCTAGGGCCTGGGGGCCCCATAAAACTCTGTTTCCATGTATGGTTAATACAACTGTTCCTTATTAGTACAGATTAATTATGTTTTCACTAAAATGCCATCAGAACGCTGATAATATTAAGTATGTCTCAGCCCCCCCCTTCAGTGTCCACCATATTGGATCAGTCCATTTGCTGCACATGTTCAGAAAGGTCCAAACAGACAGCAGCAAACCATTTGAAAACAAACCATGCAAAGAGCAGTGTTGCCAACTTAGCGCTTTAATAAAAAAAAAATGTTAATAGATGTCTATTCTATTAACATTTCTCTATCTGTAGAATGGGTCTGTTTTATGTTTTGTTTTCTCCATTCAGTGGGGCCCCTGCCTGCCTTTGCCTAGGGCCCTATATATCCTAAATCCGCCCCTGCCTGTACTTAAAAAAAACCTCCTGTATCATAACTTGTCAGGATTTGCCAGAGACCGTCCCATTCCATAGTTTGATCTCCTTTTCACTATTTTGCTAATGGTTTTATCCTTTAATGGGATAAAAAAAGGACTTTTTGACAATGATAAAAGCAGTTTTCTTTTAAAAGCCACAAAGCTTTTGATTGATCTGTGCCATGGTCTTGATCCTTGGGTTCAGCTGATTAAAGCCATCCATCAGCCTCCCTTATCAGCGGCCTAACAGATCGACTGCAGGACACTGAACTAAACCCCCGTATTGTTGCGACACAGAACAAGTCAAAGGCTACGGACAGGGAGGGGAAAGGTTCTCCACAATTCCTCTTTTCAAGGTCCTGAGAACAAAGCAAAAAAAATCCCTACTTTGTTATTTTAAAGTAATATCCTCTGTACAGAAATAAGACTTTGGCGATAGCCATCCATCACGCTATTGTCATGTCTAAGCTACCAAACGGCGTGGACACTTTTCCATTGTGAGTATTGCAATAACCTCTTGAGATGAGGTCGAACTGCGGCCTTGCAGATTGTTAGAAGAGAGCTTCCCTTCTGGAGGGAAATCATAAAGTCCGGAGAGCGCCGGGTCCATGTGACCCCGCCCCTCGGTCACAGCTCACACAGACATCAGCCCTGATAATGACATCTCTTTCCCTGACAGGCTGTCATTCACATGCCAGCCCCCCACCCCCACCTATCGACAAACACACGTGCTAGCCCAGAAACCAGGGCAGACGAGCGCGCTCACCGTTATGAATCATCGCAGCGATTTGCAAGTCAAATTGCCGGTTTCATAAGACGTGTCTGTTATTTTTCCTGGAAAAATTGGAGGCGCTCATCTTCCGGATGACTTCTAAAGCGAATGCATGAAGGCTACTAAAACGTGGATGATTGCATGTCACTTTGCTCTCATTTATCTGCATCTATTACCGTCGTGCTGCGGAGTGAGTGAACCCAGCAGACAGATGGGCTGTTCAGGTTCACACATGTTTGATTTCAGGAAAGTTTGTTAAACATCGCGCCTCCTTTATCTTCACGCAGGAAATCAACTCTTTGCTCCATTGAAACGTTGACACCAACATCTCGGCTGAATGATGACGCTATGGCAGCGTGGCGGGCTGCTTCAGAAGCTCTTCTCCACGTGTTTCATCAGATACAGTTAAAGTTTTCTGCTCACTTATCTGGAATCCATCAAACCAAGTTTACACAGTCTGAGTTATGTTGAAAGAAGATGGTTTATTAGCATCCTGTTGGAGCATGCTCTGCAGAAACAGGTGTAGACCTGCTAGCCATCCTTGCTGCTTGTAATTTTTTAAAGGGGGGGGTTGTGCTCGGGGGGGAGATGCCTGCATGGCACATTCATTAACCTGGTATCCCGCTAATCTCCTGGCTAATTCATTTAGCTCTCCCAAGTACTCCTATGTTTTAATATCCTCCCGGCGCTGCCCGCTCATGGGATGTCGCCGAGGCGTAGCCATGGTGATGATTGTGTCATTATTTTGCAGTCAGATGAGTGATATCCCAGAGGGCTCTGGCTGAGTTGTCCAGGCTGGTTGAGAGGGACTGATTAGAATTGCAAATGGCGGCCAAGTGTTGTGTTTATTGTGTGTCTCAATATTGGAGACAATCAGGCGAATCAAAGCCCTCAGCTGGAGGGATGGGACTGAGGCACTGTGGGCCTCTCTGGTTGGCACCATGTTCTTAGCTCCCCCCCCCACCTCTTTTCTTCCCTCTGTTGCCCTCTCTCTCTCTCTCCGTCCACGCTATGGTGTGGATATGTCCTGAAGTAGGCGAACACAGCTGTTAAAAGAGCCGTAGAAGCAGAGAGAGAGAGAGACAGTAAATCTAGTGCACTCATCTGTTGTGTGGCGGCCCTCTCACGCAGCTGAGAAACATTAAACATGCTTTATGGTAATGAAGGAGCCGGGGACAGACAGAAATATCAGTCAAAGTGGTGACGGTTTGAAATCTTGTTGTTTGCTCGTAATACAAATTTGTCATTATTGCGAATTATTGCAGGGGAGAAAAATGCCGGAAGAGCTTGGAAATACTGAAGCATCTCCGTCAGTTAATGGAAGACGTTGGCCGGGCGCCACGCCGAGGAATGGCTCGGTGACAAGCCCGTGCGACAAAGTGCCCTGCAAACACACATGTTCCGCCCAAATCACCCGCGAATTGTTCCTCCTCAACCATCGGCTCTTATCCCGATATTGACTCACTGTTTGCACAAGACTCGCCAAAATCCATCTGAAAGCCGTCCAGCGTGGCGGCGTTAGACAGGAAGCCTGTGTTTTAGCTGTGCGTGTAATTCACTCTGTCACTGGGACACAGAGAGGCCCATCTTCTCTTGTTTCGCTACTGTCGGCCTTTAAAGAATGTCTGTATGTATATAACGTGCGTGCTATGTGGGAGCTGGTGCATGAATGCGTCCCTGTTGGAGCACGTGATAATTCCCCTCGGTCATACATGCGCCTCGAGTTGCACTGCGTGACCAGTCGCGACAGGTTCCTGAGAGGCCCAGGTACGGGCATGCATCCTGAGCAGGTACCGCTGCAGGAAAGTGACTCTTTTATTGAGCCACACAAGATCTTTCTTAGCTCCCATGGCCTGGAGCTAAATGAAAAACTAAGTTATGAGGAATGTGTGCAGAAATCTCTGGGAGTATTTCTCCCTGTGACTTCTGAAGGCAGGTGTTCTGTCAGACCAGCATACCCATAGGCAAAACCTGTTTATCCCCTTAATTTATCCCTTTAGTTTAGTATGAAAAATACACTTTAAACTACCTGAACCTTTAGTCGTGTAAAAAATGTTCCTTATGTTCCTAACAGAGCACTTCGCTCTCAATCTGCAGGTTTACTAGTGGTTCCTAGAATTTCTAAAAGTAGAATGGGAGGCAG
>NW_015150466.1:1078426-1080048 GCF_000732505.1 Cyprinodon variegatus
TGAGTCGATGCAATCAGCTGGTTTTCCTTAGATAGAAAACTTAACTGGATGATCTAGTGAACTGTGCCTTGAGATGAACTAAAATTAATAGAAAAGTTTTTGGTGTTTTTTGAAGCATGCGTCGATTCTGAACTCATTGATCTTTTTGAACATGTGGATACACGCCTGTCAGGGTCGTTTAAAGTCTATTTTTCGTACAAAACTTAAGTGATAAACACAAATCTGATGTCTGTGTATTGACTATGGGTATGCTGGTCTGACAGAACATCACAGGACTCAGACTTCTGACATCATGTGATCAAGAGTCGCCAGCCTTGAAAGGCGGCAGTCAGCGAATATACGAGATGCAGCCTGTTTAGGCGTCGCTGCGTGGCATGAGGCCTGACAAGCGCTTGATGAGAGATGTTAAGAATTGTGTGGATAAGGAGAAATGAGAGAATGGGTGAGAGGGAGAGCGTGTGTCACATTGCCAGGGTGTCACCGAGTGCGAGAGCAGCAGAGTTCATCAGGCGACGTCTCCTCAGCTCTTTGACTTTCCCCGTTTCCCAGGGAAGCTGTTTTAAGAACAATGCAGAAGACAAACCGCCAACCGCCATCAAACCGAACCGCCACTAAAGAAAAAAGCAAACAGCTGTTTGTCGGCGACTGAATTATTGCCGTCGTCTAAAACTGGAGACTCTGGAAAGCAGACGCACATCACCTACCGGCCTCGTCCGTCCATCCATCTGCAGCCGCTGCTCACAATGGCAGCATTAAAAAAGAGGGAGTCAGGAGGGAAGGGGACACAAGATAAATATTGTGTTAGTATTTTCCCTTCCGCTCGCTTGCAATTGTCTTTGACTCTGACAGATGAACAATGGAAGTATTTTGAACTCTGCAGCGTAGGATCTTTTGCTGTCAGAGCCAGCCGTGCTTTGGCAGAGATTGATTGATTTCCTTTCTGAGCGCCGTTTCTTCCCTTTGTTCCTCCAGAAAGGCTTTGGTTTCTCTCCAGATTGTCTGGCTGTGTCATATTAACACCTGTTAACAACACGCAGCCTTATAAAATACCCACTCAGCTCCGCTCTAACTGCAAAGGCTTCCTGTAAAGATCGAGCAGGAAGCAGTTAATGTCTGTATTATGAGACACAACAAACAGTGATCATTATTTTATGGAATATTTAGAGAATCTCTGCTTTATTCTTTCCACAAAATTCTGTTTTTTCTAAATTGCTTTTAAATAACCTTTCCTTAAGTTTCCTTAAGTTCCCAAAGTAGATCCATCTGATTAGAGAACGCAGTTATTCACCCCCCCCACCAGCATAATATTCTGTCACCTTTTTCCTTATATCCAAAAAAATAATAAAATAAAATAAATTTGACTAATTAGAAGTTCTTTTAATTGTGACAAACATAGACAGTAGATAAACGACTGAACCATCTGCTAAACTGATGAACTCATGTTACTTTATTAGGATAAAAACCCACAAAAAAATTGAATATTAAAATTAATTTACTCTTTTTTTCTTCTTTTTTTGCCAGTAACAGTAACTGATAATAATGATAATAAAGAATATTTGTTTAGAAATCACTACTTTTATCTAAAGGCGAATATATTCTGTTATATAGTTATTAGGGATGCA
>NW_015150466.1:1080874-1082803 GCF_000732505.1 Cyprinodon variegatus
ATAGTTATAGTAAAATATTTATTTTGGAAGCATGATCTTAATTCTCATCTCATCTGTTTCTAATTTCGACAAAAAACCAATACAAATGTTGCTCCTCCCCCACCTGTTGCTGCGTGCTGCTGGCAAAAATGTTTCAACACATCGTCGCTTTTATGCGAGACACAAAGAAACATTTTCTGATCAGCAGATTATCGTGGCGTAGGGTGATGTGGTCTAAAAAAATCACAAAATAATTAATTTTTTTGCTTTTTTATCCGAGTTATGATTTTATGTCTTTGTCTATGCAGGGGCCACATGACTGCGGCGCTGCGCTGTTGGTAGCCGTTCTACCTTCTTAGCTTTATGAACCAGGAACCTTTTAAAAATAGGCCTTTCAATACAAATAATAATATCCACATGCTTTTAGTACGCATGTAAATAATTACCAGTATTAATAATTGTTTTCTTTCCTTTGTTATTAATAAAAACCCCTTAAATTGCAGTATTTTTATTCAAGAATTGCAAATGGTGAGACTCTTATACAGTCTTATACTTTTTGGCAGGAAAAGTAAAGAGAAACTGTGACTCTAACATTAGTAAAAAAAACAAAGAATTAAAAAAAATATTTTTTAAGAGTAAATATCCTAAATTGTGAGTCACGTGATAAAATTCAATCACTTATGCTAAGCTTTAAACTAATCTAAAGTAAGATGGCTTAAAATAATCAATCTGCTCACTCCCACCTCATTTTAACTGCACAAATATGTGACTGGAATCAATATTCTTTCCTGAAAGCAAAGCAAATAAACATATTTTCCTAAATGTCAAACCAATTTCTCAAAGAAAAAAGCTCATTAGCGATGGGTGTCAGGTTTGTTTTGAAGATTTTTTCCCCCTTCCTGATCACCGGCAGGTTTAATTCCCAGATGTGTCGGTGCCAAAACATACCGCTGGGCAGGTGGGCTCAAACCACAGCCCCGCCTCAGAGAGCTGGGAACGTTTTAAAGCTCCAGCTTCGCCAGTTTCACCTCCGAAGGGCAGAAAAGGAGTTTTCTTCTGGCTTTGTTTCGGCTCCAGCTGAGATGGAAGGACGATTGTTCAAAACCAATTCAGCTACGGCTGCTGCTTCTCTCTGTGTCACAACGAATTAAAATAATTGGGATAAAATATCACTATTTCAGCTTTTGTCTCTGTTTATTACCGAGTCTCATTGAATGCAACATTAGAGGATCTTTTGAAGGCCTTTTGTTCGCCTATTAAGGGAATTGGAGATACAGAGCAGAAAATGGCCTCTGTAACAATCTGAGCAAGCTGTGCAGGTTTGATAATGATTATGATTGGTTTTCTCTTTAGTTACTGCCTGCACCCCTCCAAGTGGCTGTTAGTGGGGGGGTAAGGGGGGGGGCATTGTTTAAGGGAATCTCCTGGTTGTTGTTGTCTACAGAAACGAGCTCCAGCTCCGCTCGGCTCCCTCAGACCCGGGGGATTCCTGTCTCTGCCGCTGTTGGACATCATAAATTTAGCACGACTTGGGATGGGGGGGGGGCTGGCGTGACAACATACACTCACGCTCACCCGCTCTGGCCTGTGTGCCTGCATGCATCGCAAACATCACACATAGACGGTGAGCTGAGGCCAGGCCAGTTTGGCTGTGACTATAGACTCAGCCTGTGGAGAGATCTTTATGGAGCAAGCAGGGCCCATCTGTGGCGGCTCCTCGCTGGTGGGAGGCAGCTGGCTGTGTGTGTGTGTGTGTGGCTTTTAGAGGAGAAACCAACAGAGGAGGGAGGGGGGGAGGAGAGAGGAGGCTTGTGTGTCTTTGGGTCATGGAACGGTCCCAGAATGAGGGCTAAACTGGGCCTGAAACCGACCCAAACGGTTTCTTCTAAAGCTCAGCCAGAAATCACCTCCTCTCCTCTCCTCTCCTCTCCTCTCCTCTCCTCTCCTCTC
>NW_015150466.1:1083410-1084978 GCF_000732505.1 Cyprinodon variegatus
TCCTCTCCTCTCCTCTCCTCTCCTCTCGCTGTCAGGGATGATGCTCAATCACGGCGGCGTTCGCCCTCGCTCTTAACTCTTAAAGAGAGATGGACTCGGCGCTGACAGGAACCACGGAGGCCATAAGAAGAAACAGATTATGCTCTTTCTCCTCCCTAATGACTCCTTGCACCTCTTCTTGCTCGACAGTCCTCTTCAGTTTGTTCTCGTCGTAACAAGGTCCACTTCTGTCCTCCTTGTGACAAGGCCATCTGGATGTCATCTCGTTAGCTCGTTACAGCCTCTGATTGTGCGATGCTAGCCCTTCATGTGACAGTGATAGAGGGCGAGCATACTGAGCCTGTTTGGTGAACATGAGAGGTGTGTGTTGCGTCTGTTAAAGCTCGCCGCTGTGCAACTGCCATGAGTCACGCCGAATGTGATCTTCTCTGCATGCCAGCCTGTCGGCCGAGCCATCCGGAGCTAGTGTGCATTAGCCTGTGAGAGCGAGAGGGCGTCTGTTTTCACACGTACAGAAGTGCCTCTCAGCGGCGTGGATCTCAGGATCTTCCCTTCCTGCATCTGAAATGGTGGTTTGCGTCTCCTAAAGGAGGACAGCCTGGGGGGAAAATTCCAAACGTTCTGCTTTTCAGCAAGTCTCTGCAGCAATGCTGGGCGTTCTGGGGCCGACATGCAATGTGGCTCCGGCTCCGTTTATCCACTGCCACTAGTTTGTGCTTCAGTTCTATAATAAGGATCAAATCCTGCTTTGCTAAACATTACAGGAGCCAGATGGATTCTGGTTTGCTTAATTTCAGGATGCCATGTTTGTTGGTGTGCTTAGCTCAGGTGTGTGTGTGGCCCGTGCTAGTGCTTGGGCGACTTGTTTACCGTGTTTGACATGTGAGGAAATCAGTGTGTGTACACTGCGGGGTGTGTGTTTATGTGTGTATGTTTATAGTTAGGCCGGCCTAAGAACATCTGCCCCCACAGCGGCCTGACAGAAGCCAGCTATGTATACAAGCAGTGGGACGTTAGCTGCAGGCTACCACTACAGACCCTTTGACCAGCTCACCTTTCTGTAGTTGTACAAACAGCCGCAGTTTAGTGCTACATGTGTTTCTCTCTTGTATAAAACGGTTAGAGTGCGTCACGGCTCAACCGGTCACATTTTCAGAAGCTGTTCCATTCTGAGGCTTCAGGGTCCATCTGTCTGAATTAGGATCAAACTCTTCCTGCTTGGGAAGAATCTCTTCTTTTTTACAGACTTTATTGAGAGCTTTCAGAGGATGAAGAGAGCACATCCAGTTAGTCACAGTCAGAGAAACAGGACTACACTGGAAAACAGGCCGATCTCCAACGTCGATTATTGGACTAAAGTCAGGCCCCGTCCACACGAAGACGAACCCTGGCCTAAACGCACAAATTTTTCACCAAACCAGCCTCTCATCCATACGAAGCCGGCGTTTCGGGGGTCTGTAAACGATCTTTTTTTTATTCAGCCTTCAGAGTGGGAAGATTCTGAAACGCCGTTTTCGCGTTTCCATCTTTAAGCTCTAACCGCATTTTTTTTTTTACACGCATGCGTG
>NW_015150466.1:1085905-1088789 GCF_000732505.1 Cyprinodon variegatus
TTCCAGAAGAAGAAGATTCTGTCGTAAGTCCGACAGCAGGGTGAATAGCATGAGCAGCAACCATTCAACACAGTACAGCGCCATTGTTGTTGTGATACTGTGTCGCGCATGCGTGTTTAGAGGCGACGCTATGACGCATGCGTGTAAAAAAAAAAATGCGGTTAGAGCTTAAAGATGGAAACGCGAAAACGGCGTTTCAGAATCTTCCCACTCTGAAGGCTGAATAAAAAAAAGATCGTTTACAGACCCCCGAAACGCCGGCTTCGTATGGATGAGAGGCTGGTTTGGTGAAAAATTAGTGCGTTTAGGCCAGGGTTTGGCTTCGTGTGGGCGGGGCCTGAGAGTCAGTGAGCTACGTTTGAAATTTCACTGTATTCTGTTGCTCTTCTTTTTTTAATTGGGTTTTAGAACATTTCATTATTAATCATATATGGCATTTAAGCATTTATAGAGATTTCAAAATGAAAATGTCTAAAAGAAAACGTCTAAATTTAAAGAAACGATAAAGATATGTTTATAATGTATGAAGTTTAGGTGAACGTTGACCCTTGCCATTCATAGGTCTGTATTAGTAGCCCTTCCTGTGACTCAGTAACCCTGAATTAGCCCTCAGCTGTAAAAAGGTTGGTGACCACTGGTCTAAATGATGTGATGATGTAACCAGACGCACAGCGGCGGAGGGACAGAGGCCACGCAGCTGCCAGCGAGGCGTTAGACCTGCTGATTGTTAGCAGGTCTAACCATGTTTGAAAAACAGGATTTAATGCTTTATCTTCAGTAGGAAAGAGGCTTTGAATTAAATGTTATTTGTGTTTTTGAGTGGCCTAGTCAAAGTCCAGATCTGATTCAAGGGAATATCTGTCGTAAGAATTAACAGTTGCTGTTCCAATGAGTAAAAAGGTCAGCTTATAGCTGTAGTAGAGTAATATGGGCCTCAGTCATGCAACACTTTTTGGAAATGTAAAATCTCAAAGAGAGACGGAATATAAAGGGGGATAAATAGACATTAAAAAGCTGGTCTGACTCCATTGTAACCTCATGGTGTGGGTGTAGCGGTGCGTCAGGAAAGCCTTACATCCATCCCTGTTTTTAGCACATGGCATATTGACTGAAATGGCCAGAAATATCTCTGCCTTATGGAAAGTGTCGCCTCTGATAACAATGAGGGAATCAGCCGCTGTGATTTAGTGGATAATGTAGGAGAGAAATAATAATTGGTGCGGCGACACTCCTCCTGTTGTGATAATTACCGGGGTAACATGGAGGGGATAAGGTAGCTGCTGTGTTGGTGATCATGTAAGGACAGGAGCGTGTGCATCTAAGCTTGTTCCAACATGAAACAGCAGAGAGGGAAACAGAAACATCACATAGTTTGATGGAGTAGATTTTAATTAACATGTATGGCGTGTTCCAGAAGGAACAAATCAATTTGAGACTATTCAGCCGGTATCAACCTCTTTCTCTGCAGGTTCCCGGGTCCCGGCTCCATTCATTGGGCAACAGAGGCTGCCTGCCAGCACGGCTCAGGGCAGAGGCTTGAGTTGACCGGACGGGGGTTGAGAACACAGGGGGGGTTTGAGGCTCTCCGAGGGGCTTTGAGTGGGCCTGAGTGTAGGCGGCGTTTTATCTGGAAGTCGGCGAGGGCAGGGCGCTTGAATAGGGGGTGGCTGGGAAGTTGGGCTGGGAAGGTCCAGGATGCACCCCACGGTGCTTTTGTGAGCCTCCACATGTATAAATGTGTGTGAATGTGAGTGTGTGGGGTGCAGCATATGTGAGATCATGTGCTCATTTTCACCAGTGGAATGTAAAAAGAAAGAGATGGAGGTTGGAGGGGGGGGGTTGTTTTCTGTTCTCTCTCCACTGCGCTGCAGCGCCGGGCTGTTTGGATAAGCTCTTTACAGGACTGAGCACGCTGCGGAGCTGTCCAGATGAAACAAAACCAACCTCATTCGCTTGTTTGGAAAATGATTCCCTTTATTATGTTTGGTGCAGGCAGATCCACCTCGTTTGACACGAGGGGGATAAAGGCTCTCCGGCGTTCGGGATCATTTCCCAGAAACATTATTTGTATCCGTACAGCTCTTCCTCTGTGCACTCCAGCTTCTTTCATCAACAGGTCTTATGGGTCTCCAGACAACGGGAATGAAAGATGCGATTCAACCTCCCCTTTTTACCCCTTTTTTCCCCTTTTCGACCTCTTCAAAAGTACAATAACGTTCAGTCACTCGTCTCCTCCTCTCCACGGCGTGGCTGTGTGTTTCACCCGAGTGGTGCTGATTAAGCCCACAGAGAGACAAACAGGAGACAAAGTCCCTGCCCACCAGTTTAGTTTCACATCCTGGACTGGAGCTGGGCTGCAGCTTGCCAAGTGGAGGGCTTTTAAACTGGGCTAAACACTAATTGCTGCCCTATTTCTTTTATGCCGCTTCTTTCCCATCTGCGATGGCGCTTCCAGACCTCCACAGCAGCCAGAGCCTCATTATAGCAGACAGTTAACAAAGGCTGGGAAACAGAAGCAGCGAATTCACTTAGGATAGCTATCTAACCGCCAACCATGAGGCCTGCTCGCAAAATTGAATCAATGACAGGGGCCCGCTTCAAATAAACCCTACAAGGATATTAGGATATTAAGATTTAGAAAATCTTAATTGTTGATCTAAATCATTGCGACTCTGACAATGGAGTAGGTGGGAAGTCGGGCTCTTTGTTATATTCCAGAGCTCGTCTTTTGTGGAAGGATATCAGAAAAAGAAGAAATCTACAAAAGCCGACGTAATGCATCTACTTGTTGAATGAAACGGAACGGAGGTCTGATTCCCATTTCTTTCCCCTTTCTTGTGTTTTCCGTAGGTGTTTTTCTTTTTTGTGTGTGTTTGTAAAGCGT
>NW_015150466.1:1089322-1093959 GCF_000732505.1 Cyprinodon variegatus
GACTGATTGTGTCTGCGTCTTCATAGACATATGCACGTGCGTCAACGTGCGGTGCGTTTGCACGGACCCCCCCCCCCACACACACACACACACAGCAGTGAAAACATATGTCTGCTTTAACGCACTAAAAAACAAGCAGGCATAAGCAGAGTGCTGCTGCTGAGCACCAGCTAATTATCAGGAGCAGAAGGACAAAAGGAAACCCCATGTTCTCTCTCTCTCTTATCGGCCTCTTGAATTACCAGGGACGCCCCCCTCCCCTCCTCAAACCCGCGGGTATTAGACAATAGTGAGGGAAATAACGTCTCACCCGCATCCAGGGCTGGAACGAGGAGGCCCCTGAGCGCCCCCGCTCCTCATCATGCCGTCATCATCCTGAGCAAAGGACCGTTTTCCAATTTTCTTATCTCATCCATCTCCTGTGAATGGAGCCATTTGGTTGGTGAAGCTCCTGACCTTAACGGCCATGAATGTTAATCCAATCATCTGCATTTTCACGGAGGGTATTTCCTCAGAAAATGGGGAACTTTTTAAATTCTTCATGTGTAATGGCTAGCTCCTCATTAGCGTCATAAGATGAGGAAACAGCAGGATCCTAACTGGGAAGTTTTTAATCCCACATTTCTTCAAACTTTGATATGCTAATTTTCTATCTCTTCAAATTTATATTAGCCCTTTTCTATTTTTTTATTTGACAGTGAAGAAAAAACAACTCCATCCTTAAACACATATATATATAGTAGTTTTCTGATGAACTTTTTTTCATTTAAGTTATATAGTCTGAAATAATCCTGATCATGTATTTCTGTTTGCAGACGATATTTTAATCACTTCTTCTAGCTCTTGTTGACATGCTGTAGTCATATTTCTCAGCAAAATTATCGATTTAAGTGGAAGTTTTTTTTATAAAGTTACCGACCCTGATATAAGAAGAAAGGAAAAAAAAAAGAATTGGTCGCCATCATTTATTTACTGTTATTAACTAAACTGCAAGTTGAGTTAAAGCTGCAGGGTCCATAAAACATCCGTCATTGATGTCGTATTTATACACATTGAAACTGATTTTTAAAAAGTCTCCTATTAAATCCTTTACAAGGCAGATTATATCAAAACTTTTCCAACCTGTAAATCTAATCTCATAACATAATCATCCTTTTTATTTAAAAAAAAAAAGATGTTTGAGGGAAAGAAGCTCTGGATTTTTCCTACTTATTGTCATTTTGCTAAAGCCATAAATAGCTTCTCTGTCCCTGATTATTAATGGTGAATTATTCCAATCAGGACCAGATGTGACGTCACGCCATGTTTATATGTGAGAGAGAGAATAGATGGCAGCGCATAACTAAACAATTAAACAGGATTTAAGTAGCATTTAATAAAAACATGTGGATAAAGTGTCTTTGACGCCTTATTTTCCATCCATCCATCCATTTTCTGTCATGCTAGTTCCAAGCAAGGTGTCTATCTCCATCTGTCTGTGGGTGAGAGGCAGGGTCCACCCTCACTGGAAAAACAATCTAGAAATAAGTAGAATTTTCTTATATTAAGTGTATTCACCCTTAATTTGAGTAAGTAAATGAGGTAGTTTTCCAATGGAATGAGTATTTTTACTCTTAAAATAAGATATTTAGATGAAATGCACTTGAAATAAGACAATGCAATTGTGTTTTCCTATTTTAAGAGTAAATTGTCTTGTTCCATTGGCAAAATGTCACTTTTAACTCCTCAATCCAAGAACAAATGCATTTATTTTAAGACTTATCTAGATTTAGATTTTTTACAGTGCTGGACAGGTCTCCAGTCCATCACAGGGCAACACAGAGACAAACAGGACAAACAACCTTTCACACCTAAGGAGAATCTAGAGAAGCATATTAACCTAACAGTCGTTCTCAGCAGATGGCCGCTCACACTGAGCCTGGTTCTGCTGGAGGTTTCTTCCTGTTCAAAGGGAGTTTTTCCTCTCCACTGTCGCTACAAGCATGCTTAGTGTGAGGGATTGCTGAAGAGTCAATGAGTCGATGCAATCAGCTAAAAACTTTGAATCAATCTGACTGGATGAACTGGTGAACTGGAAAGTGACATGATGTGAATTGGAGCTATAGAAATAAACTGAATAGAATTAAAAGACCCCTGACCAGGAATCGAACCCGGAAGCTTCCTGCTGCAAGGCAGCAATGCTACCCTCTGTTCCACTGAGCAACCCAGATCTTATTTTTATTTTAGTCAAATTTGTGCTGTGATTAGTTTTGGCAAGATTGCTAACAGGCTAACAGTTAGATGTTAAATTAGACCTATTTTAACTGATTTAAAGCCTCCTAACGCAGCGTGTTTTGTGCCAAACAGAGTCAGACTTTGCTGTGTTGCGTTCAGCATTTTTGTGTCTGCTGACGGTTATTAGGACTAAATGATCAGCAGAGAATATTTGCTACTTTAAGCGTCTTGCAGCGTCTCTGTTTCCTCTAATCCAGTACAGGAAACATTCTCTGATGATTAATAAAAAGCTAACAGAGATTCAGCTTCCACGCCGCGGTGTGGCGCTGTCAATGCCGTCAACATTTACTGATCTGATCTTTGCTTTCTGTCCGCCGACTCACAGATCAGGGCTGATCTAACGTTAAACTCTTCTTCCAACCAGCAGATGTTTTATACATCTACCCTCTATCAGCCTCTAACAGGAGAGGTCGTGGCTTTCCGTCCTGCCTGCCTGAAGAGCCGCTTATTTAGTGGTGAAACGAGGTGTGTGATGATAAAATGAGGGGCTGCAGATAAGGTGAGATTATACTCAGAGAGAGAGAGAGAGGATGAGGGGAGACACCCACACAGACAGAGAGAGGGGCCCCCCAGCCACTGATGTCTTGTTAAAACGTGAGGGATCAGAAAGAACAACAAATGCATCCCGCCTCGCTAAATCCTCCTTAAATCCGCTGGCATGGGCAGATCTAGCAGATAGGCCCGCTGCTGGGCTCGCTGTCTGCCATCACAATGCACGCACGCGCACGCACCCCCGCACGCTCGTGCATAAACACACCCGCGGTCCGTCCGGCTGTCTGGTTAATGCTTGGCTAACTGGGACAGCAGAGTTGAACCATGTTGACGTTTTAAGCCCAGAACAATGATTCAGCCCATCTGCCCCCGCTATCTGTTCCCCCATAGGAGTGCAACCTCAGCCCTTTCTACTGATGCTCCAGCACACACACTCACGTTGACCCCCCCAGGTATTCACACACATTTACCCCCCCGGGCCTCCTTCGCCAGCCCACCTTTAGCGCAGAAAACGGAACAAAAGCCGATCTGATTGAGTTGGCGGCACAGTCGAGAGAGAGGCACTGTAAGGTCAGATGGATTATCTTAATCCTGCAGTAGATGATCAGGACGGGCTGGGGGGGGGCAAGGAGCCTCAACCCTCCCAATTGACCGCTGCACTGTTTTTCCTCATCCCTGTGAAGTAGCAGCATCGATGCTAAAGCGTTCAGGTCTAACCCTGATCTCCAGAAGTATGAAACAGAAATCTGTTGCGTTCCTCCTGCAGAATCTGATCCACAGCGGCCATTTTGTGCGTCGCCGCAGCTCCCTTTCCTTTCTGGATAACTTTCCATATGATTTGAGTCACATCCAAGTGTGAGAAAACTCTTTAGAGGATTTGTGTGAAACACTCTGTTGACTTGCTGAGAGGCCGTGTCATGCTGCTACATGCTGCGTGTTTCTGCCTTAAACGCAGCGCCAGACCAAACTAAACCTGTAATTCCTTCGGCTAAAAGTATTAACTCTATATAAACTCTACTTCAATTATGCAGCTGTTTTTACAGACTCTTTTATCCAGAAGTGACGGTTTCTGTCTTTATGCTTCCGCCTGCTCCTCTAGGTTTCTTCCTGGAAAAGGTCTGGTAATCTACCCAGACATCGGGGACAAGCTGGACATCATCTGTCCCAAAGCGGACCAGGGACGAGATTACGAGTTCTACAAGCTGTATCTGGTGAAGAGAGAGCAGGCGGAGAGCTGCAGCACTGTGCTGGACCCCAACGTGCTGGTGAACTGCAACAAGCCTGAGAAGGACATCAAGTTCACCATCAAGTTCCAGGAGTTCAGCCCCAACTACATGGGCCTGGAGTTCAAGAGGAATGTCAACTATTACATCACCTGTAAGTTAGGAGGCGGGCGGGAAAAAAAAAAGGACTTTTGTTTTGTTGATGTTTGCTGTTTTCACTTTCTCAGCCTGACAGAACAACCGGGGTAATAATCTCTGTGCTTCACACTCAGTTACACGCAGTCACACCCGGGAGTTTCCTTGTTAAATTGCATTTTAATGGCCGCTGTGGCAGCGCCATAGCAACAACTGCAGCTTCTGTGCCTTGCTTAAGGCAGAGCGGTCAGAGGCGATTACTGTGTTAAATATTCCATATCATTATGGGACTCGCACTGGAAACCTGTCTGTTGGCTTTCTGTTTTCATGCTATTTTACGTCCTGCTCAGCAAGGGATAATCAATGGATCGTTATTTATACCTAAAACTAATTTGTTCGCGTATTTAATTAATTTAGTGTTAATCAGTAAAGAAATGATTTTAGTCATGGTCACTGAGTCTGGTAGCGGCCATTTTTGCCCAAATATAGTAAACGCTAGCCTCGTGAGACCAT
>NW_015150466.1:1095159-1109883 GCF_000732505.1 Cyprinodon variegatus
ATCCACGACCTCCGACACTAAACTCTCCTCCTCTTGCATGTTTCCGCTGTCCATAGCGTTCCTTGACAGCGTCGTTTCTAAGTCCCGCTTTTCTTAGTTAAGGCATCAAAGAGAGAAACGTTTCTGTTAAACATTTATGAGGCTTTGTCTTTGTTAAACCAGGATATAAACCTTCTTTACCTGAAAATCCTGGATAGCAGAATTTTGGATCAACTCAATGTGACTACAGAGCATGAATAATTTATCAGCTACAAATTTATGTTCGCTGAGCTGTTAAGGCAGCCTTGATAGTCGCACTTTTGAGAGTGGCTGGACATGCAATAATGCAATTTTATGGGATCGATAAATCTTTGCAACTTGAGAGCATACAGATGAGTATTTCCAATGATAAATATGCAGCATGCCGACGTTTTCTGACTTTATTGTGGATATATGTAATAAAAACAGCAAACAATCGGGTCCTAGCTCCAGCAGGCAGTCACAGGGCGAGATGCAGGTTACACCCCCACCACTACAAAATGTCAGTACATCAAATTTACTTATGAATGATTTATGGTGTTTTTCTGACATTTTATGAAAAATATTCAACATTTAAGGCAAAGTTTGGATGTTTCAGATGAAACCTGAGGAATCTGGTTCTGTTTGGCTTCTAAAGGACTTTTTTCTTTTGTCTGTTTGTCTTTATGTTAACTTCCCACATATGAAACACGAAACCGGCTTTGAGGAGCATTTCTCACATAAACCAAGAATAAATTCAAACAATCCGTAATAATCTAGTCTTCAAAGGTTTCTGGTTTTACCAGCAGGAGCAGAGGCTCCGTTTCCCCTCATCAAAGCCTTCAAGCTCAAACTCCCAAAGGCTTAAAAGGGAAACAAAAAAAAGCAACTTTATCTTCTTTACCTTCTGGCTTTGTCTGACGTATATAGAACGGTCTGTTTAAACTGCCTAATCAGATTTTTACTCCTTAAATCGAATGTTGATCACGTCTTCAGCAGGTTTGTTGTTAAAGTCTGAGGCGCTCCATGAGCCGTGCAGTTTAAAGCAATAAACATGACTCAGCGATTATTGGAAAAAGATCCCAAACTCGATGTTACTGTTTGCTTTGAGACTTCATACCTGACACCTTCTCCTCCATTCTCCGGCTGAGCTGCAGTTCTCACCGATGGCTGCGTTAAACGACACCTTTGACTGACGGGAGGAAATGTCTTATTAGTTTAAACCAGTTCTTGAAACAACGCGGAAAGTTATGGCTGCATAACTCAGGTTAGAATCACAGCTCCTCGCGTTCCGCGATACGCCTCTAGACTCCTTTGGATGGAAGACAAAAGTTAAATAAAAAATGAAAACAGTTGAACGAATGAATTTCCTTAAAGCTGAAGATCAACAGCAGACGCAGAAGAAGGCAAACACGGTCGGTCGTTCATCATAAAATAGAACGTTTGAATAAAATTCAGATTTATGAGTCACAGAAATTCAAACAAGCTGCAGCTTTGCAGAAGATAAAGATGGCGGGCTTTACTAAAAAAACTAAAACTAATTTTTTTGAGAAATTAAAACTCGATAATTGAAGCTCTTTAAATATAGCTGGTTTTTTTCTCAGTGTTTTGTGAACAATAATAATTATACTATTAAGCATTTATGTTAGAAGATATTTTTTAACTAAGAAGCAGAGAGAACATCGTCTCATGCATAACAGAAGCTGTAAAATTTGCTTTAGCTTTAAAACAAAACTAAGATAATGATTTTTTATTATTGGTTTAAAGTTTCCAGCATTATTAAAACTGCATTCCTTAAATGAATTTAGATTGTAAGAAGGTTGGTCTAACCTTAAAGCTGCATAGTCATGTTAAGATTTTTTGAATTTCTATTTTTTTCTGAAAGATGACCACATCCTGCAGATGGATTATCTGTTATTCTTGTGTTTTAGGCTTTATTTTTGCTAAGCTGGTTAGTAAATAAAGTCCTTTACAATAACAGAGGAGGAACCAAACACTGCAGGGTGCAGGGGGCAAACATGGAAGTAGCTTACTGTGGCTAAACTGGTTAGCATCTCCTCGGGAAGGGTGAAATAACTAAGCAATGTTCCAGAGAGTTGAACAGCAGTCAGCGAACCGTATGAACGGCGGGGATCACTGAAGAAGCCGCGTTCAGAAATGGCTGCTAGGTTGATGGTTGCATGAATAAGCATTCTGTTACTATGATAGAAATGCTATTCCTAGTTTTTCAAGGTGTCATTATAAACAGTAGATTGACTGATTGATTGGATTTTATTTTGAAGGTCCAGGTTTTCATACAGCAGCCCAGAGGTCATGGATTAGCGGATCTGGATCCACCTGCTGGCTACCGATTTAAAACATTTATAAATTACCGCATGTTGTCCGACAGTGTCTAACTTCACTTGCTCCTCTTCTCCTGTTAATACGGTAAAGCCCTGGGGAGCGTCCGGCTCCAGGCTGCACGTGATCCAAATGAGCCAATGAGCTGTCAGTCTGGGTTGCTGCTGCTGCTACTTTTAGACACAGCAGGCAAACCTGTGGCAAGCCGGGCGATGGGAAAGAAGGAGAAGACCATGAGAAAAAGAGAGCAGAGAACATAATCAAAAATAAATGAGCAACTTGATTATAATTAAATCTTTACTGGTTGATGATTTTCTTTATTCTGACCCCGCTGATTTTTAATTGGTTACCGCTGCAGCAGCCCAACAAATCCTTGTTTTGTTTAAAAAACATGTAAATTGAAACAGACGAACGGGTCCACCCCTTTGGAATGGGGGTCGTTCGGCTTTGTCTTGTCCAGAGGAGGGCGCTCTTCTGTGTTGGGCCGTCTGTGGAGAGGATGTTTGGTTTCTTTAATATAAAGATCAGATCATTCCTCGCTGCATTGAACTGCAGACACTCTGCTCAGATTAGGTCTGGAGGTTTTATCCTCAGGATGCCCTCCGGTTAAGATCGATTGATCTTAAAATCATCCGATTGAACTCAACAGAACATGCCTTTGTTCATCTCTATGAATTTAGTGCAAAACGTTTAAAGTCTTAACTGTTTCATGTTTCAGGAGGGAAAAGAAATGAGCAGGCTTTGCACTGCAATAGCAAAGAGTTGTTATATTATTATAATGGCCTTATCTAACTTTTATTCATTTTAATTATTTCTTTGAAGCTATACTCATCTTTTTTTTTTATTATAGCCCGTCGTTAAGCTTGTCCCAGGATACTGAGCGCCACAGCCAAATGTTAAATTGATTCTTCAGTGAAATTATTAGAGATGATCTGCAAATTACAGAGGCGGTGCCTGAACTAATATGCAGCACGCTGCGTCATGCCAAAGAACGGCCGCCATGGCGAGAAATCAATGGATGCTCTGCAGGCCGTGAGACTGAAATCAACCCGCCGCCAATATCGGCTAATGAAGCTTGGACTTTAATAATGTTACATCAAATGTGACCCAATTAGGAGAATATTTGGGGAATATCAATAAATCAGTTGAGAGATTGAATTTCTCACGCCTCACTTTAGAAATGTTTAAAGTACAGAGAAACGTATAAAAGCGCCGCAGCTTTTCTATTAAAAAGCAACTCGTTAACATCCTCCTCTAAAATGAGGAAAAACAATTAAAGCCTAAATTAAATAAATTAAATCCCCGCATGAATTTTCCTTTTTCATCTCTTGCGGTTCAATCAATATTTGTGAACTCTCCCTCGCAGGGAGAAATGCAGGGAAGCATGAAGCTAGAGATGCTATCAAGGCGACGGTTTTCATGGTGGCTCCTCTGGCAACGTGTCAGCGGGACTTCAAGGAAACATTTCTCTGAACCTCTAATGCGCCCACATGTTTTTCACCAAAAAAAGAGCCCCACCTTGGGCTTTCTCGCCGCGTTCTTCGCCTCCCCCCCCGCTCAGCATATTGTCTGCTGATTACATCATAAATAATTGAACTAACTTTATTCCTGACATGTGCGTGGGCCCGGTTCCTGACAGCAGCTAGCTCCGACATTAAAGCATAAAAAGTGTCAGCTTTATTACCGGCTGATTTTATTTCCCTCTATCTCTTGCATGTGTCTCTTCTGTTCAACCATTGATGTTTGTTTTATGCAAACTAGAGGAGTTCTTAACACTCTCTCCTCAGAGTAGGAGACTATAAACCGCTAACTAGTAAATCCTCTGCAACTGATGGAGGATGATTATTACGCTCATATGCTGTAAAGTTTGCATGGCGTCCGTAATCAGATATGGTGTCCATCTTTATTTTAACTTAATGTTGTGCTTTGTAATGGCAGGAGCGTTTTTTATCTAAACTGCTGCAGCCTCTGCATAAACCATAACTCATGATCAGCTGTCAATTAGGTCATGTTTGGCAGCTCTAACGAGCGCCTGGTTTTATTGTGTTTACACGGGAAACAAGCGTGAGATCACGACGATAACTTTGAGTAAAAATGCATTAATATTACAGTATTAGAACAAAGAACAGCTTATATTGAAAAAAGAAAATGTTTACTAATGCTTGTTATTATAAATGATGATTAAACTAATAATGTTACCCGTTAGTTCAGTTTATTTTTATAGCCGCGTTTCAAAACACGTGTCTTATTAACAAAGAAAAAAGTTAAAGGTAAAAGTTGTCAGTTTAAGGAAAGCCAGAAGGTTGCATCCGCTCGCTGACTTTAGACCTTTGGTTCCTCCTCGACGAGCATCTGGACACAGTCGACTTGTTGGGTTGTTGACTTTGCAGCAATCCCTCACACTTAGCATCCATGCGTTAACAATGAAGAGGAAAAACTTCCTTTTAACAGGAAGAAACTTCCAGCAGAACTAGACTCGATGTTAGCAGCCTTCTGCTGACGCTGAAACAGACATGAGAAACATAGAAGCACTAATCTAGAAGAGGTTACAGTAAACTAGCTCCTGGGAAAGAAAGGTTGATGAAATGGGGGTCCCTATGTCCTCCAGCAGTCTAAGCCTATAGCAGCAGAACTATAGAGATAGATCAGGATAACCTGAGCCACTCTAACTAGAAGCTTTATCAAAAAGGAAAGTTTTAAGCCTAGCCTTAAAAGTAGACAGGGTGTCTGCCTCACGGACTAAAACTGGTAGTTGGGTCCACAGGAGAGGAGCCTGAGAACTAAAAGATCTGCCTCCCATTCTACTTTTAGAAATTCTAGGAACCACTAGTAAACCTGCAGATAGAAAAATATGATATTTATTTATTTAGTGTTTAAAAAATAATAGAATAAACATCAGCTATAAATGCAGTGGCAGTTAGTTTAACCCTTTAAAGCCCGATCCAAGAATAAAACAAAACAGAAAATTACTTTTTTTTGGGTTTGAAGTCCTTTTTTGGCCTTTTAAGAAAATATGTAAAAAGAAAAAACAGAAATACATTTTTGATATTAATAATTTATTACTATGCAATAATTCAAGATTATTTTTGTGTAGTCTTTTACTGGCTGTTATCAGGTATATCTGATTGTGTACAATAGGATTTTGAGCAAAGTTTTTACCATCAAATTTAGCAAAACATTTCAGAAACCGTATGTATCAAATATGATACATTTGGCATTATAGGGTTAAAGAAATATTTTTACTGTTAGGATTCTTGCCATTCTGCTCCTCATAGAGTAACTAATATTTTCAGCTGCTGAATGGAGCTTGTTGCTCGCTAATATTATTCCAGCTTCTAGTTAAAGGCATTATTCCCATTGTACGCTACAGCTGGTCGGTTCACTGTTTTAAAGCCATGAGCTTTTATGGGTTAGATAAACCTGTTTTTAGTAGAAGCTGATCCATTTCAGTGTCCACAGCAGAGGTGAATGCTGGTTGAGGACCTCAGTAGTCCAGCTTATCCTTATGTAGAAGATGTGGGTGAATTATCCCACCAGTTCTGCTGGGAACTGGGTCCAGTTAGGCATCAGAGCGGCATAAATCTGTTCCTCCCATAAAGAACCGGCTTATCTGCTCAGATTAACAGCCCAGCATGGCAGACACCATCCCAGACCAGAGTTAGACCCATAAGGAGTGGACATTCCTCCATATCTCCCCACAAGTCCTTTTTCTTGTCTGAACGACCCCCCCACCCCCACCCTTGCTATGTACGTGAGGCCAAAGAGGAAACAAAAGGTGTGTGTTGATGTAAACACCAAATGGTCGGTGTGTGTGTGCGCGTTTGTTTGAGAATGTGTCTTTTTCCCCGCTGTCACCATGGGGGACGCCGTTCACTTGGTCCCGTCCATCGCCGTCCCGCTCTGACAGGAGTCTCGGGGGGGTTAAAGGTCACAATGCAAAGTCACGGGGTCACGGAAACACGGCGGGAGGGTGGGCTATGATAACTTTGCCCTGATCTAAAGTCCAGACCAGCACCAGCTTGTGCTGTCTATCAACACCCCATGCCCTCTGTGCGCACCCCCCTCCCCCAGTAAGCCCAGTAAGTGAACAAACTGGTTATATTTCATTGTGTTGTCTAAACACATGATACAGAATGAGCTGTTTGTGTGGAGAATGGCTGCGGTGTGTTTATGGCTGAGCGTGAGCGGCGAGGCTTTTAGGACGGGACAATATAATGGAGAAAACGAGCAAAGGACACATAATAAATATATAGACTGACAGCCATAATACATCACTGAGCCTCCATTTTCCTTTCATTGTCGCCCCGCTATTGAAATAATGTAGCATGACTAGTTCTGTGATTGTCTGTCTGTGGTTAGCTGAGCCGGCGAGTTTCTGTTCCACATAGAAAGCTGAGGCCACGTAGCAGGAGACGGACGCCGTCTGTCGACATGCACCTCTCCTCTCCCTTCATTCTCCCTCAGTATCGGGCAGGAGTTAGCCTGATCCCTCCTGACAGCTGTCACTCTGCATCGCAACCTACCATCTTGGACTGTGACATGTGCCGACTTCCTCTGCAGAGTCCTGCGATGGAGGAGCGCACGCCGTCTCACCTCAGTAAATAACATCATGCTCCCTCAAAGCAAATTCTGAAGTTGAGTTTATTCCTGAGGATGGGCTTCGTTTGCTCTCCGCTGAATCCTGCAAAACTTCCTTTGCTGCATTTTATGTGTTTTGACATCTGCATATAAGTGGGTAATGAAAAAAGGCTGTGTTCATTTTGTGACTCAGCGGGTGCTGACCCAGATCTGGAAAAACATAACCTAAGAAGATATCTGACTAACTGGATGCGACCTTTTCTGCAGCGCTGACCTCCTCAGATGAAGGTTAGGAATCATCCTGGAGATCAGGAACTCGGAGTTTTATTGATATTTCAATTTCATGGGTTGAAACAACTTCAAGTTCATAAAATGAAAGAACAGATTATGTTACCTAAATGTTTCTGGGAAACTCTAAGAGACGGTTTTTTTTTGCTTCTACTGATAAATTAGAGGAGATTTTCCCAAAACATGAAATAATAGCAGGATGTTCTTATGACCCAAACTAGTGGTTGGAATACAAAGAAAATATTTAAAACGACCGTTAAAAAAACAGGTAGAATTGTAAAAAAAAAAAAAAAATCAATGGGTTTTGAAATCTTAAAACACAAAAATATCCTTTTCACTTTTGTTGTTAAGTTTTATTTCTGTTGTGGATCTTTAGGCCCAAATGCTTAACGATTGGGGTCACGACCCCAAATGTGGGAATCAATGAAATTAAAGGTTTATATCGGTAAAAAAGTTCATTTCAAACCTAAGCTGCTGTTTTTATAAAGCTTGCAGAATTAAACTAGATATAAACGTTAACCTAAGACTAATTAAGAGAAGAGAAATGGTGCTTTATTTTATTGCTGGAAGGGAGGACTGAATAAAACGAAAAATAAATTTTAAACTACCTCAACGGGCGTGTATGACCCTTTGTGTACAAAACAACAATTTAATTACTTATTTTTTGGTGTTATTTTGAAGTGTTTGATTTTAAATAGTTTTTTTTGTGCAAAACTTAAGAAATAAATGCAAATCTGAGGTCTTGCTTCAGGCCAGCTGACCGCTTTGTTAGAGCCCAGGACAGCACTCACCTGTTCCTGACTCATCCTCGGTTTATTTTAAATATTTAATCATAAAATCCTTCAAGCTTTTGGCGTCATCTTAACTTTTTCTCTTATTTTTTGTGCTCCAGACTTCTGAAAACCTCACATTCTGAGTTTGCACTGAAACGAACTTTAGAAGTTGCTCCGCTCACAGAATTCCATGTTGGGGTGGGTGCAGATATATATATATATATATATATATATATATATATATATATATATATTTAGCAACTCAAATATTAAATATTTTCATCACAAATATTTTCTGAAATATTCTGCCTGTATTTTTAATGGTCAGAGTGAAGTCAATTTTGGGCCCCCCTCTGTCCTGGGACAATTGACCCCCTTGCCCCCCCCTGTCTGCGGGCGTGTCTTGTTCATGCATATTGACTATGGGTATGCTGGTCTGACGGGGTATGCTGGTCTGACAGAACACCGGTTTCAGCTTTTCTAGCAGCTAAACATTAATTTCTCGTGTTCTTCTGCAATTCTTGCAACCTTCCTGCACCAAACTATGGAAAAATTGTTACATTATGGATAGTTAGCGGCTAACAGCTGGCTAATCACTGCATTTTGAAATTGTTTACTAATCTTTCTCCCCTTTAAACACACAAATGCCTCTGCAAAGCGAACAAAAACAAGCGTTCTCAGACAAGACGTCTTTATCAGGCTAATCTGTCACCGCAGCAGGGTGACTTAAAAAACCACTTCCGTCTTTACTTTGAAATAATATTCTTTGGCATAAACACAAGTGAGATGCTAGCTCAGCATTTATAACCCATTCCTGTTCAGGGTTTATAATAATAAATAGGAGTGATTTATACCTTTAAGCCATGCTATTTAATCCAACATCATTTTGTTGCTGATTTTCTTTGTTTCTATTGATAAAATGTGCTTTAAAGGGTAGTTTATGCTAACTTTACCAGCTACATGCTGCAGGAGCTTCAGGAGATTAATATTGAATTAATTAGAGATCAGTAATATTAGTGGCCTTCCTTCGTGTTGCTATTTTCTCCTCTTCCATCCAAATGTTCCCTGAAGGGATTCTATACATTTAGCATGCAGCGGCTACGTTACCCTGCAGGGAGCTGAAGGTCAAGGCTTAAAATCTCTGCCCCTTGCTTTGGCAGATCATAGGATACTCCCCGCCTTGCACTTAGAGGGCCCCCCCATCATATGTGCGCATGCTCCAGCGCAGGTTTCTGCTTTAATGCTGCAGAAACACACATTCAAATCCAAACTAGATAACAAATAGAACAGCATCAAGGCGTTTTGTTTGATGCAGCAACATCCCGGTAATTTTATTAGAGAAGCGTTAAATGTCATCTTTTACTGATAACATCAGACTACTATAATTAAATCACTTGGAAAAAGAAGGCGGCTGTCAGGTCAAAAGCATTGTTGATTTTCAGATTACAGGCATGCAAATAACTCACACATTTTAAACTGCCAATTACATAAGTTCTTTGTGGTGAAGTGCTAACGGTTACCATCTGCTAACCCCTCTCTGTATAATAACACAGAAACATTTTTGATGAGAGGCAAGAGATGCTTTCAGATGCCTGATGTGAGGGAAGAGCTAAACATGTTTTACTTTTATGGCACAGTTTTCAGGATGCAGGCATCAAAAGACAATAAACATGGTGGAGATAATTACTTCTGCTGCAAAAACCCCTGATCTCAGTGCTGGGTGAAATTATCCGTCTTTCTAGAACCTTTTCATTTATTTCTTCAGCTACAAAACTTCATTTATATTTATTTTATAAAGGAATGTATGCAACAGGTCACAGAGGATAAATATGCAGCGGAGGAAAATACAGAAAAATGTTTTTACTGCACAAATATGAAGAGGATTTATACTTTTTAATCCTCTTTTCATCAGATTAATCAAAATAAGATTCAATGCAAACCAGAAGTTACCTGATTGATTAATAGTGAATAATTCCTCTATGTGTAGTTAAACGATGAGCTCTAAAGAAGGCTGGGATATTCATTCCCCTCTCCCTCTATTAAACATAATAGTGGCAGCATTATGCTGCGGGGAGGCTTTTCTTTAGCAGGGAGGAGAAAGATGTTTAAAGTAGATGAGAAGATGAATAAAGTTAATAAAAAGAGATTTCTGGAAGAAAACTGAGTCTGGAAATGAAATATCCCTAAATCTACTGCATGGTTTATATGCAGATATTCACACGTTAGAATGATTAGCTCAAAATTAAGACCTAAATCCAAAATATCTGTAAAAAAAATATGTTTTTAGAGTTTCTCCTCAAGACGCTATATTTAGCAAAGGAGGGACAATTTTTAGATGTAAAACTGTTTAAAATGTACCTAAAACATTCAGTCTGTCATATTTCTTTATTTTGACTTTTATTTTATTATTTTTAAAAGGTACAGATGATATCAAAAAGAACAGGTAATCATTAATAGACATTTTTTCCTAAGATCTTCATTTTTTGCTTGTTGCAGCCTTATTATAATCTTTCCATGCTGTGGATTTCCATCCAGTTTTTACTTCTTTCTGTGACGACCTTTTTTGCAGCTGCCAACAGAAAGTTAAATAAGTAAAGATTTTTCTGAATCTCTGCTCCCTTTAAATAATTAAATATAAAGTCCGTATTGTTCTTGGGGGGGGGGGGGGGGGATCTTAGAACCCCAGGATCTTATCTATTTCTTTAACATTTTCCCAAAATTGGGACAAATTTCCAGTCTTCCATATTTCCATAGCATAGCATGTATTTAGCTAAAAACAAGGGTGTGACGCCTTGTTATCTGTATTATTATCACACTTGCCTCATGTTTCCAAAATGACCATTATTTGTTTTCTTTTTGCATGAATTCAGTTATGATGTAGACCTTATTATGCAGCTTTATAAACCAGTCAGATCATCAGTTCCATACTGAAAAAAGTTCAAATCAATCCACTGGAATTTGTTTCCAAGTTTGAAGACGTTTCTCTTCCATCCAGGAAGCTTTTTCTATTCAAAATGACAGAAATAGCGTTTAGTTCCAGGTTTTATACAGTAAGGCAAGGCAAGGCAAGGCAAATTTAGCACAATTCAGTACAAAGACAATGCAAAGTGCTTTACATGATTAAAACACAGAAAGATAAAACAGAATCAAAGCAAGTAGGAAAAAAAAATAAAATAATGCAGAAACAGAAAATAATATTAAAACAGTTGGACTAAAGAAAATATGTTTTAGTTGAACTGTTTTAACTAGAACAGTGGAAGGCAATCCTAATCAAATGTGTTTTTAGTCTTGATTTAAAGGAACTCAGGCTTTCTGCACTTTTCCAGTTTTCTGGAAGTTTGTTCCAGATAAGTGGAGCATAGGAACTAAATGCTGCTTCTCCATGTTTAGTTCTGGTTCTAGGTCTGCAGAGCAGGCTGGAGCCAGAAGACCTGAGTGGTCTGGAGGGTTGATACACTGATAGCAAGTCTGTGACGTGTTTAGGTTAGCCCAACAAAGCCGTGTTTTGGTTTAGAAAACATGCAAATTGGATTTTAACAACAGTTTATTTACACAATTCAAACATCAGAATCAGACAAAGTTAAAAAACTTACTATTAAGGTAAAAAGAAGCGTCAGCTAAAAATCATTAAACAAGGAGCTTGTTAAATTGTTGTTGTCCTTCATGTGACACAGGACATTAGATTTAGTTAAACCCCACAGCTGAATAAAATCCTCCATGTTCTGTGTGGAAGTGAAACTCCAGCTTTATTCTGGTTTTATTGTTGCGCCTCCTCAGAGCCGCGGCGTCAGGATCAGGTCGCTCCTGCAGCCTGTCTCTGCGGGACGGGGTAACCGCCATCTTTGCTTCAATGCTTAAAAATATGAAACATCCAAATAGAAACGGATGAATGGGTCCAAACCTTTGGAATGGGGGTCGTTTGGCTTCTTTGTTAGCCTGCAATGCCCCATACCTGTCTATGTCTCTGAAAGGGGGTCGTTAGAGGGAATAGTTGGCCTGTCTGAATAGGTGAGGTCTTCTGTTCTTCTGTAAAGGGGGTGGAGCTGCTATGCGGGAAGGAATCAACTCTATTGCTGTATTGAAGGTTTTTAGTTCCATAGTTTGACTCCATATTCAGATGAACGCTTTAGATTTGTTCCTGAGAACATAAAGCAGAACTGATTCCTTCTTTTGTGTCCGGATCCGTTTAACGGAGCTAAATACATCATCTACTGAGGTCCTTTCTTTAACTTTCCACATTATGTACAATTTTTAAATCAACATGATCCCTAAATGTAAGCCGTCTAGTTTCAAGAAATAAATGAAAGGTATCCTCTATGTAACCTTTTTTGTTGACAGCTCTAATGGCTGTTTTTCTGCAGCAGAAAGCAAAGCTTAGTGGTGCTGTGGTCTGCATTACTGCAGACTCCAGGGAGAATCATTGAGCAATATAACATATGCAAAATAATAGGAGTCTGTGGTTTGAATATGACAAATTATTAAAAACAAAACGCCACGGTAATGGCTGCCAAAGCAAGTCCTGCTATGATAGTTCAGCCTTCGTCCTGTTAATGTTTAATAGGTTAGAGAGTTTGCTTAAAAAGACCAAACTAGGCTCTGAACTCAGTAGGTGTTATTTGTGTTGCAGATTTGCTTTTAAAGCAGCTAATCAGCAACCTTTAACGGATTTCATTTTCAAAGCAAAGCCAGCCAACAGGTCAGGTTAGCGGCGCTGGAGGAGCCTGGATGAGGGGATGTTAACCCCCTCGTGAGCGAGCGAACGCAGCCCGCTGTTTATTAGTGTGCCAGTGTAATATATGGCTTTCTGCTTGCTTTGCAGATCTATCCGGGCGCTGGGCGCCTCTGCTGCTTCTCCTTTGGATATTTCATCCGCTGAGGGTTAGCAGGCACGCCGTTATTGTCGCTGGTTATTGCCTTTCGTTTATTACGAGGGAGTTTGTTTAGAGTGGAGGGGGTGGGGGGGTCATGAGGACTGTGCCTCAGAGAGCGGGCTGCTCACATGGCTGTACCAGTGAATGGTAACCATTGGTTACGGCTTAGATGAAGCTGATATATTCATGTATTCATCTCAATTAGCGGGCTCCAAACGCAGACACTCATCCTTTCCTCCGCTCTGCTCTTCGCTTATCTTATTAGAATATTTGATCCTGCATGCAGACCTCCCTCGCTCTCTTGCACACCATGTCTACTCTTGTTTCCACTCTTCAAAAAAAACCCTCCATTATTTTGCCCTTATGTTTCTGTGTGTGTGTTCAGGTGCGGTGGGAGGTCTGCGTTCGAGTCATTTTGCTTGATTACTCAGATCTCCTCTCAGCACGCAGACCACCAGAGACCGCAAAGCAAACTGGAAAAGAAACAACGGTGTTGATTTTTGTTTCCTGCTCCTCGCTAACTCTAACTTATTTGCTGAGTAACCTCCTCCTCTCTGAAGGCAAATTACGATTGTTGAAAGCAGCGTGCTGGTTTTCCTTAAATCCATGTGCCGGCCTCAAACCTCTGTGCTTTTGGTTCAAAATAGCTTCCAGCAAACGCAGGAGAGCCGTCTGAAGGCTGCCTGATGGCGGCATGTTTAGAGTTAGCGCTGATGAGGAAAAGTAAATGAGTCCCCATGATGGGGTTCAACCAGGATGAGATTTTAACAGTATCATAACCCAAAGTAAAAACATCCCATCCTTCACTGTGCCGTGGATTCCCACAAAAATGTTAAACAATAATACATGTATAATGTAATCTGTTTGAACCAGAGAAACAACAAAACGTCCTGCAGCTACAAACAAAGCATCCATTTTATAGCTTTGAAAATAACTGATAATATGATGCAAGACATTAAAACTGTCGAGTCACAAAATCTCATATTTAACGTGTCAATTTTTAATCCGAACGTTCATCTTTACAAGCTGGACACCAGGCAGGACTTTCCTCCCGTTTTATTTTCTGTCTTCAAATCATTCAAGGCTTTTTATTTAATAAAGAATGTAAACTGGAATCAGGGCCCCACTTTTTATTCTCAATAGAGCCTCAAACAACCTTGGTCCGTCTCTGTTACTAAATAAATGAAAAGGTTTTTATCTTTCATCAAACATGGAGCAGAAACTGAGAAACATCCCCACAGTTTCTGGTTCTTTCTCCTCTTCTAAGATACATAGATGTAGGTTTTAAAAAAACTCAGTTTGGTAACGACTCAATAAATAAGTCCTTTTTCTTTATCAGATTGTCACTCAGCCCCCTGCTACATTTTTTTTCACTTTTTTTTATTTCCATTGGAGTGAAAACGTTCAGGTGATACTAATACTGTAGCATATTTATAGGTTACTCTAGTCACCTCTGGTGTTAAGCAACAGGTGGGGGAGGAGCTGCACTGCATTATTCAACCCTTGTTTAAACCTGCAGTCACTCAGCATTTCATTATTAAACTCTGGGAACAAAAAACTAGTGGTTTTAACACTACAGTGTTTGGAACCTTGGCGAACCCTGACGACACTAAGCTCATTATAGTCAGGCGTACACTAGACACTGACACAGGGGTGGATTTTCACTCCTGTCCCGTCCCACTGCCACAGATAAAAATCGTGCCCCGTCCCGATCCCGGGCCAGAGTAGAAATCTAAATCCTGTCCCGTCCCACTCCTGGTGAAATTACTCCCGCTCCCATTCAGAATGACTCCCGTTCCTCCACCACTCCCATTCTTGTTGTCTTCAATAAGATTTTTGCCAATACATTGAATCTGAATTTCTATGAAGGGTCGGTT
>NW_015150466.1:1109956-1113918 GCF_000732505.1 Cyprinodon variegatus
GATAAAAACTACAAAATGGCGGCGCCAGTACGGGATTTTTTTTCTTTTTACTTTATTTTATTTTTTGGCATCGATCCTAGTTTTTTTTTGTTATTATTGGTTTGCTCCCGCTCCCGTCTGCTCCCGTTAATGTTTAATCCTGTACCGTCCCAATCATGTGATCGTTACTCATACTGACTCCCATCCCACGGGAATCCCATGGGAATCCCGTGACCCGTGGGATTCCCGAAAAAATTTCAGTCTCTAGCGTACACTGTACAATTTTTTTGGCCTTTTCACGCGATTTTCCAGTCGTGCCAGAATTTTCCAATCGGGCCAACTTTCAGCCTGATGGTGCGTGGTGTAGTGTACAGGGGGTAACGAGGGGCGACCAGCCGCTAACGACCCCCCCCCCCCATAAGGAATCTTAAGGTCGGGAGAAAATAAAACATGTTTGAAATTGAGTCGGCCGTCATAAGGTGGTCGTGGGCAAATCGCTCAGTGCGAAAAACAAGGATTCTTCTTCTTCTTAGAGGAAAACAAAGAAGCACGTTAGCTCAGCCATGTCTTTGTCCAAATACGTCGTCGCCTTTTCTTTTTAGGGCTTTCAGCACTAAATTGCTCAAATCACCAAGGCAGTGCGTTTCACTCTAGCGAGCTTCATATTCTTCTTCTTCTCATTTAGCGTCTGGATAGACGAGTCCGAGTAGCGCCATCTCACTGTGGAGCTGAGTCCCACCTGGTTTTTAGACGTACAGTGAGCAGGTAGATCGCATCAGAGCGTCGAACAAACATGGTGATCTGTATCTGCGTACAACCATTGACAAAATGGCGCAGTGTTTGCCCGCCTAAAGCCCAGTGCATGATGGTAATCTACTGGGATAGTCGTGTGTCCCTCTTTCTGGATAAAACAATGCGAGGCATAACCTAAAACACTCTGCTTTCACGTTTTTCCATCTCCATCCGAGACGTCTTGAGGTTTCCTCTCCCTCCGTTTTTGCCAACAGCACATATTCTCTGACTATTTCTTCTCTGGCCAATAGCTAAGCTGGAATCACAGCTCTCCGTCTGTCAAACTGGAGCTCGCTCTCCCTGTCTTACGGCCATGAAACAGCGGTTTGTCTTTTCCAAGGCACGCTCTGAAATGGCTTTGTTTTTCCGACAGCCATCAGTGGCACCCTCCGCCAGGGCCTGGCGAGCTGGAGCCCGGGCCTGTTTACACAAACTCATCGGAGAAATATGGATATATAATTATAGAGGTTGTTAGTTTTAATGTTGCATCCTCGCATTGGGAGAAAAAAGAAAAAAACAACAACCGCATGCTGGGTCAGCGTGGATGATGAAACTCAGAGGAACGGCGTGAACTTTTCTGCACAGGGCGTGGGGGGGGGGCTTCTTGATGGAATCAAATCAGCTCTGAGTTAAGCAAACAAACATGAATCACAAGGCGGTGATAGAGATTGCTGCGGTTCTCCGACGCATAAATACAGAGTCTAAATGCTACTCTGCAGGGCCAGGGCCGAGCCCTTTTCTGTGAATTCAGCTCAGTGGCAAAACGTCCGTGTTCCATTCCAGCACGACCACAGACACACAAATACAGTAACAGGAGCCGGCAAACACACCAGGAGACGCACACATTATTATATTTATATACTCTTATGTTCAGAGTTGCATGCAAATAGATGCTCAGACGAATAACAGTCACACCCCCTCCCTCCACAGATGTGCTCCCGCTAATAGGAGCTGCCGTAAGCATTGTGCATTCGTTAGCGCACCTTTCAGACGAGCGCAGATCGGCTGAGCACCGCATCTTTTCAGTCAGCGGGTCCCGCAGGTGCAGCGTGTGCGCTGTCAGAGCTCTGGCACGCCGTGATGGATAGATGCAGAGAAGAAACATGTCTTCAAATAAATAAGTACCTTGTAGTTCAGGCTCACTGTGACTCTGTAGTTCAATTTTCCAGACTTGCATTTTGTTTTCCCTCTTCTCTCTGTGTCCTATTTTTCTCTCCCTGCAACTTGATCTTTCTCTCTTCTGTGGGAGAGCGAAGATGCCAGGGTTTTATGTTGCTGTAGCTTCAACAAAAAGAAAATGATGTTCCATCACTATTTAACATAACCTGCATATATTTATACTGTGCAGGAAGGAACAGTAATAAAATTATAATCAAATTTACTTGTAATTTCCCTTATTTTGAGCAGTTTTGCTAATTTTTAAATGATATAAGAAGATTTGTGTTTAATATAAGTAAGAAATACTCGATTATTCTATTTCAGGTAAATAAAATCCTGTTTAAATGGCAAAAATACTCATTTATTTGTCAGATTATCTTATTTTCCTGTTGAAATTAAGGACAATTACAGTTACTTTAAGTTTTCTATTTAAATCTATTTTTAGATCAGTTTTTGTAGTTTTAAGTACCTGAAGAAAAACCATGTAAGTTTATGGAAAAACACACAAACGTTCATGATTTATCGATCAATTGTTAACTAGAGACTAAAACATGGTGACTTAGAGCAGGAATTAAACCAAAACTGTAAAAAAATTAAGATAAAAATGTTTTTTATCTGTTAATATGCTCTGTCCAAGTGGAACCTTTTTCTATCTGATTATTAATCAATTAATCTAAACAATAATCCACAGATTTTGATCCACTGGTGTTTGGATCTTTGAATGATTAATAATCAGAATAATAGATCAAATTAGGCGTAAATATAAAAGATGAATTGAATATTTGATTGTTTTTAGCAGATAAACAGAATTCTAACAAGCCGACATCAGAGTCTGACATTGTTCTTGGGTTTATGAACGGTGATGTCGTAATAAAAGCCCGTCTACATGATCAAAAACACGTTTTTTTTTTTAGGAAATGAATTTTGAAACAGAAAAGCGTAGACCTTCGTTCAGCCAGATGACTGCCAGTGTGCAGCAACAAATGAGAGAGATTAAGTAGAGCTGGGAGAAAAACTCCGGTTATGGGATCTTTCTGGGACAATAGTATATTGTTACATAGGAATGCAGCAACTCATAAGCTCAAAATGAAACAATATAGCCCATAATCTCCAGCAATCTCCACATGCAGTTTTCCATTTCCACGTCTTGAGGTTGTTCGCCTTCCAACGCATATTCTGGGTGTCTGTTCCTGGGCCAACAGCTGAGCTCCAAGCAGCTCTCAGCCTGTCAGATGGAGCTCGCTTCAGTCGCCTGCCAATTGTTTTAAAACCGAGATGGGACGACGGCGCTGCTAGTTTCCTCACCATCACTATCTGTTGCTCTCCAATGGATATCATTTCAAGCAGCCATATTTTTCTTCCTTATAAGTGAGCAGTTGGTGCCATTTTAAGCCAGCTGAGCAGCAGTGTGCAGCGTTTCATAAGGTATTAAAGATGATTCAAATGAGTTGAAACTAGGGCTGAAATTCATCAGATTATTCAAGATTAATCCAACATATTCTCATTATCAGTTCGTATGAAATCGTACGAAAAGTTATGCAGAGTATTTCGTACGTTTTAGACGTTCTTCCCCGAAAATACAGATCAGTGCGCATGCGCAGGCAGACAGACGAAAAAAGCAGATCCGCGGACGGACATAAAACTGGGAAAAACAGTTTAATAATTACTTCTTGATGTCTCGAACTACGTTGCTGCCTGTTTTGTATCTTAGGGTTAATTGTATGTTAAATTCTATGTTATTGAATGGTGCGTAAGATGCGCAAGGATATCGCAAGACGTAAAAATTCGATGAAATACGACGAAAAAACGTCAAAAACGTACAAAATTACTGTGCATAACTTTTCGTACAGTTTCGTACGAACTGATAATGAGAATACACTGATTAATCTGATGAATTGTTAACAACTAATTCACTAATCGATTAAAGAAAACGTTTGATCATATTCAGAATTCAAACTTCTGAAAGTTCTTTAAATCTGAAATGATTCCATCCTGTTCAATAAATGATCAGTGTTTTTAATTCAGAGTAATTT
>NW_015150466.1:1114476-1140108 GCF_000732505.1 Cyprinodon variegatus
CACCGTGACGTCACTGCTGGAAGATGGCAGGAGGGAGGGGTTACTATATTTGGGCAAAAATGGCCGCTCCCTGACTCAGTGATCGCAATCATTGAAATCAACGCAATCATATCATCATAGTTCATAGTTTTATGTAAAAATAATGATCCGTTGATTATTCCTGCTGACTGAACTTTTCCTTTAACGGTTAACTGGAGTGTAGAGAATATAAAACATGCCTTCAGCTGATAGAACGACCTACTTACACTGCAAAAACAATCTAGAAATGCATAAAACTATCTTAAATCAAGCATTTGCCAATGGAATGAGTATTTTTACTCTTGAAATAAAATAATTAGATAATATCCAGGTGAAATGAGACAATGCAATTGTTTTTTTCTTAATTTAAATGTAAATTGTCTTGTTCCATTTGAAAAAGTATCTACCTTTCCTCCTTATTTTCAGAAAAAAAAAACACGGTTAAATTTTTACAAAGATTGTAAAAACTATGTAATTATTTTGCATTTAAAATGAAAAAAATATGTTTCCGTTCAACAATCTGCTCTATCCAGAGTTGGAAACATTTAACTTTCACCTGGTTTAACTTCATTAAACCTAAACGAAGCCACTCTACCTATTTTCCTTCTCCTCCCTCCTCGTCTCTCTGCGTCACGGATTCTTCAGGAAATAGTTTCAACATTTTTACAGTTTAATCTGTTTATTTGCCTTTGGGTCGGGTTGGTGAGAGCGCGGGGCGTCCGGATCCTCGCTCTCCAAGGCGAGGTTAAGCTTCTGAACTCTCTTAGCGCCCCTGTGCCAAAAACGCTGATCCCTGATCAGCGCGGGTTTACAGTGTAAGCGATATAAGAGGCGAGGAGAGAGGAGCAGCCGGGCGGTTGGACGTAATCAGCGTGTGAGCGCACATGCGTGGATGTACGGGCTTTGAGAGCATTAGGGCGCAATCAGCAGCCCTCCTCCATGCGGTCGGCTCTGCTCTCTGATTGGGGTTTGGGCGACTAGCAGAGGGGGGGGGGCATCTTTCATCCCAAGGCTGGAGAAGCCTGGCTGAGGTTTGGAAGCACGCTGGGAGCTCTGGTGCTTTACACACTCCCTGTCCCCCTCCAGCATGTTTTCCTCTCCATCCTCTTGTCAACACGTGTCTGTGTTCATGTGTGTCGCTGTGCATCAGGGCCGCTCTGACTGGAAACAATGCTGGCTGCAGTCAGCTCCTCTAACATGTCAGCAGGTATCGTAGTTTCCCTCACGGGGGATTTGGGCACACGTCGGCGTCCAGAACTAAATAAGGAAAGTGCGCATGGGGACGTGTGCGCGCCCACACACCTATCCCTGTCCGCCTTGCAGATTCTGAATCTGTGGACAGCAGATGGGCTGACATCAACTCTCTCCTCCATAACAAGTACATCCTCTGTCTCTCCCAGCCTTCACTGCCGCTCTCTGCTCTAATATGGCGCTCAGGCAATTAGGCAGCTATTTGTTCATAGAATATTGCAGGCATAGATGTCATTGATTGCCATTGACTGCTTCCCCTGCTCAGATCGGCTGGATTTGGCTGATTGGCGCCCATTCTTCTGTGTTTTAGCTGAAAAAGTTCAGCAGAGCGGCCGTCCCCCATCCATTCCACTCCACTGCGGCGCTCCCTCGCTCTTTGAACACCTCATCCAGTTTCACCTGTTTGAGAGGGGAAGCCCTGAGCCTGCGGGGGGAGTTATTGTTTGTTTGTTTGTTTCCTCAGCGCTGATGTTAGTTATTGTGCTGTGCAACACAAGGCTGGCTCTGCTGTCATAACTCTCTTCCGGAGGCCGAGCTGAAAAGGTCAGGGAAAATGAAGCCCCTCTCGTTGTGGACGATGAATGGATGCAGTGTGCCAGCAGAGACTCACACTCATGCACACTAAATCAAACATTTACGTAAATGTTGCACAAAGCGTACCCGCCCTAACATGCACCCGCAGGACAGCTCCGTGCTCCAGATATTTCATCCGCCACCATTCGGTTTGTTTACCCCCCCCCTCCCGGTTGCCTAAGCTCTGGTTTCCCTCAGGAGGGATTTCGATCCAAATGACCTCCCTAGTCAGTTGGTATTTTTTCAGAGCCCGTGCCCTTTGACATGCCGTGACTATCTCCACGCATTCCGATCCATCCCAGCGCTTCTTTTATCACGCTGATTTGTGGCTGGACGGACGTTTAGGTGGATCGACTCCTCTCTGGAGTCTAGAGTCCCAAATCACCTCTCAGACAGCTCCAAAAGGCCGGGGAGAAGACAAACGGGATGCAGGGGAGGGGCGGGATCCATTTTATCATCAGCTGGGATTTAGCAGCTGAACCGCGGTTCACCTCGTGTGATTATCAGTGCAAATGAAGCAAGACGAAAACTTCAATGAGCCTCCTGCTGAGAAACAAGCTCGCTAGGAGGCCTTCTGTATACATCTGTCAGCTGATTGCACATGTGTAACATGACCATACCAGTACCACCCACTAATACTTACTGGGATTTATTATTTGCTAAGCTTCGTACAAAGGCATTCTCACCAGGCAAAGTAATAAGATAATAGGAGCCGTATTCTTTGTGAGCAGCCACTTTGCTTTGCAGTGAAGGTTTCAATGTTAAATATCAGTTAAAATAGACGTTTTAGGCTAACTGCATGGTGCATCCACCCCTCATTTAGTTAATAGCGGTGCAAACAAAGGGGTAACAGTAGTTTTCCATGGAACATGAGTGACTTACTAATTATCTCTTACTATAATGGCACGCTATAAAAACTGCATTTAGATGGAGTCCTCTCTCTGCAGATCGTTGGGAACATGGAGTTTAGCTGCAGCTCCGACAGAGCGCTCCCATGTCAAATCTAAAGAACATATAATTAACAGAATACAAACAAACGCTCAGCTGTATGTTTAAGTTTTATCGATCAATTCAGTTCAAAGTGTTTTTCTTTGTGTGGACAAGATAGGATGATGCTTCAGGGATGTTAAGATGCAGCATTCATATAGAAGAAGCTGCTCTGATCATGCAATATGCTGTTTGTTGGAGAAAACGTCCATACGTCCGTACGACATCACCCTGAAAAATCAAATCAATTCTATTCAGTTTATTTCTATAGCTCCAATTCACATCATGTCATCTCAGGTCACTTTCCAGTTCACCAGATCATCCAGTCAGATTGATTCAAAGTTTTCTATCTAAGGAAAACCAGCTGATTGCATCGACTCATTGACTCTTCAGCAATCCCTCACACTAAGCATGCTTGTAGCGACAGTGGAGAGGAAAAACTCCCTTTGAACAGGAAGAAACCTCCAGCAGAACCAGGCTCAGTGTGAGCGGCCATCTGCTGAGGCCCACTGGGGTTCAAGGAGACAGAAGCAGACATAGAAAAAGAAGCATAGATACAAAAGGCAACTGTCAACCAGCTCCACAGGCGGCCCCGTCCAGGAAACACACAGCCAGGCAGACGAGCTCCGAGCCAGCTCCCATGTCAGAGGATGAAGAGAGCACATCCAGTTAGTCACAGTCAGAGAAACAGGACTACACTGGAAAACAGGCCAAGCTCCAACATCTAGAAACAAAGGTGTTGATGGCAGCAGCACAGCTGATATTTCTCTCCAGGATGGAGTCACAGCCAAACAGGAACAGACCAGATGAAGCTACTATGAGAAGAGCGAGCATTGTGAACAGACCATGCCAATGGTGAAACATGGTGGTGGCCCCATTATGCCTTTTTTCTATTAGTGACAGAAAACGTGTCTGGATCTTAATGCACAACCTTTAGGAAAAGCTGAGCATTAGTTAGAATTCGTGAGCTTGGATTTTTTGTATCACATCTGTAGTTATTTGATTGGTTCTAACCTGATGAGGCGGACCCTGTTAGTCCCGCCTCTATTCGCAGCTGGAAATGTAGTAATTGCATTTTTATTTTTAGGAAAATAGGAAAAAATGTCAGAAAACCAGCAATTATTTTTCTTTCCATTTAAACATTTCTGTACCTGGTTTATCTATAAAATAGATTTAAGTCTCTGGCTTTAAAGTGACAACAGGAGAAAAAACTGAAGTGATATAAATTCTGCAGAGATGGATTTGAGTTTGATACGGCGGCAGCAGGAGGCGATTAGTCAACTCAGAGTTCTTCATCACAAATGAGGATGGATGGGCGGCGGCGAGACGAGGGGCTGGGAGCTGGACTACAGGTTTAAAAGTCATGCTGACTGATTGTCGATTAGTAGATTAATGTGCAGTTGCTGAAAAAAGAAACAGCGGGCGTCTGGCCCACCGTTTCTGTGACAGGGCAGAAAAAAGCTGCAACTGTGATGCCATTAATGAAACGCCGAAGCACAGCTCCCTCCCTGCTTTAACGAGGATGAAGGCGAGTGCGCCTGCTTAGCCGCCCGCGTTGTTAACAAGCCCGACGCACCCAGACATAATGCTGGGAAGTGAGATAAACAGCAAAGCAGCAACTCCCACAACAATATTAACCTTTAGCTTCTGCAGCTCGTGTTTGGAGTGCGTCTGCGCCTCAGCATGTGTTGCATCTTCCTTAACCTTTAGCTTAACCAATAGGAAGGTGAAATGCCACCCCCCCCTCCTCTGACCCAGTTTCTCCTTGACTTACTCTTCTCAACACGCAACATTTCAACTGCTGTTTGTCAAATGATGCAGCATCTGAGGTCGGGGGAGCAGCAGTGTGTCACTAAAGGAGTGTTTGTTCACCTGTTTGTTTGGCTCATCTAAGGCGACTTAATGCAGCTCTGGAGGAGACGGCGGCGTCGCCTTTTTTAAAATAATAAACGAGAAAAGGAAGCTCTGTAGGATTTGAACCAGCAGCTCTTCTTTAGAGCCACCGACGGGCTGATATAAGGGCCGCCGCTGTCACTTCCTTGGGCCCTTTTCCCAGTTTCTAGCCTGCAAGTGATTTGCTTTAAACTGTTGGGGTTTTCCAGGGCTGCAGCTTGATGATATCGGTGCAAAGAGCCATTACTGCCAATTAGCTAGTCTGTCATTAGGGAGGACTGTGTGGGCTACTGGCAGAACGAAACACACTACATTACCACTAAAATAGCTGGCAAAGTTCAAACTGCTACCTAAAAGCCTTCCATGTTGGGAGCGGCTCCGTCTTTGCAGGCTTTCATTTTACAGTCGGTTATTACGGTTCTGAAATTAATATTAGATGTGCTTGGGGTGCTGGCGCCGTGTCGCATACCTTCTATACTATTTGCATCACCTTGAAGCGTTAAAATCAGTGAATCCTCGCAGCCTCGGGGTGCAGAGTTTGAATGCAGAAGCTCCCTTCCTGTGCACCTGTCAGGTTGTGTGGGTTTCAGCCTGGAGGAGAGCTTTCACACCTTGAGCATCGGTTGTGTGAGCGGGGGGGGTAAAGGCGGGGCGGGAGTCGCTGGAGAGAGTCAGGAAACGATGTGCTTTAAAATGAGTCTGTCCACATCATGTCATGTTGGAGCGCGCTCAGTCTGTTCCTGTTTGAGACGGATGACTTGGTCCCGCTCCCCAAGGTCCTCCTGTTATTCTGCATCCTTTATCTCCGACTCATCCGACACATGTGGGTCTGTGCATGCGGACGCGCCGTTAAGGGGTGTTTATTTTTCCTTTTCTTCTCATGTCACACCAATTGCTTGTTTCGAGGCCTGAACATTCCCAGAAACTCTCTAAACTTTGCCCATAAATCTGCTCCGCCTAGGCTGGAGCCTCGCAGACCACTTTCACGTTATGCTATGAAAAATGTTGGGCAGGCAGAAGTCTTCTTCTCTTGGAGGTGTGCCCTAAACCCAACAGAAAGAGGGAAACTGCTATTTTGACATCCTGCACCCCTATTTAGCTCACAGAAATAGGAAGGTGAAATGCAGTTTTTTTTCCCTCTCTGACCCAGTTTCTCAACACACAACATTACAGCCTCTGGTTATCAGATGAGGATGTTTCCATGTGAACTAAGACGAGTTGCATGCTGGACAACGTCCCCCATGAACCTATTGACTTGGCAATGCCAACAACCATTAGTGGCGTTTGGGTTCCTGCAGCTTTGGTTTGTTTAAAGCAGCAAAGATTATTTTTTCCTCTATTATGAGCTGAAGTTTCCTTCTTGTATCTCTGAGCATTTTGAAAAGTCACGGAGATTTGAGATTGTTAAGGAAGCAGAAAGTAAATATGTTTCTACTGAAGCCCTAAACTGCAGCCATGTCGACCAGTTTCCCATAAAGTGATGGAAATTAGTTCATATGTAAAACTCTTCCTGGATGTGTTCCTTTAACTCAGTGCTTTTCAACGCTTTTTTTCACTCGTTTTCCCTATAGAGCATCAAAAATATCAATAATATCAGATTGTCCAATAACTGATTATATAATAAGAACTATTTTACTTAATCTTTGAGCATTTAATTCTAAGGCATTTTATTTTTTACATCTCAAATAGAGAACAACACAATTAGAATTAGAATAAATGCTAAATAAAATCCTATTAAAAACCCATATTCATAAAACTGGAGCTCCCCCCCGTATAAATATATTTAAACTTGATGAATTGGGGACAAAACTTAAAGTCAGACTAATTTAATTAATTTTATTTGTTTTCATCAAAACATCTGAGCTGCTCCGATAACCATCTGATCCAGTCTGTTCCTCTGCTTGGTCTTTATGTCAAAGCTGAAGGTGAACTCAAATAAATAAGAAAAAATGTTTAGTCTGTTACTTGGGTCCTCATAATGTTAACAGATTAGAGCCCTTTTTTATTTTATCTTAATACATAAGAAATAACATTTTTTGATGCACCCCTTGCAATGCACTGTCTGACCACTAGGGGTACGAGTAGCCCCGGCATAGGATCACTGCTTTAACCCACCGTAAGCTCTGCAAAAAATTTAAAATAAGTTTGTTAACCCTTAATTTGAGCTGGTAAATAAGATGATCTGCCAATCGAATGAATGCAATTGCTTTGTTTTATTTTATTAATTTTAAATATAATTTGTCTTGTTCCATTTGCTAAGCATCTCACTGACCTCCTCAATCCAAGAAAAAATAATTATTTTATTTTTCAATTTTTTGCCGTGAGGTCGGCCATATTGGGTCCTAATCACAATTTATTTATTTATTTATTTTTTTTTTACCTTTATGATAATTGCCAATAGTAGAATTAAATGACTTTTTCATTTTTCATTGAATGTTTGGCTCTGTGTGTTAAATGATTCCCTGACTGAGTCTGTATGTAGACTTAGACTATATAATATAATTAAGTATTTAATTTACTTGATTATTGATTACTTAGAGCAGTAATTATACTAATAATGTTAAAAAAAATTATAAACATTTTGCATTTAAGATTTTTTGAAAAAAATCATCCGACAATCAGTTCTATCAGAAGTCCTCAGGTGGAAAATTTCTTTAATTGCTTTAATTTCCTAAAAACTCTTCTTTTAGGAACCTTTGGCTATCTGATTATTAATTGATTAATAGATAAAATAATTGACAGATCAATTGATTTGCAAAATAATCAGTAGTTGCAGCCCCGCCACCTTTAAATGTTGTTTCTTTTCATGTCAGATGAATTGACTTTTAAAAGCTTCAACATTTGCTAAAATAAAAAAAAAATCTGACACAACAGGATCGTAAAGAAAATCTTTTATATGAATGTTTGTATAAAAAAAATGTTTTTAAAAAAGGCTGTAAACCGGCTCCCTTGATCAGAAAGATTCGTCACAAAAAGAAGTCGGCCATTTTGGCTGAAAAATGCAAATGTTAAAATTTTTGGATTGTTTTGATTTAAAATGTCCAGGAGACTTAATATAATGATTTAAAACATATTTTACATATTTTATACAGTTTATTCCTTTTTTTTTTATTAAGAGCATCAGAGAAAGATTAAATCATTTCCATTACAAGGAGGCATGATACTCATATTTATATTTTGGGCACCAATCCAGTAGGAGTGGATAAATGGAGGTAATACAAAAATAAACAAAATAAACAAGAACAGTGAAAGTATAATGATAAATAAATAATAATAATAGTAATAAAAAAAGAGTTGAGATGTTGGAATGAAAGTCGTCAGAAGGCTGATTTTTTAACACATTCTTACATTTCTTTAACCGGCTGTAAATCATTACGTTTGTTTCACTTTTATTCAGGTTAGAAAGAAAACCATTGTAAAAATGATGACATCACCTAAAGCCAAAGGGTGGTGTCCATGTTGACGCCACCCTTTGGCCCTTTTGACCCCATGACAGCGTATCAGGTGACAGATAAGCTGCCGTTGCTTAAGGAAACTGTGTTTGTTTGAGGGTGTGGCCGTTGTAGACTGGCAAATATCAGCAGCGCTCAGTTTCAGTGGAATTAGCTCGGGTCTAATTATGGGACTGTGTTTCATTCAACATGACTAATATTCATCCAGCAGCTACGGCTGAACGTGGCTAAAATCCACCGTGTCCTCAGGAGGAACAGTCAGCCGCAGCTCCTGCTTTGATCCAAGTTTGAGAAATTCGGCACACATATGTAACCTCAGAAAAAGCCCCTTGAAGATAGAGTCCAAAGCCAGCGTGTGGATCTGTGTGGATGTTCTGTGCTGGGCTGCAGCATGCTGAGGGATAAGGAAACAGAGTGGAAAAAGGCTGGATCCAAAGCATCGGCTGTAGAGGTGACGCCTTCGGTGAAGTGATGCTGAATCTCACTCTGACTGCAGGCTGAGAGTCTCGCACAGAGACTCACTCTCTTGGAGCTACAAAAAAAGACACTTTGGAAGCTGCTGACAGGTCCTCTGCAGAGGTTAAAAGCTGTCATGAGTAGACTTGAAGCTCTCGCCCAGCGCTGCTGGCTGTACAAGGCCTTAATGCCCCAGCTCTCTGCTTGGCAGTGAGGATTGTACTGACTGATGTCCACGGACCACACACATCCAATCACTGGGAAAAAAAGATGGATCTGTTCATGAAAATGTCTAAAAAGTGCGTTTTGAGGGGAAGACGCATTCAGATAAGCTCAAATACCCACACAGTGCAGCTTCCAGCAGTTATTCAGAGCTGCACGGCATCCAAAGAACACACATTTAAGGAGTCTAATGGAGCGTTTAAGAGGAATTCAGAGTGTGAGTGAGAGAAGAAAGCTGGCGTACACACACACACACACTCACACACACATGCATGCAATCCAAAGCACATATGCTTCCTTCACTTAAACAGAGAGCCATCACCTCCCACCTCTTCTTCTTTCCAAACTCAGCTCTGCAGAACCTCCTCCCTTCAGCCCCTCACTTCATCACCTCCATATTCTTTTTGCAGACATATGCACGCACGACTGTCCTATACGGGGACCCACACTCAAGCACAATATCATGTCAGCACCACACATCAAACCGATCAGGTCTCACTCCTGCACTTTTTTCTGAACTTAAAAAAAGAGAAGAAGAAAAACTCTAATGCATTTGCATCTTGTCTTGCCCCTCGTCTCCCTGTGTTCCCATACAGTTCAAACCTTTCCCTCCCTAACATACATGCATGCATAAAAACACACCTCTATTTCCAAAGCGCCCCCGCCCCCCCATGTTATAGCATAGTGCTTTTTGCAGAGAGGATTTAGAGGTACCCTGTAATTTTGCTGCTGGAGGAGCTTTTAAGTCCCGCCTGATCTTTGGGCTATTCAGACAGCCTGTGTGTGTGTGTGTGTGTGTATGGGTGTGTGTGTGTGTGGGGCAGTGTGTGTGCGTGTGTGTGAGTGTGGCCATGTCTTTGATACCTGGTGGGGACAATTTCCTAGGAATATGCTACATTTTGGGGACTCATAGGTACTTGTGGGGACCAACAACTGGTCCCCATAAGGAAAGTTTCTCTTCTTGGGGTGGGGGTTAGGTTTAGGACTAAGGTGTGAATTGAGTTTAGGTTAGGTTTAGGGATAGGTATGTGTCGGTAATGGTTAGGGTTAGGGCATATAAATTGGTGGGAAATGAATGGAAGCCAATGGAAGGTCCCCACAAGGATATTGTGACACAACATGTGTGTGGGTGTGTGGGTGTGTGTGTGTGTGTGGGTGTGTGTTTATTCCGGTGTCGGTTGACTTCCTTTAACTGGAGTCATTATTGATTGTGGAAAAACCTCAAACTTTATTTAAAATAATGTATATTATCACTAAAAACTCTATTAGTAAATCATCATATATGTAACTCAGCCTGTATTTTATTAGAGAAAAGATTAACTTGTACTTTTAGAATGTATTTGATTGGGTGATGTGTATTTGTATTCAGCTCCATCGGTCAACATTTAGAGCCGTCTTCTGCTGCTGCTGATTGGACGGGTGGCGTCATTTTTAGCTCTTAGTGCGTTTTATCAGGTGTGACCGGGCCGATATATTCCTGTGGAGCTGGTTGATACTTTTTATTATCGATGCAATCAGCTGGTTTTCCTTAGATAGAAAACTTTGAACCAATTTGACTGGATGATCTGGTTAAATTGCCTCTATAAAGCTCTAATTAGCTCTATCTATCTTCCCTGTTATCTGTGGAGCAAAGTCCCCGCAACATGACGCTGCCACCACCATGTGTCGCCATGATGAGGGGCTCAGAATGATTTGTAATGTTACTTTCCTCCTAACTGCTCCTCTGATCGATGCTGTAGCAGCAGATTAGGACGGATTAAGTTAAAGTTCAGCACACTTGATTAGAACCTGAGCCTAAATTTAAACTCCTCTAAAACTTTCTGACGTATTCTTGTTCCTTATGATGGCGTCTCTTCACCGCTGTTCTCTATCGTTCCTCCAAACCGCTAATGTTATTATGAGATGTTAAGCAGCTGCTTGCTTTGAGTTTTATTTTAGGGGTCTAGGAGTAAACGGGGGCAACAAAGGTGAGCCATAGATTCTTTTGATATAAAAGTATTTAAAATTCTCATGTTCCAAGCATCCATCAGGATAACATTTACACTGGAAAAAATCTATATATTAGTCTTTTTTTTCTTAAAAAAGGTGCATTTGTTCTTGGATTGAGGAAATAAAAGAGACATTTTGCCAATGGAACAAAAAAAAAAATACATTTGAAATAAGAAAACATGCATTTTATCTAAATATCTTATTTTAAGAGTAAAATACTGATTCCATTGGCAGATCATGTCATCAAAACACTCAAATTAAGGGTAAATCCACGTAATTTAAGAAAGTTTAACTTATTTCTAGATGATGTTTCCAGTGTATCTGCTGCCTTTGTATCAGAGATGGGATGTTTATGAGGAAAGCTGTGTGAGGGACGTAGACTGATCAGGATGTGGGAGAGGAGCTCCCCCTCTGGCTGAGGAGCGACTCAGGGGAGCAGAGCAACAGTTGCATGCATGGCAGCTAGGTGGAGAAACCTTGACCCTGCCGGCGACCTGCGGCGCGCGGTGACATCAGGGTCTGAGCGTGGCCACGCTTAAAGCAACCCAAAGAGCCAGAGGAAAACCAGTGTCAGCCCTCATTACTCAGAACCATCAGCTCTAACCCAAATTCAATATCAGATACACAAACTAGCATAAAAAATGTGTGCATCAAGCGTTGAAACTGAGACGATATCATATTGTCTGCCAGGTTCTATTAGGACAGAGAAGCATGAGGCAGAGAGAAAAAAGGAAAGACGGGCCGAACCGAGAGCGGCCGACTCGTCCGAGATGATAAAAAAAGTCTAAACGAATCTTCCAGGCTCACGTCAAACCTGCAGACGAGGCTGTGGGAGGGAGGGAGGGAGGGAGGGAGGGAGGGCCGGAGGTTGATTACTGATTTCCATTCCTATTTCTGGGACAAAAGAAATGGAAGTCTGATGGGCTAGGACATCTATTTAGATCCATTTCATTCCACTATAATCAGGCTTTAGCCAGGCCCTAATACTTGGGATTAGAAAAGGTTCAAAGTGCAAACATCCAGATCCCCCCCGTATTATTCCAGTCTGTCAGCCTCAGTCTGCATGCGTGCTCTTTCCACATGCATGTCTACGTGCTGCTGCGTTTGGTGCGTGTGTTCCAGGTCTGTCGGGGAGGGTTATCTCTGGAATCAGGAATATAAACCCAATCTAACCCTCCCTGTGCTCGCTCAGGAGTGAAATATTTTGTGCAAATAGGCTCCTTTGCTTCTCAGCACTTCAGTCGTACTCAGATAATGTAAACAAAAAGCCAGATAGGGGAAAGGCAGCTATGAGGAATGGACATTTTTATTGTGATGCTCTGCTTGATACACAGACACACACTGTTTTCCTGGATATGCATGAAGCAGCGCTGAGCTCTGTCGCTGTTTTTTTTTGTCTTGACACTAACTGAGAGTGATCCGATGGTGGTTGTTGCCCGCTTATGTATTTATCTCCTATTTTCCTTTTTGGGGAAATGTAGACATTATTGGTGGTTACCGTGCCGACCGCTTTCCCTCTCTGGGAGTCTGGATGCTGTGGGTTGGAGGCAGCCAATGAATGTCACCTCTCATCCACATTCTCATTAAACAACCTGCTCTCCGTCTGCCACATGCGCTGCATCCGTCCCCTGGCCTGTGCTCTGGGCAGATGTTGCTGCAGCTAGCTCCACACTGAGCCTATTGCTATGTGTGAAAGCACCCCCCCCTCCTCCAGGACAGGAATAATAAGCAGCGGATGATTCATAATGTGGATGGGGGGGGCGCTTTATTCCCAGGACCACCTGAGTGACCTCATTCAGCAGCTCTACATACATACTTCTCGCTCTGGCCTTAGCATGTGATGTGTCGAACCGCTCAGCGGCAGAACCGCAGACACGTCTCCTCATAGCACCTCCCACTGATCTCTATATATTCACTGTGAACCGCCATGTTGGTACTCCCCACTCCCATGAAAATGCCATTTAGCTGCTAAAACCAGCAGTTTCCTTTCTGCAGGAAGACGTTCCACTGGTCATTTCCCAGTCGGAATAAATCCATCTATAGCCGATGGATCCTTTAGTTTAGTCTGCAGACTAACATTAGTCTCAGACTGACTGGAGACATTGGCTGAGTTAGAAAATAGAAAGTAGAGGAAATAGAAAGTCATTCACTGTAAAATGTCAATATAGTAATTCTTTATTAAGTAAATGATGATGTAGTTTTTGTATTATGTGTTTGTTGTATTTCTCATTTGAAAAAGTCATGTGCTGAAATATATTGCAAGTTAGATACATAAAAAAAGGCAACTGAAACATTTGACCCCTATATATATATATATATATATATAGAGCATGCATTATCAGACGTAAGATGTAATAACCGTAACAATGTAATAAATCCATGTACATCATCAATGTAGCGCTTTAGACACATCTATATTATTTTTGCTCCATTAACACATTAATTTTATTGTGATCGATTGTATAATATGTTATATTACATGATTTAGAGACTTCATAGACTTTATAATGACTATGCAATGTGATGGGCAGATTGTTTTATTATAATTTAAAGTTAATCTACTGATGCTATGAAACAGCCAGTGTGTTGCAAAGCAATGACTTTATCTTTATTCTAAAAGTCTTCAGTCCCCCTGAAAACGAGAACACCATCATTGATCGATGCTGCAGGCACGGATTGTTTACATTTCGACCTAACTAGGGAGTACCAATATGGCAGCCGTACTACCAACAGGCGATCCAGTGAATAAATGAGATCAGAGGCAGCTCCTCATAGCACCTCACTGAGCCGTCCCTCCTGCTGTCAACAGTCCATGTGGAAATTGCTGATGTCTGCACAGAGATGTGAATGTTAAAAAGGGAGGGGGGGTTAGCCGTTAGCTTTAGCCTTTCAGGACCAACCAGTCCAAACCTCTCAGTGTTTCACCAGAGCCTCACCTCAGCCATCCTGAACCCCCCCGCTCTCATGTTATGTTGCAGCTAATGTTCAGTAGATGAACATGTGTTGAACTGGAACAGGAGCTTTGCTCTTGGCTCATGTATTTATGCTGTAGATATTTCCCAACATCAACATTTGGCACCTGGTTTCTCTTATGACTTCAGCAGCTGTAGATCTTTTGTTCTCCCACTAGTCACTCTGTGGCCAACGATCCACGCCCCTCAAAGAGGGTCTTAAATCACACAAACCCCCCCTCTCTGGGAGCCAGCCGCTTTCTTTCAAAAACGCAGCATTCCTTCATGCAATGACCGCTTCTTCTGGGTATTCTGGACCGCTGAGTTTGTTCCCCTCAATCATAAGCGGCGTAGCAGTCCTGCCTTTGTTCTCCGTCCTGTCGTTCCTTCATTCCTCCCTTGTGTTTTTATCTCTGCCGAGACAAACAGGAAGACCCAATTCCCCACTTTCCTCCCTCCAAAACGCGACATGACTGCTGGCCTTTTAATATCTGGAAATCCAGATTTGGATTAACGTCAGCGCTCGGGGATAAAACCGGAGGAAGAGGGAGAGACAGAAACGGGGGGAAATTGAAAGAGAAGATAGATTGAGAGGCTTTAGATTAAAAAATAATAAAAAATACAGCTGGCATTGGTTCTTGTTGTGGAATGGGGTTAGGGAGTTTGACAAACAGGGCTGGCACAGTTTTAGCCTGATCTCGTGACGTGATAGATGTGAATAAACCGAAATCAGCCGAGGCAAACAGGCATCAGAGTCTCCAGGTCTGCTCGATGATTTGCAGCACATTTCTGAGTTCACGTAACAGTTGGTTCCTGCACTTGATTTCCATCTTGAACTCTCCTTAAAAGATGGATTTGCAGAAGGAAATGTGGTTATGATCGGACACAGTTAATCAGATTATGAAGTTCCAGCGGTACAGTAATGGCTTGAATTATGTGATGTTGTACATGGTCTGAATGCAAACAACATGTGAAGCCACGGTCTTTATCAATGCAGCTCCCTTTCAGACGTCGGGCTAAACAGGAGCATTAAAGGGCCAACTTATCATTATGCCACATCAGCAATGCAGAGGCCCTTTGCAGCCTGAAGGAATACTTCATTTAGACGACAGGAGTAAGTTAACACTGAGAAGATTTGCTCTCCCTGAGTGGAGATAAAATTCACTCCTAGTCAGATTATTCCGGCGCCTTTGAGCTTCAAAGAGGTTCTAGTTTTTTCTTTTTTTCTGTAACACTCAGAAAATGTAAAAAAAAAAGGAGAGAAAGAAAAGTTGTGATAAATCACAGATGAGGTTATAATACGTGTGTCAGCGCCTGCTCACCTCTCTGATGATGACTTCAAACAGTTCAGGACTTCTTAATTAGAATCTACGAATCCATGGTATAAAAAAAAAACCTGCTCAGCCCAAAAATATTAAATAAAAAAATTAAATGATAACCAGGAAAACCAAAGAAAACTCCTTCCTAATCAGCCTCTATAGCAGCGCTAACCAATTAAAGACCAGCAGGGTACGAAAAAAAAGAAAATCAACCAGTAAAGGTTTGGAGACATTTTTAATTATAATCCGTTAATATAAACAGAATTTAACACTAAATAAAATGAGGTTTTTATGCAGCCATCTTATACATTTAATATTTAAATAAAGAAAAATACAAAAATAAATAAAATCTTCTTAAAATGTAAACATTAAAATATTAAAATGGTAAAATATTTGCATTTTAAAATCTAAAGTGTTTTTTTGAAGTAGAGAATAACAACCGTTCAGTTTGGTTTATTGATAATTTCCTGTTATTTTCTTTCTTTTTTCTGTCTTAATGTTGGCAGTGGGCTTTAGGCTGCCCTGCAAGGCTTTAAACCTGGGTTTAACCGGAGACTAAGCCATTCTCAAGCACATATCAAGGAGCTCATTTTGAGCCTGGATCCAGATTTATTGTTGATTCTGTTCATGGTGGAGAATCCTGCTTCACAGCAGCAGGTTGAGCCAAACATCCTCTAAATGTGCAGGGTCATCTTTGAGCACGCCATTTCACTTTTCTTTCACCAGTTCACCGCAGTTCTTCCAGCAGTCCACACTTTCTCTGCTCTCTTTTTCTCATGGTCTTCTCCTTCTTTCCCATCGCCCGGCTTGCCACAGGTTTGCCTGCTGTGTCTAAATGTAGCAGCAGCAGAAATCCATCCAAAATGAACAATATTTCTAAAGAAAAAACGTGACGACCCCATCAGTTACGCCCACAGTTTGTTTTTTCTTTGATCACGTTTCCCTTCTGCTCTTCGAAGGTGAAAAGTTTTAGCATTCAGGATCATCTGTGGCCATTTGCTGCAGAAACTCTACTTTAATCAGGCTGAAAATTAAAATGGAGGAACTATTTCATTTCAAATTATCTCAACATTACTGTTGATTGATTGATTGACTTTATTGATCTCACAGTGGAGAAATTTACTTATTACATCAGCTCAAATAGTCAGAGAAGAAAAATGAGCCAAATGGAGAAAAAGGTGCATGGATGTATGCAGCAAAACAATCACGATATTATGATGATTTCATATAGGGATGCACGATATAATCGGCCCCCTATCGGTATCGGCCTTAAAACTGAATATCGGACATCGGCCACCCCACCGATATTTAACCCGATATTTGATCAGCTTCTGAGTTTCTAAAGTCTAAAAAAAAAAAATAAAAAATACTTCTTCTTCTTCTTCCTCAAAAACTTATTTTTTTACAGACTTAAAAACTTCTAAAGACGAGGGAAAAAATATTGATCCATTAAAATATCCCAATATCTTCATATGCTGATATATTGCCATTTAAAAACACCATATCAATCTCTTTTACTAATGAAATATTGCTATATGTCATCGTTATGCTACGAAATCCCCCGAAAATTCACCAAACGTTGCCATATTTTTATATGTTGATATATTGACGCGGTATCGATCTATTTTACTAACAAAATCTCACAAGAATTTGCAAAATATCACGAGAGTTTGTAACAGAACGATGAAATTTCACCAGATTTTGAAAGTAAAATAGATCGATATCGCGTTTTTAAAAATTTGATATCAGCATATGAAAATATATTTGAGTATATTATTTTTCAAAGTGTCAGAAATGGATAACAAAACTGCTATTTTCAATGACTACTTATTTTTGTCCAGCTTTAACATCGGTATCGATATCGGTTATCGGCTACATAAGTTTTAAAATATCGGATATCGGATATCGGCCAAAATCCCGATATCCTGCATCCCTAATTTCATATTTTGCAGACGTTCTCTGGATGGTTATGCATCGCAGACGCACAGATAACCATGTGTGAACCGTCTGACCAGTAAATGAGAGCGAGAAAATGAGTTTATAGGAAGGTGACAGAAAGCCAGAGAACTTTAAGAAAACTTACAAACATTTATAAAGAAATCAAGGTTACTGCTAAACAGCTCAGAGATATTAAACATTAAAAAGGATCAAATTAAAGGAGTGAAAGCAATAAAAGCAGCTGAAAGATGCACACAATTATTATAATTATTGATCACTTTTAAAAAATTTAGAAAAAATGTCGTTTAAAAAGATTTAAGCTGATTTTTCAAAAAAATGTTGTACTAGTATGAATGTTCCTCCAGGATGTCGCTGCTTTTCTTCCAGTCGCTTCATTTATATTAAAGTTTCTGCCTCCAAAAAATTCCCTAAATATTTAAAGAAGTAATAAAAAAAACTCATAATGTTTGTTAATGTTTCTAAGAACATCGAACCATCAGATAAAATCAACTCATAAATACAAAAGGTAACTGAAATTATACATTAGTTTTTAACTTTAAAGTAACAATTCTGCTAGAAGTTTTGATTTGATAAATAAATTAACTTAAAAACTGGTTAAAACTGGTTGTTTAAGTGGAGTTACATGATAAAGTTTAACAGGAAAAGACGTCATTTTCAGGATTCTTTAAAAATAAAAGCATTGTTATCCTCAGATCTATTATTATGTGAGTTTATGTTAACATGAGCTCTGGTTTTATTGGAAGTTTTTATAAGGATAAAAAAAAAGTCTGGAATTAGTTTGATTTTTTTCTGATCTGTAAAAGTAAGAAAATGAGAAAACGAGACGTGATGGAAGAAATGTTTGAGTTTCTGTGGTTTTTAAAACGAGGTTCAGACGCCAAACAAAATACTGAAAACCTTTTCTTAGTCTTTGTCATGGTTTGAGAAATTTAAGTATTTACTTTTTCTTTTTTTTATAACAGATTCTTGCATGTTTAGATGCAAAAAGTCGGGAAACTAAACTTGTATAATTTAAGAATCTCTGGAAAATGATCCGCCTCTAAAAATATCTGAAACTGGAGGTTGAAATTGGTAATGAGTTTTTGCAACCATATTTTAAATGTTTATTTAATTATTTAGGGTTAATTTAAGTATTTTTTTTCTCAGAAATAATTTTTTTCTTTATTCTTTTTGCTAAACACCATGCAATGCTGCAGCTGTTTTCATAACTGACCTCTGAGTTTTTTTTTTTCTCTTTCCAATAAAACATTTTGGTGACTTTTCTCTCTTTCCCTAACATACGAAGCGGCCATCGTTTGATCCAGTGTTTGTTTAAAAGCGGCATTTAGTTTAGAGAACTGAGCCTGCAGCTTTTAGAGTGCAGGATGTAGATCATTCAGCCGGCTACGAGTGTTCGCTCGCATTAATGTCGCACGTAAATTTAAAATGTCCTGTTCATCCACGGCACTTAGCGGCCCCGGCCTCTCCTGTATATTTCAGTGTCCGCCTCGCTCAGCTGTGTTGAGTCTACATCAGGGTTTTGATGGGGGGGGGGTTGATTGCACCAAAGAGCTCCTGACAAGATGTTATCACAGTGAGCCTCACAAATTATCACGCACTGCGGCCATGCTAGCAAAATGTTGTGCTTCCCCTCGTAATTTAGAGGCCGAGCGCCATCTGATAGCGTAACACAATATTAGTGCTGTTCATTATTTGGCTTTCTTCAGTGTCTCTGAAGTAAAAAAGCTGAAATCCCTGAGGGGGAGAACAGAATGTCAGCATTAATAACACTTAGGAATGGCAGAACATGAATCAACTAGATGAGGAGCTTTTTTTCTAGCTGCAGAGCCGCATTTCAGCAGCTTGATACATGAGTTTATGGCAAGTAATCGCATGTAGAAACATTGATTGAGGCGTGCTGGTTAGTATTCCCCGTGTTTGTCGGGAATTGTTTGGACCCAGATTCCCTCCCTTCCTTCTTCTGCTTCTCTTTGTGCCGTCATTAGATAAGAATCCTCTCTGAGACCATGTCATCATAACGAGGGTGCCATCTGAAGCAATCACCATGGGAGATGGTTATTGAGTTAAGAGGGAGGGAAGGGGAGGGGGAGAGGCTGATATTGGAGATACAGAAAAAGATTGTGGCCTGGATGGGTGAGGCGGGGAGGTGTTTTGGAGGAAGGGAAGCTGCAGACTTAGCGGACATGGAGATCATTTGGGGAATTCCAGACTCACATCCCAACACACACACATGCAACCGCAGGGTTAACCGCTCGGCGTTAAGGCCGGAGTCACACTCTGTCTCCCTGGGTCATTATCACGGGCCTGAAAATAGAGCGCCCGTTCTGCTGTGACGCCGGAAGAGACCATGACATCGGCTAAACGAGCCAAGACCCCCTAAACTCTCCTCCAACGCCTTAAAACCAGCGCAGGCACACCTCCTGCTCCCGCTCTCATTTAGAAACGGACGTGCAAACTTAAAGGGAGGCATTTAGCTTGTTGCGCCGCCGGCGAGCGGTTACACATGTGGCCCAGAGGGAGTTAGCTGGAGCAGCTGGAGCTTTCCAAGCTCTGCCTCACTGCTCTGCTATGCACAAACAACAAACAGTCAGACTCTGAGGTCTGACCAAGTTCCTCTTTGCCACCTCAGTGGACTGCAATGTTGCTGCTTTCATTTGGCTTCCCTATGCTGTGTTAATGAGAGGAGCTGCCGGCTGATTGAGGTTGAGAACTGCTAATCACTGGAACAGCTAATCAGAGCTTGTCGTAAATATTGATTAGTTCTGTGCGTTATGGACGTGCTCATTAACCAACGTGTCACCATCTCTCCTCTTTCCTCCCCCCCCCCCCCCCCCCCCCCCCCCCCCCCCCCCCCTGCAGCTACCTCCAACGGCACGGTCGAGGGTCTGGAGAACCGCGAGGGAGGTGTGTGCAAGAGCCGAGCCATGAAAGTCATCATGAAAGTCGGGCAAGGTAAATCACCCTACATGTATAACACAAAGCGAGCGCTGCTGCCTTGGAGCCATGTTTCACTTTGGTGTGACATTTCCATTTAACGCCGTGTGTGTCGCCGTGACTTTGTCCGCCAGCAGCGTCCAACGAGACGCCGTCTCTGGGACTGTGGAGCTTTCTGTGTGCCGGCGGGGTTAATGTTTCCTCATTTTTCTTCTAACTTTTCCTGTTTTTAACCAACATCGTTGTGTTTACATCTCAAAGAAATGAAATTATACAAGCATGAATTTTACAGGATAAAAATTTTTTTTAACACCTACAGCATCCTCTGAATCATTAGCAATGATGGGTAACGATGTGTTCAGACCAAATGGTTGCCGTGGAGACGGTGTGGCCCTAAGAAGTGATTAATTGCTTGCTTTGGAGATATTTTTTCCTGCCGTACCTTCCTCTTTACCGAGTGCGGTGTGGAGATAAGTATAGGCCCTCGTCCCGCCTTGTTTGTCTCAGTTGCCTTTAAGCCTTTTAATTATCACTCTGACTGTAGATATAGACACGTTTAGACAAGCACTTATTTTCACGCAGCCATTTTTTTGACTTATGACACACATTTCACATTACTAAAATAGCATGTTTCTAGTTTGGATGTTCTATTGGAAGAGCGGCTAAGAGAAATGAACTTCAGTGATATCCTGTTTGTTGCTTGGTTTTATAATATTATTGAACTTTTCAGTTCTATGCAGTTTATTTCTATAGCTCCAATTCACATCATGTCATCTCAGGTCACTTTCCAGTTCACCAGATCATCCAGTCAGATTGATTCAAAGTTTTCTATCTAAGGAAAACCAGCTGATTGCATCGACTCATTGACTTTTCAGCAATTCCTCACACTAAGCATGCTTGTAGCGACAGTGGAGAGGAAAAACTCCCTTTGAACAGGAAGAAACCTCCAGCAGAACCAGGCTCAGTGTGAGCGGCCATCTGCTGAGGCCCACTGGGGTTCAAGGAGACAGAAGCAGACGTAGAAAAAGAAGCATAGATACAAAAGGCAACTGTCAACCAGCTCCACAGGCGGCCCCGTCCAGGAAACACACAGCCAGGCAGACGAGCTCCGAGCCAGCTCCCATGTCAGAGGATGAAGAGAGCACATCCAGTTAGTCACAGTCAGAGAAACAGGACTACACTGGAAAACAGGCCAAGCTCCAACATCTAGAAACAAAGGTGTTGATGGCAGCAGCACAGCTGATATTTCTCTCCAGGATGGAGTCACAGCCAAGTGACCAAGAGTGGGAGAATAGAGATAGAATGAAGCAGAATGATGAAAAAGGGGTCCCTATGTCCTCCAGCAGTCTAAGCCTATAGCAGCAGAACTATAGAGATAGATCAGGATAACCTGAGCCACTCTAACTAGAAGCTTTATCAAAAAAGGGGCGTGAAGGAAGCCATACATTAAACTTAGATTTCAGCTTTTAAAAACCTACAAAGCAGCAATTGAGTTACTCACTTCCTGCTATCATCGCAGCTCCAACCCCTTTACAGGAGAACAGAAGACCTCACCTATTCATCCAGGCCAACTATTCCCTTTAACGACCCCCCTTTCAGAGACATAGACAGGTATGGGGCATTGCAGGCTAACAAAGAAGCCAAACGACCCCCATTCCAAAGGGGGGGACCCGTTCATCCGTTTCTATTTGCATGTTTTCTAAACTAAAACTTTGTGATTCTACTGTATAAAACCTGGAACTAAACGCTATTTCTGAAATTTAGAATTGAAAAATCTTCCTGGATGGAAGAGAAACGTCCTCAAACTTGGAAACAAAGTCCAGTGGATTGATTTTAACTTTTTTGGAATTTATCAAAAAATCGAAGTCTGTCTTAAAAGTTGGTTCTACCGGATCGGTCACCCGGACAGAATGTGTTGATGGACCGGGAGAAGACGCCAACTACAACCAGGAAACTGAGGGCAGGATTCAAACCGGAGAGCTTTGTGCCGCGAGGCAGCGGGGCCAAACATGGGTCCGCTGTGCAGCCAGAAAGATGAAATGAAAATGAAAGTTTAAACTGTAACTCCCAGATGGCAACTTCACGAAAACTGCTGGTTGTTAATTAAAAGCCAGACAGGATAATAATCTGTTTACCAGTGGAAGTGTGTTTCTATCAGGCATTTGCAGCCAATCAATAATCAGGACTTCTGCCTGAACAGCGTTATTCAATTTTGAAGGATCTGCAAGTTAGCGTGATTAAAGGGAAGCAGTTTCATGTTGCACTGATGGAAAACGGCCCGCCGCTGTGATATAACATTACATAGGCCTGTGTTATGATAGATGGTTGTATCCTCGCTGCCCAGCCGGCCCTGTGGGGGATCCAGACATGTTGAAGGACTCTAATATACCAATGAATAGTTTCTGCAAATTGTGTAGAAAAGAAATCTGAAAGAAATAACAAACAAATGACTGATGACTGTGTGGAATGACTCCTCGTCCAAGCGCCCGGCGTGCTCTCTGATATTCCTCGGCTGTGATTCTTGCAGCGAACTAATGTTTGAAGTTTCCATGTACTCTAGATGACGGTTCGGGGTACGTCATCCAAAAAACGCTGGAGGTAAACAAGCAAGCTTTGTTTAGATATCCTTGGACCAAGCATTTGGTTCGCATCACGCGTTTCCCTTTTCCACGTCGCTCCGCTTCACGATCCGGACTTCTATATCCTGGCTTTGACAGGGTACAGTACACAGATGTGTTGCTTTGTAAACAGTTCCTCCATCCTCACAGCGCAAACAGACACTGAGAGGAACATCTGCCCGCCACGGCGACCCCATCCTAACTGAACCCTGGATCCCGCTGTAACCGGGAGGCGCTGTAATAAAATCAAGCGTGTGCGTGGAATCCGGGAGCAGGTATTTAGGATTACGGCGTTGTGTCCTGTGCAGAGCGTGCAGAGGAGGAGTAGAAACTAACAAGCTGCTGATGCTAGCAACATTCAGCAGATGTAGCCCTCCCAGAGACAGACAGCCTCTCCATGTAGGTCAGTTTGAGCAGCCAGGGACTGAGGGGGGGGGTCAACAGCGCCACGTGAGGTCTAGGAGACAATGACTTTTTCGCAGAGCTATTAAGGACAAACGGTTCCATATTCTCCGGTTAATGGAAGTGGAAAGGGAAGCGCCTTATTTCCAAGGAAACTTCCAGGAAAATTCCTCTCAGCTTCTGTGGCTCCAGGCTGTTCCTCAACTCCAGCAGAGCCGTGCGCTCGTTTCCCGAAACGGCCCCCGCCGCAGCCGTCACTCCCAGTCAACGTGTCCTAAAAACCCTGTTCTGAAAGATGCTGAGCGCCCAGCTGCCGCTACTTTCAGAGTCGGTTTCTGGGTCTGGGATTCGGGATGCATTGTGCTCTCGCCGCTGTTTTAAGGACGCCGTTGATTCGGCTGCATTTAAGGGATTGTTTTTTTCCATTAAGCTTCCATTATGGCCATCTCCAACACATCGTTGGTATTTTTCTCTATTCTTCGTATTCAGCTGGTGGCTGTGAGTGCAGAAAGTGCTGAAAATGTCAGATATAATTCGCAGAATGAGTCCTTTCTTTAACGCAGAACGGTGGCATATAGAAAAGTACTTTGACATTATGCATTTAGGACTTTATGTGGCTGCTCTCCTTTTGAGAAATTATTTTTCAGGATTTTCTTTTAAAGCTCTATTAATGCACATAAAACATTAACAAATTACACACATATATATAAATAAAATGTATATTTCAGGAGCCATTGCGGGGCTGTGATATCTGAGCAGTTTCTCTCCTTTATTAGCTATTTGAGGAAACTTAAAGAACTTGTGCCTCAGGGCAAAATGTCTGCATATTTTTTTTCTTCTCTTCTCTGAAATTAAACATAAAAATCCTCAGCAGACTAATCAATAATGAAAACAGACATTATTCACATCCCCGCGAGGCTCTTCCTCTGCAGCCGCACACTGTTTTGTTTTAGCAAACACAATAAAAAGTGAAGCCCCGCTCGCTTGTGACCCCAGATGTTATTGTGTGTTCGATTCAAACATCCTCCGTCTCTGCAGCTGAGTGCCTTCTGCTCGCCAAGAACACCCCCCCCCCATATGTCCGCTTCCAATCTTTCTGCACATTCTGCTGTGTACTTTGGTGATTGATTCCAGTAGGAAACGTGCCCAGCTTTCTTTACAGCAACATTTATTTTCAGCGCCATGCAAAACAACCCGCCGTTTATCATTCTTTTCACCTTTTGTCACCAAACAAGGTTTATTGTTATTCTGTGGGACATTATTTGACAGGTAAAAACACTAAGTAGTTGAGGCGGGACTTCTTCTGGCTGATAGGTGCTTAATAGTTGTCCTGGCAACAGATTGTCCAACAGGATCTCAGCAGGTCCTCCAGAGTTAGCAGTTAGCTGCTTCTCTAATGAATATTTATTAATAGCCACGTCTCTGACCTGCTCCTGAGTCTTCATCATCCTGTGTACGCCTTCCTGAAAGCAGTTAGCATTTTATTTTGTATCATAGTTGATCAGGGGAAGAATTAAAATGCACATTTCATAGTTTTTTTTCTTATTTTTAAAAGCAAATAAGAAAAAAAAAAGATCAATTTTGTTGATCTTCAAGATGAAGCCCTCCTTAACGGGGGCGTATTACATAAAATCTTGATGAAATAGTGATGTTTACTCCTTTTATGTCTCTAATTATTCCTTAAACGGCTGTTTATTGTTATTTTTTGCAGTTTTATTTTCTGCCAAACAATAAAAAGGGAAGAAAAGTGTCTGAATGGGATCTAAACACGCCGCCGTTCCCATGTCACCGTCCTCATTACTAACATGTTGACTCACTGCCGTGCACGCATTTCTCCCCCCTCCGTCTACCTCTCCTGACGTTCCCGTCTCTCCGTTCTGCCGCTCGATCATCGCCGCCCCCCCACCCCGCAGCCCCTCCCTCCTTCTGGTGGTTTGGCACTTCTGAGTTAGTAGCTTGTCTGCCTAGCTAAGGAAAATGTCAAACAGCACGCACAGACAGGAGAAAGAAAATGGGTCAGAACATTAGGTCGCTGCATGCACATGCTCACTACCCGAGGGTGGATGGGGGGGGGCTCAGAGTGAGTCAGATCTGTGTCCTCATGCATCCCTTGTCATGCCTGAATGTTCCCACTTCTCACTCCTGTCTTCTCTTATCAATTATTGAGAAGGCACAACAGCTAGCGGCTAGGCTGCTGCAATCAGCGCCGAGCCGGGCTGTGGTCAGGACATGGAGAGGATAGAGCAGGGGGGGGGAGGGGCCCCCCCACTACCCACACAAGAACAAAATAAGAGAAGAAGAAGAAAGAGACACTGTAGTCCAATCCTCTTCTCATCCACACCCAAATCATTTCTCATTTCATCTCAGGATTTAGCCATAATTGCTTGGAAATAGAAAATTTCCTGCCAGAATGTCTGCCCCCCCCTCCTATCATCATCCCGTCTTTGGCCACACACGCTTCCCACTGGGGACTCAAACACAAATTGCCTCCCAAAGAGCCCCCATTTCCGTTTTCCTCTCTCGCCCCCTCAGAGCAGGCCTGGGGCGCAGATAAGGTCTGCAGGAATATCTGATGGACTCATGAATCCATCCTTTAATAGTGTCTGTC
>NW_015150466.1:1141375-1151515 GCF_000732505.1 Cyprinodon variegatus
CAAAAAGAACATCACCATCCAAGCAAACCAACGACCCTGGATGAGTGGGGCGGTTCAGATTGCTAAAAGCACTGAACTCGGCTTTCAAGTCTGGTGATAGAGAGGCACTAAGGATAGAGCGTGCCTCAGTGAACTAACAAATTCTGCAGAGTGGGAGAACAGACAAAGCATGAAGCAGAATGATGAAAAAGGGGTCCAGCAGTCTAAGCCTATAGCAGCAGAACTATAGAGATAGCTCAGGATAACCTGAGCCACTCTAACTAGAAGCTTTATCAAAAAGGAAAGTTTTAAGCCTAGCCTTAAAAGTAGACAGGGTAAAAGTTAGTAGTGTAGCCTAATGTGGCTAACTGAGCAAGCTAAAAGAGGCTAACCTGTTAGCTACAGCTAGCCACGCTCTAACAGTTACTTTGTTCACCAGAAACAGATTTTTTCAGTTTTGTTATCGATCAGGTGAAACTTCATCGGTCATTAGACGCGCTAACGCTACAGATGCTCACGACTCAACAACCGAACGCTGCGTGATGTTATTATCGTTGTCTAGGCAACCACGATGTTTTACGTCACTGGCAGGAAGCAGGACCTGAGCAGATCTGGTCCCTTCAGCGCCCCCCCCCCCCACCCTTTGAAGGATGCTTCTTTTTGCAGAGTTAAAGCCTGGCCGATAAATAAGGCATATTATGGCCTTTTAACGTGATGAATAATGTAAAACAATAAAAAGTTAATATATAACTGCCTTACCCCCATTCTGCCAGGCCTGAGTGTATTGTAAGTATATTGGAGGAGTGTGGGGGGGGGTGTGGGAGTGTGCAGAGCTCTCAGGAGTGTGTCGGTGTCTGAGTGTTTGCTGAAGGAGCTGCTGATGTAGATGTGAGCTCACTGTTTTACGACAGGACAGGGATATCGCCGTGTTTCACAGGCGTTGGCAAATCCCCCCCCCCCTGCTTTCATCTTCCCTTCTGACACAGTTTCGAACCAGGCGAGGATAACCGTCTCTGTGTATAAAAGATATATCAAAAGATAATAAGCATAATCCTTTGCTGTAGCGGAGGAACAAGTCATTGTAATTCATGGCATGCGGCTTTCCAAGGCTGACTTTTTGTGTGTTTTTCTTTTCTTCTCCTCCGTTTCCCACAGTCCCGAATGCAGCGAACCCGGAGGGGCCGGAAACCCCAGAGGAGAACGCCATACCGGAGTCCAGCAGTTCCGGTCCACCCGACCCGAGCAAGACTGGGCCTGTGATGCCAGGAATCCCTGGTGAGTGCTTTCAGACACTTCGGCCGTGAACTCTGGATGAAATAAACGCTTATTTTTCTCTCTGAAATCAGCATAGCTCAGTCCGATCAGCTGCTGGCATCCAACAACTTTCAAGTCTACCACAGATTCCTAGATCTGGACTTTGACTAGGCCTTTCTGACGCCTGCGAATGAAAATTAATCGTTTTCTACTCGTCTTTTTCAGCCTCTAACAGGTTTTCCTCCCATCAGTTAGGGCCTGTTTTCCACACAGCATGATTCTGCCTCTTCTGTGTTCCCTAATTTAATCAAAGTAAAATATTATTCTGATGAAAAGAATCAATAGAATTCAAATATAATCAGAAATAAAGACATTAGGATGGATTCATTCCATATGATGGTTATTTTAGACTAAATCTGTTTTAATAAAGCTGATTTTGGGGTAATTAGTGTTATTTGGCTTAAGTCAGTTCCATCCTGTAATTAATATTTCAAGCAGATGAAGCATTATTTTTTCCTGCTCGTGCTAATAATCCTTTTAGCATCCGCAGACAGAAATTAATAACATAGTTTATCCTCTTAAAGTATATTTTCTCTCATTTGACTCGTTTTAAACTCTTTCCTGTTCCAGCGCTCCTCACAGAATGGAGGAAAAGTCTCTAAAATGAAGGTTGCGATGAAACGACCTAAGACCACACCCTAAACAAACCCAGCTCGCCCTGAGTCACAGAGGGAGGGTGCTGCATTGTGGGAGGCTTAAAGACGCAGCTCATTATTGCATATCTGCCTTAAACCTCATTAGAGTTGCAGATCAATGGAGATCAAACGCAGGGATAATTGAAGGAGTCACTCCAGCCTCCAATGATGCTGTCAGGCTGTCTTCATTTCTTGTTTTTCACCTCCAGCTTCTTCATGGCTGCCTCCCATCAGAAAAGCTTCTTCTTCTGCTGCTTTGCAGGAACTTTTCAGCTTTGAGCGCCGCAAACTTCCCCCAAAGTTCACCCTGTTCCTTCTGTCCCCATGTGATAAGCAGCGATCCCTTAATAGTTGCTTATTTGACATTAGCTGCTCTAAAAAAAGATGTCCCTATGTCACTTTTCCTGTATTCCCGGGTTTTCACCTGCCTGCCTGCCGCGGTTGGATCCGTCATTATGTCAAGCGAGGGTGGAATGAAGGACGAGTGGCGGTGGGTTGAGGGGCTGATATTTCAGGAATGAAATTTCTGACAGCCTCTCTCCGCGGCTCGCTCTCCGCTGCCCAGAATGTACGAAATTCCTTCAGTCTCTGATTTCAGCGATAAGAGCAGAAGTGGTAGCCTTCAATCAGGCCATTTGGCGGCGATAAGGTGCAGTTATCCTCTTATCAATAAATGCTTAAGAGCAAAGGAGGCAGCAGCATGCAGACACAGCCATTAACGGGGCTGGCAGCTCCTGAGCTATGAGACTTTTCTGTGCCTGTGGAGGTAAGGGGGGGTGTTAGAGGTGAGGAGGGGTCACGGACAGTAAAAGAGTGATAGCTGGGGGGGGGTTCTTTGGCAGCAGCTGCGTGCATACATGGAAAACAGATTTGGTTGTTCTCCGATTTCAGTGACCGGCGGAGCCAGGATTTCTCCTCCCCATCCCATCCTGAACCCCCCCCACAACAAAAGGATCAAATCAGATGTACAGATGTGCCCCCCCTCTCCACATTTGGTTTTTCCATCGCTAACTCGGCCTCTGACACACAGAGGATGTCCAACAACTTGCCCTCGCTTGAAAAGCAAAATACAAAAGAACAAGAAAGAGAAACCAGAGCGGGAATCTGAGTCCTGCTGAGTGGCGTCCTCAGATCATCGGAGCGCCATCAATTAGATGACATGCAGGACGCCGTTAGTCACGACACGCAGACCAGAACGTAGGATGAACTCCGAGCTGATCTACTGGGAAGCGGGGGGGCTGTCTCCTCTCACCGACAATCAATTTTCTCTTAACTCGTTCAATTGGAGCGGCTAAACAACCTCTTTATTTTCTAATTAAACTAATTCTAGAAAATAAAGAAATAAAAATGAAGAATCCAGAACAGATATCCTTCCTGTTCCTCATAAAACTAACCTCATCCCCTCAAACCGTCGCACCTTTTCTGAGATTAGAACTAGGGATTATTTTACAAACTGATTAATTTTCAGTTAATCGATTGATAATCGGATAGGATAACGTTCATCAAAGAAGATTTATTAAAGAATTTAACCAAGTGAAACTAAAACTTTTCCACTTGAGGAGTTCTCAATAGAGCAGATTGACGGATAAATTTACCTTGAATGCAAAATGTTTACATATTTTTTACAGTCTTGGTATAATTCCTGCTCTAACCTGGTCGCTCTGTCAGCTAACAGTCTTTATACTCCAGTTAACGATTAATCAATTAGTTAGTAAGTAATGTTTATTTTTATAGCAGCTTTCACAGACATGGAGGTTGCAAAGTTCTTTACAAAATTAAAATACAAATAAAATATATTTGCTGTCATTAAAAACATGGCCATAAGACAACCGTTAATCTACTAGAATTAAAATGCTTTCTTAAACAAATTGGTTTTCAGTTCTCTGGCAGCTCAAGCTGTGATAAAAGAAGACAAACTTTTAATTTTGGATAAAAAGAGACGAGTCTGAGCAGAACACATCTACAGGTTCATTACTTTGTCTTTGACTATGACCCAGAATCTCTTTGAATAACATTGATTTTTGAGTTTTTGGTTATAATGTAATGAAAATGTAGAGTTATTGAAGCTTATCTGAGGCAAAGTAGATATTAAGTCACTGATTATTTTGAATTCCCAATAGTTTTTTTCTATCAATTAGCAGAAAGATGGTTTCTTCTTTCCTCTCCTCAGCCTTAGAAAGATAAATCATGGCTGCCCTTTTCGTGACCTCCCCGTCCTTACGCCCTCCCTCTGTCTCTGATCTCTCCCCAGGCCCTAAGATTCAGGACGACCCGGGTTCCTCTTCCAGTTCCGAGGGCTTCTTCAGCTCCAAGGTCGCCGTGTTCTCCGCCATAGCGATCGGCTGCATCGTCTTCCTCGTGCTCATCCTGCTCGTCGTCATCCTCCTCATCAAGGTGCGCAAGCGCTCCAGGAAAAATGCCCACTCGCAGGCCCGCCCCTCGGCTTTGTCGCTCAGCACTCTGTCTAACCCCAAGCTGCCCGGCGGCACGGCCGGCACGGAGCCCAGTGACATCATCATCCCCCTGCGGACAGAGAACAACTACTGCCCCCACTACGAGAAGGTGAGCGGGGACTACGGTCACCCGGTCTACATCGTCCAGGAGATGCCTCCGCAGAGCCCGGCCAACATCTACTACAAGGTCTGACGTGCTTCGCGGAGCAGCAGCAACGGCCAGCAGAGAGAAAAAAAGAGGAGCGCTTGATTTACGTTCTTGGGAAGAACTTTTTCCTTCGCATTCGGGGACTTGAAGCCCCCGGTTATTTGTACCACCTGCTGCACAAATCTGGAGAAACATGTACTGACCAGTCACCAGCGGGGTTAGGGAGCTGACTGATGAGACCCCCCCCCACACACAGCCTTCCTTTCACCCCCGACCGTCGACCCTCTCAAAAGGCTCCCCTCCCACCCTGTACGTCCCCCCCCCCCACTGCCAGAGAGGCGGGAGCGGAGCGTCCGACCAACAGATGGAACTCTCTCTGTTAACGGACGGAATAGAACTTATCTCATCTCCCTGAAGTACAGTCTGCGCTACACCCAATTAAACACCATCCCAGCACACACCAGCCGGAAACAGGCGGGGGGCACGGGGGGCGGGGGGGTTTGGTGCAGAGAGCCATTTGGTCTGCAGCTTGTGTCCAAACAAGAACGGAAAATAAAGACAGAAGTGGGTGTGTGTGTGTGCAGATCTGTGCATGTGACGGCGGTGGGGGGGGGCGCCGTTTCTGGGCCATGGAAAACTCTCCAGATAGCTCAGGTATCTTACACAGTGTGTGGAATAATGTGCTCCTCTCCCTGACGCACCTCTGATGTTTGCCTTACTTACTATTTTTGATGGAGGATTTCCTTGAACCCTGATTAAGTTCACAAAGCAGTTGTATTTTGTTAGACTTTTCCTACGAGTGCACAATGTATAGAAACTAAACCCGTCATCGTCACGCCGCCATCTCCTCTCCGCCTGCATCATCTTATCGTTTTTACTTTCTAAGGAGGGACTTTAACCTGGACTCCAGCTCTGGAGGCGTGTCGGCGGATCCCTCCAGCGCCGCTCTGATGTCAGTGTGTATTTCAGGGTGTGCCCTCAGTCAGGGCGGTTGGACATGTCCGGACCAGTTCTTCTATGAGGGGAGACTTTATTGGATTTGATGTCTAGATACTGTAGCCTCAGCTTAAAAAAAAAACAAAAAAACAGACACAGAGCGCTCCAGTTGGCACCGATCGGACATCTTAGCGGCTTCCAGACAGGCAGGCAGGTTGGTGTTTGTTTGCTGTTTCTTTTGGTTGAAGCAACAAAAAAAAAATGTTAGTTTGGGGCGTCGGTCGGATGGTTCTCCCTGATTGGCTGGCCTACTTAGTTATGATGTCCTACATATAGGTTTGGACGGCCGCCGTCTGTAGATGAGGCGGTGGAGGCGGTCAGCTTCGTGTGACTAATCTGTGCCATCTTAGAGCCCACGGTCAGCAGCCTGAAAACGTTCCTGTGACTTAAACCTGGAAGGATAAGGGAGGTGGGAGCGTTGGGGCGGTGTGTGGGGGGGTTGTTTAGGTGGTTTCTGCAGCTCTCCATCCTGTCTCACCAGCTGTGCAGTGAATAAAAACGCTGCGTAGAAATATTCAGCGAGGAAGCTGCAGCCCAGCTATCAGACAGCCCGGGGCGACGGCATCAAGGCGGGATTTCACCGCAGCTGCATGTGTGAGGATGGGGGGGGGGGAGGGGGTGTTTTTATGTGTTCACATAGGTGCTTGCTTGTGCTTATATTTGCAGTTTCCACTCAGTTGATGCTTGCAGGTGTGTCTGGCGCTGCTATGACAGACTGGAAACCTTCTCTGAGCAACCGAGTGCTAAATCCTGAGCTAATGATACGGCAAGCCATCGGTGCCAAATATAGGTGACTTCACAATCCATTTAGAAAAGAAATAAGGTTTAAAAAATCACTATAATAAAAAAAAAAACAGGAAAAAAACAATATATGATAAACCAGCAAGTCATATTTTAAACCTCATTTGAAGCTGTTCAATGCCTGTTTATAAGAGAGGGAGAAAAAAGAAACATTTCAGCTGCTCATAAACAGGTATTTATTGCATGGCTCTATCACAAAGCGCAGGTCGCTGTAAAACAGGCCAGAAACCCCTAAAGGAGGCCAAATTTTACACCAGCAACTTCTAGCTACAGATAATAACCGTAGTGAATCCCCACATTCTGGGAACTTCTGATGTTTAGGGAATTTCTTTACAGGGTTGGAAGAGTACACCAATATCGGGTGCTAATGTCTTGCCGTAATGGGAGGAGATCTGGAAGCCATAGCGTTGTCTTTGCACACAGGGCAACAGAGACACACGGAGACGAGCAGGTCCAGGTTCATCTCCAGTCAGGCTGGAGCGTAACGTCATCAGCTGCCACTTCCAGGACGGACATCTCCCTCAGACGGGCGCTGCTGAGTTAAAAGGCGACCCCGGCTTGACGACTCGGGGAGGCGGCTCTAGTGTGTCGTTAACCTCTGAGTTAACAACCTCAGCAGCTGCCGGGATTTTTTTTGTTTTTTTTTGCGGCCCTGCGTTTTAACTCAGCATGCACCCCTCTGCAAAACTCATCTAGAGCATATATTTTTGTTTCGGATCACCGCGCCTCCATTCATCTACACCAGCTTAGGGAGTCATTACCAAATTACCGCAAAGCATAATTCATTTTCATTCATTCTAGCGACCGTTTAGGGTTATTCCAATTCTGGAGAAATTATAAAAAAAATAAAGAAAAAAAGTCGGCCATGACATGTAAATATATGGATAGAGCCCAATTTAAGATGTAATTTCCACCTGAACACTGATCATAAGAAGAATTTAAGATTAGATTTTTGTAATGGAGGATGTTTGTAAATAGCCGTCTTTTTAAAGTGTGTTTTGTATGGATCCTCGCCATTTTCTTTTGTCTTCATTTTCTCTTCCTTTAGATTTTAACTGAATATTGCAACAGAGCTGTCTTTTACGCAGCCTCCAGTATTGTCGAAAAAAAGTCTTTGTTACCACACGTGTTTTAAAAATATTAATAATAATAATAATAAAACAAATCTAGGATTCAGAGTTTTTTTTTTTTTTTTATGTTGCCATTCAACAGGGATTTATTTGGTCAGACTGAACCTTTGTCACCGAGTGGCTTTGAAACGGATGGGTTACTGAAACCATGATGATGTTGGAGGCGCCACCTCACCCTGCTTATGAACACTATGTTATTCTGCTAAATTTCAGTTAGCTTCACCTTTGGCAACATCATAGAAAAAGATGTCGGGTCTGAGTTGAGTTTTAATAAGTCCAGAGGGCCGGAAGGGGAAGGAAGGTGTTCGCTCACCGATAAATCATCTGGCTTCCTCCACTCATTATCCGCCGGGCGGTCTTTCCTTCTAAAGATGCTCGCTCACCTCCTTCTCTCCTTTGTCCTCCCATCCTTCCTAATTTAGCACAAGGATGCTGTAGGATGGTTTCTGCTATATTTTTCAGAGCCACAGTATTATAATTTTTTTTCAATGTGCATGTAAAAGCAAAACCTGTTGAATTTATTTTCCTTTTTGTTCGAAATCACAAATGTTATTTTTATGTTTCTCGTTCTTGTCATTCACTTATTTACCGCTTCTCAGCGTAACCTGTTGGCACCAGCTACAATGGAAACAATGTTCCACCAGTTTGGAAACTACAGCTTATTGATGAATAAAATTTTTCCCATGGAACTCGCTCTGATGTGATGGTCTTTATTAAAGGATCCATGATTAGTTTTAACTCTAAATTTATTTGAGAGATATAATGAAGCAGAATGATGAAAAAGGGGTCCCTATGTCCTCCAGCAGTCTAAGCCTATAGCAGCAGAACTATAGAGATAGATCAGGATAACCTGAGCCACTCTAACTAGAAGCTTTATCAAAAAGGAAAGTTTTAAGCCTAGCCTTAAAAGTAGACAGGGTGTCTGCCTCACGGACTAAAACTGGTAGTTGGTTCCACAGGAGAGGAGCCTGAGAACTAAAAGATAAGAGGTTAAAAGTAGGGTAGCGTAATGTGGCTAACTGACCAAGCTAAAAGAGGCTAACCTGTTAGCTACAGCTAGATACAGCGCTACCCAGCTCTTTATTGAGAGCGAAGTGCTCTGTTAGGAACATAAGGAACAATCAGATCTCTGATTGTTTACATGTTAGCTTCTGCTAATGGTGTTAGCACTAGCTTATATAGCAAACATTAAATCAAAAGCTGATATATTTGTTTGATTTCACTGATATCTCATCTATAACACAGTGCAGCCTGTTCTATATTTACATCAAACACAATACAGTAAAAAACAACTTTGCTAATGTTAGGCTTCCTGTGGTTATGCTGTAGTTTCCATTCCAAACCACATCATCTACCCAGCATGCATTGCAGGAAAAAAGATGGATTCCTCCTGTACATTTTGAAGCAACTAGGAGCTTTTTACGTATCACAAAAAACAATTTTAAGTTAATAGATAAAAATGAGAACACATTAAGACCAAAATATTTAACTAGTTGAGATTCCCTTTTAATAAATGTAATTTTAGCTAGTTTTCAAACAGCATGACACTGCCACCACCGTGTTTCATCATAGGGTGAGTTTAGTCATTTCCACAATAAATGGAAACATATATGTAGGACAAGTTTTAAATTTCATTCTCATCTTAGCAAATCACCCTGCAAGTGCTTAATGACTTCTTTTAATGGCTTATGAAACCATAAAGGATTTAGTTTGACCTTTGAAGTGCACCAAGAACAGTTTTCCCCCTTCCACAGATTGCTCCACCTGATCATGTTGGGGCACTGAAGCTCCTCCAGAGGACTCTTTATCCCTCAGATATCATCTCTCCCAGTCTGCTCACTCACCATTGGCAATCATTCCTGGATCAGTTGCCCCTTCATAACACCAAGATGACATTTTCCAGCACTCTGCTGGAAATTAGATAATTAAATTAGCCTCCATCTTATGTGAATCATGTGTCACTGTCATGTGGTAATGTCCCAGGAACAGGAGAGTGTCAAAACACGGAAAACATGGACAGCTGCTGAATAAATGTAGTTAAATGCTTAATGGCTGACAGCATGAAACAAACAAATGAGAAAATATTATTTTATGTGCAAATCAAGATGCAAAAACAACATACAGAAGGAAACCATTGAAGCGTATTCAGAAATGTCACCTTTAAATTTAGACACAGAAGTTAAATAAACATTCAAAGAACTAAAATCAGATGAAAACATTGAATTAAGACTCAAATCAAATAAAGAACGACACTTGATCCACAAAAAGATGACTGGTTTTCAAAAAAGGGACATTTTATGAAGAACCTGATGAGAGAGAGAGTTAGATGTCAATTGCACCTGTCTTTGCATCACAAGCATGTTTGAAACCATGTCTGCATAACTTTTGCCTCTGGAAACCCTTGGTTTAGGACAGAGGTCACAGATTAGCGGACCGCAGTGCGGATCCGGACCCACCTGATTTAAAACATTCATAAATTACTGAATGTTGTCCAACAACAGTGTTCAACTTCACTTGTTCCTCTTCTCCTGTTAATACGGTAAAGCCCTGGGGAGCGTCCGGCTCCAGGCTGCACGTGATCCAAATGAGCCAATGAGCTGTCAGTCTGGGTTGCTGCTGCTGCTACTTTTAGACACAGCAGGCAAAGCTGTGGCAAGCCGGCCGATGGGAAAGAAGGAGAAGAC
>NW_015150466.1:1152555-1155950 GCF_000732505.1 Cyprinodon variegatus
TCTCCACCATGAACAGAATCAACAATAAATCTGGATCCAGGCTCAAAATGAGCTCCTTGATATGTGCTTGAGAATGGCTTAGTCTCCGGTTAAACCCAGGTTTAAAGCCTTGCAGGGCAGCCTAAAGCCCACTGCCAACATTAAGACAGAAAAAAGAAAGAACAATATAAACCAAACTGAATACTTGTTGTTCTCTACTTCAAAAAACACTTTTTAAAATGGGTTTTTTCTATTTCCTTTTATATATTTTTTTTATTTAAAAATTCTATGTATAACATGGATGCATAAAAATTCATTCATTTTATTTCAGTGTTAAATTCTGTTAACAGATAATAATAAAAAATGTCTCCAGACCTTTACTGGTTGATGATTTTCTTGATTTTTAATTGGTTACCCTTAGTTTAGCATGTCTGCATGTTTAACCTGTAGAATCAGTCCTGTTGGGCGAATGTAGACAAAGTAAATAAAGAACGCCACGTTTAACAGGACACAGCGCGTCACCTAATAACATTTAAGCATTTGACTCCTTCATGGAAAGAAGAGGAGGAGGACGGTCCGTCTGCTTCCACCAACATGTTTCTCAGATAATTGTTCGTTAGCGGGGCAGGTGGATAATCCAGGTCCAGAAAGTAAAAATTCGGTACAGATTGATTTCCAGCTCCACCACACAGAATAATCACCTTATGATTTCAAGAATGAAATCTTTAGATTCATAGGTTTGTATTTTTTAGTATTTTGTGGAGCTGTATCTTAGACTTTTTTTAAGTATCCCCCCACAAACTTGACATTATAGCTATCTATGCTATTTCTAGGCATTCCTTCTGGCGGGACTCGTGAGTCCGAGTCAGATTTGTGGCCCACTTTGCTCATAAAACACCTTTTCAGCTCTGCACAGTATTTTTTCTGAGACATCAGGGCTTTATTATCCCCCGCCAAGCCTCTGACGTTTCCGTACTTTAGTCACTTTGCAACTGATTTACAGGAATAAATTTGAGCCATAGTTTATTTGTGTCCATCCTTAAACGTCTTGTCTGTTGTTTTTAATAGATTCTACGTAATCTTGCTTTTAGGACTTATGTTTTGTCTTCTTTGTGCAGAGATCTTTCTCCAGGCCTCTTTTTGCAAAAGACTCTGGTCCATCTCCATCCCTGAACCTTATTAACGATGGATCCCATGCCAGTTATATTTGCATATCATTGTTTGACAGTAGCACATGGAAATGAGAGAACCTCACTTCCCTTCCTGATTATTCTATTCCTTTATTTCAAATGCCACCATTGAGGCGGCGTCTTTAAGGTTCTGTCAGATCAGCATACTCATAGTTTTTATCTATTCTAAATGAATTCTGAGACACAATATAAAGCACAGCCAATCTTTTCTATGATTTTAAACATGAAAACAATTCCTGCACACGTTTCTTTGACCACTAAAGTAGCTTCTTTTAAATCAATATTGAATAATATGGTTTTATCTATAAAGGCTTCTTCTCTCAACATCATGGAAGCTTCAATCATGTCTGTCGGTTTTAACATCCAAGAAATAGCAGAATAATTAAAGCGGATTTTCTTTTTTTTAAAGTTAAATTAAACACGTTTTCCTGTTCCGTACACAACTGCTTAAATTCAATGTGGTAATAATTATTTTCGTTTTAGAACAATGTATGCAAATCTGACAGCGTCTGTTGTCAGATTGCCATACATATTTTCAGAGGTTTACATCCATTTAAGTCAAACATAATCAATTAGAGGTTTATAAATCATCATCATCCTTATTTATAACATTGTGACATGATGCTTAACCAGATTCTTAAGCAAGCAATGACTGCAGACTCTGGGGCAGATTTAAGGGTTTTATTTCCTGGATTAATGGAGGAGTGCTCCGTTAACTTAGACAGCAACAGTGAGAGACAGTCTGTGTTGATTGGATCCTTTTCTGGTGGACAGTCTGGTGTTGGACTGAGGGTGGACAGGCAGGCTGGTGGGTCCTGTAAGGAGACACAGGAGAGGAGACAATTCTGGAGCAGCGAGGAGGAGATGAAGGAAACGGACCTGATCCTGGAGAGCGGCGGTCTGGTTCTGTGGAGGACGGGAGCAAGGAGAGGTTAGAGGAAACACTGGGAGCTTAGATCGCTAACTGAGCTTAACCTGTTTTACCACTGTTACATCCACCAGGCTTGTTTGGTGGGGGTAACATTAAAGGAGACCACACAAGGATTTTCTTTAAAGTAAAAATTGAATTTATTAAATTATAATAAAGAAACAATACCTGAAAAGGAATAAATAAAATGGGGAATAGGAAATGGCTTAATGCAACCAATAACTAAACAGAAATAAGCAAATGCAACCAAACCTAACAAAACCCAACCATAGGTTGGATACAAACCAAACCAAACGGGGTTCTGAGGAGGTAAGAGAGAGAAGCCTCCTGTCTGCTGCTTGCATGACAGCTTTTAAAGCAGACGAGCACCAATTAGGGCAAAACAGATCACCTGCAGAAGGCCTGCTTCCAGAACTATCCACCTCCCCCCTTAAAACAGAGGATCCTAACTAGGACCTCTGTAGCCATTTTCCTCTTAGTCTGGTCCATCAATGGCACGAGACAATGCATCAGCCAGCACATTATCAGCGCCTCGAATGTGCCGAATAACAAGGTTGGATCCTCCTGCTGGGCTGCAATCCACTCACTGAGTGGCAATGCATCCAGAACCCTGCAAGGAAGAGTGGAGAAACCCACTGCAGCCGTAACACCACTGACAGAGCGGAACCAATCAGCAGCTTGATCCAGGAACCTGCTCCGATATAAAGGGCCCCGCTGATTGCCACCATACTGGAACCCATCAGCCTGCCTTCCTGTAAGTAAACAAAACACCAAGACACAACACGTTGTTCCATCAACCAAACTTAGCTTTCAGAAGTAAGAGGGACGCAAGTGTTTTTTAATATAACTAACTTTATATTAAAACTAACCATCCAATCACAGACCAGATTCAGTGGCCAATCAGAAATTTGTTAAGTGAGCTTCTCAGTAGTGACAGCCAATCAAAGAAGATGGTGGGCCAATCAGGAGCGGGTCTAAACTCAGGGAAGTGGGCTTTAGTTTGAGATGCGATTTACCGCTTGGTCCTAGAGCTGTATTGTAGCATGACATTGTTTTTGGTGAGTAAAACATGCAGGAGATGTGTCCCCTGGTCCCCCCCCCAAAAAAAAATTACATCCATGCATTGATCTCATGTAATCAAAACCCATTTAAATGCAGAAACTGATTGAAATTATTGATTTTCCCACTAAAAGTTAGAGAAATCTCAGCCATGTTTATACCAAAATGTTTCAGTTTCACCCTATCTTGAAAAAGCGTTGCGAGAAACGAACAAGCAAGTGAAAAACAAACTCATGTCA
>NW_015150466.1:1156450-1157841 GCF_000732505.1 Cyprinodon variegatus
TCCACTACATTTTGCATTGTGGACCAACGTAGTGGGGGTACATTTTCCCATGAGACTGGGTTGTTGATCTATACGTCGTCCAAAATACTCAGGTTATCCAGAGCATTTTCTGCATTTATGCTGCAGATCGCTGAAGAGTCAATCAGCTGGATTTCCTTAGATAGAAAACTGAACCATTTGGACCGGATGATCTGGTTGATCTGTCTCTATAAAGTGACCTGAGATGACATGATGTGAATTGGAGCTATAGAAACAGACATAATGTTGGTAATCCCAACAAACGTAACATAAAAAGAATCAGATTTAATGTGAGATAAAGGGAGTGTTTTGGCTCCTAACTGCTAATTAAAGGGATTGACTTTAAGGCTATTAGATCCTGAATAAGATCGGAAATCTTTTTCCTCTCTGCTTTGACAGGATGTGGAAAAAGTTCTGAGGGTATGTTTTTTTTTTGCAGTGAACTCTACTTCCCATCTCCCTGGCCATCTTGGAGCACACACCGGACGCCCACGCTCTCAGCCCCCCAACATTCACCCCGAACCCTCACCTCAGGGGTCAGCGTTGCACAGATGGGTTTGTTCCGATACATTAGTCAGATTAAAATCACAAGCAGACTCCATACATCCATATTTGTGGAATGCAGACATGGCTTTACGGCGCAGTAACTAATACCCGCATCAACCCGCTCCCTGCCCCGGTGTCCTCCTAAATTACATTTCTCCATACATGATTAAGTCTGATTGGACGCACTCTATGTTTCCATTGCGTTTGTCTGAAATTACAGTCTGCATTTTGTGCGACTGAAGAACAAACGGCAAGTCCTTGGCGAAAGCGGAGATGGCATGAAATGCTATTAAAGTGACGGGGCATTTTCTCTGACAAACACATCAGTGTTTGTGGGCATGGCTTTCATGCTGCTGATGATGTGAGCAGAGACGGAGTGGGCGAGAGAAGAGACTGATGGCAGGGGAGAGAGAAAGAAGTCAGGGCAATGAGAGACATAATGTGCCTGTGGCTCCTCCACCCCCCCTCCCTTCTGTCCACCCCCCCCTCATCCTTACTGCTTCTGCGTGCCCCCCAGGGCAGGTATACGCTCATCTGGTTTCTTGGCTCCGTCCTGAGACACCCCCACAGACCCGCGTTACTGTAGCTTTATTACAACCTTCCCCCCATTGAGCTTCCATGTTTGATGCTTGTTGTTTTTACGAACATCTCAGACTACAAAGCTGTTTTTGTGCAAACATAACAAATTAAACATGTGCAGCCGTAAAATGCATCCCCTCCATCTCTTTAAAACACTTTCTAAACCAAGAACTTCTACATATAGATCATTTATATTCCTTTATCTTCTATTACATTATAAGTGTAACATTTTAAACCAAGAAACAGTG
>NW_015150466.1:1159162-1160449 GCF_000732505.1 Cyprinodon variegatus
AAAAAAAAAAAAAAAAAAGCCTAAAGAAGACCAAGAAACATTGCGACACGTCAGCGAACAATGACTATGTAGTAGCACTTTCTCAGTGACTGCAAAAACCCATTTAAACCCTGTGTTCTGTCAGATGAGCAAACGGCATCAGACCAGCATACCCATAGTCCATACCCGTTTATCCCTCCAGTTTATTTTTTTCTCTTTAGTTTATCCCTTTACTTCTGTATAAAAATAGACTTTAAACTACCTTGGCGAGCTGGCATCCCTTTAGTCATGTGCAAAATAACTACTTAATTACCTACTTTTTGGTGTTTTTTGAAGCATATGTTGATCTGACCTCAAATTGTTTTTTGTAAATGACTAAAGGAATACAAACCTGTTGAGGGAGTTTAAAGTCTATTTTTTGTACAAAACTAAAGGGATACACTCAGATCTGATGTCTTGTGGAGGCGTATTGACGATGGGTATGCTGGTCTGACAGAACACCAGGAACAATGGGACGCGTCAGTGGCTGTTCCCACTGCCGCGTGTCTACCGAGTAAAACGACTCGCCAAGTGACCCGTGTTGAAATCTCCTTGGCTTTGATCGGCATGCTGTGGGAACCCCAGAGCCCGGTTGACTCGCTAAATTACGCGACGTGACGTCAACACACCGCGCCAGACGCTTCTGATCTAACAAGCAGAGACAATTCTGTTTCCATTGGATGAACTTGGAGCAGTTCTGGTGAGAGGGATTCGGACAGATAATAGAGAGAAACAATAAAGCTCAGTGACTACACCCTGGATTCCTTCCATGTTGCTCTCCATTGTTTACTTTCCTGATTTTTGTCGCACTGGTGACATCATCAACACTAACCCAGCGTGATGATGTCACCAGACACACAGGGGTGGAGGGACAGAGGCCAGTCAGCTGCCAGCGAGGGGTTAGAACAGCTTTTTTAGCCAATAGGAAGGGAGCAAAGTGCCAATTGTTAGCAGGTGGACCCATGTTTAAAAAACAAGCGCTAATGCGCTATTTTCAGTGTGAAAGAGGCTTTAGTTAATTTACTTTCACTTGCGTGATTTTATTTTGCACCCCTTCTGCACACTCCATGGTCAAAACATGGAAACAGTAGAACACCCCGACAAGCTGAGAGGCCCTCAGTAGCTCTGATGATGCTGCATAGATCCACAGTTTGGTTTAGAAAACTTTAAATTGTTGTGAACTTAGACTTAGACAACTTTTATTTTCACTTTGTAAACACAGAGGGCCGGATTTATCAAGATCCAATTTTGCGTGCAGTAATTTGCGCT
>NW_015150466.1:1161539-1166640 GCF_000732505.1 Cyprinodon variegatus
CAGTGAAATAGCTCACGTTTTTATACACGCAAACCTTTGATAGATCCGGCCCAGAGTGTACAAAAAGAAATTTCGTTTAGTGCAGCCAAACATTTCCATTCCATAAAGTGCAGCAGTGATCTTGGCGCTGGTAGTTGGCTTTATTGCTCACTTCATTCACCTGTGTAACTCTGATCCACCTGCTCCTGCTTCTATTTAAACTGCTCATTCCCAACCATCAGTGCCAGATTATTCTTGAGCCTTTGGTGTTGAGAGTTTCCAGTGTTACTAATAGTGTTCTGATTGCCTGATCCTGACCCGTTTATATATTCGGACCTCTTTGTCTTCCTGCCCCTGTCTGATCTGTTTGCCTGACCTGTCTTTGGACTCCTGTTGGATTTTACTTTGGACTTAACCTCTCAATCTTTGGCCTGTGGATTATCCTGCCTCTCTACGTGTGCTTGGATTGCTTGGAGTTAGGCTTCTTCTTCTTCTGGGCGTAGATTGTTTGTCTATCACAGCAAATCCCAACGTAATACAGAAACAAGATTTTGGTTAAAACAGGAAAAAGATCCAAATGTGTGATTATCTTTGTATCCCACAACCAGATGGTTCTCACGTCGTCACAGAGGAAATAAGTCACCTGGGAAAGAAGCAGCTGTTAGTATTTTTGCATAAAACAATTTTTTTCATGGACATGAATACCAAATATTGATTAGCAAGAAAGCTCTTCACGTAGCATTTCATTTTTTATGTTTTGTTTTTTATATATGAAAAAAAAAATACATAAATGAGCAGATATTATATTTGATGGGGGGGGGGTTATTGGGCTGACAATACAATGCAGGCTGAATTCTTTAATTGTGAGCAGAATTTTAACTCTCCTTTTAAAGTTTCAAAAGCAGCGGATGTTGTTTAAAGTCGGGACTTTTAGGGTGAAGAGCAAAGATTATATATTTTTTTTTATTGCCAACAGGTTGTCCATTATCTCTCATTGCATGCCTGCGTTTTCTGCTCTGGCAGGGCCAGCACAGCTAGAAGAGCCGCAAATGGAAAACAAAGTTGGAAGAGAAAAGTGATACAGAGAACCAGATGAGGGAAAGAATTTAAGAACACTGGGAGCCGCTGCTGGTTCCAGCCCAAATCACGTTACTTCCCAACGAAAAATCTGCTGCATGTGCAGAGACTACGCTACATGTTCACAGGTGAGTAACCTTAAGCCGGTGCATCTCCTCCTCTGCGGCCGGCCATCCGGGGACAGGCTCAGTCAATCCTGCCTGCTAGCTCTTCGACCTCCTGGTGTGCTTTCCTCATAACGTCCGTCCAGGAGACTCGTAACTCACACCAGAATCAATATGACATGCAACGGTGCATGTTCTTTTTCATGTAATGTACACATACATATTTAATGAGTTAATGCATCACTCGGCCCTTCATAAATAATGCAGGCCTGCTAATGCCTTTCATCAAGTGCTGCTCATCAAATATCAAGCAGATTTTTGGTCAATCTCTGAGCTGCAGAGGAAACCCGAGATGGCACGAAGAAATCCGAACTGAGCACAGAAAAACCACAAGAAGAGAGTCCATCAGTCAATTAGTGACATTTACCGTAGATCATTCATGAAAGAGCTAATTAATGTGTTTCAAATCCCAATCAGGGAGGGGGGGGGGAGGCATATCTAAACAGCTTTAATCCCTTCAAGAGGAGCAGGAAGCGGAAATTCCAGCTGTACATCTTGCTCCACTGGGTTATGGTATGTTTCAATTTTATGTGTCATTACAGGCACACACACACACACACACACACATGCGTGCTCCCGGCCGTCAGGCACATATTGATGACATTGTTATGACCAGAACATGCCTGATCAGGCCCAGACTGGGGCCAGGATCCAGGTCTGACCACAACTCATCAATCATAGAGTGTCTGAGAGAAGCAGAGCGACTTCCACACATGAGGTAAGAAGAAAGAAAAAAAAGATGGCGGCAGCTGGCTGCTGGGTCACAGGTGTGGAGACCTACAAAGAAAGTGGGAATGATTTCACTAGTTCTTTTTCCTCTAACCCCCCCCGCCCCCCATACCCTCGTCTTTGAAAACATCCCATTTCCATCCAAATTTCTCTCACCCAATTTTCCAAAAACCCCTACAGTTGCTTCGCCCCCTTCAGTATCCCCACTCCTCTGCTCCTCCATCTCCTTCTCTCAATTAGGCCACGCTTTGAATCTCAGGCATTATCAGTTCGGCCATTTATATAACATGACTCCAAAATGCATTTGCACAATTTTCCAATTACAGTATTATGCCTCGAAGCTCCGGTCCGCTCTGTCTCTCTCATTTCCTTCCTTTCTCTCCAAAAACCTTTAAAGTTTAACTCTATAAAAGAAAATAGAGGCTCATATTTACACTTTTAGGTAATAGTTATTTGTTCCCTTATGGATTGCTGATGCTTATTTGACTTTATTTTCAATTGTTTTGAGGCTACGCTGTTTTTACTCTGACCTTGATGAGCGACATTTTAGAAAAGGATGAGAAATTTGGTATAAAAGCCGATTTAAAAAGCCAGAAAACGTGGAGAGCAGAATTACAATAAAAAATAAGTATTTGAAGTATAATAAAAAAAAAAATACCCTAATAACAACAAAAGTTCAGAAACTAACAATGATGTAAATAGAAATACAATAAACAGATTTATAGGAAGACTAAAATAAAGACTAATAAAACAATTGAAAAGCAAATATATAACTTAAACAAATTTCAACTTTATGCCAAAAAGAGAAAATTTTAAGAATATTTAAGGAAAAATAAAATGTTTGGAGATGAGTGGGAAACATAAAAACTTAAAATCAAAATAGGTGAAATCAGGGTGTGTTTTTTTTTGTGGAAACTAGAGTATTAAAATAAAAATGAAAAAATAAATAGTCCTGCAGAACAATTTATTTATAAAACTAAAAAAGCATAAAGACATTAACCAGCTGACATTTATAAACTGTGATAAAACAAACTAAATTCTTTTATGCCGTTTTGCAAAATGGTTGATCTAAATATTCTTCTTGTATTTTAAATGTGTTTTGCACTTTTAATTGGAAATTTAGCCATTTTCTGACACAATAAACTGCTTTTTTAAGAAAAGCTAATTTAATATGTGAGCTAAATGTCTGTTGTTGTCATTTTTGTGGTTGTTGGTCCATGAGGCGCAGAATCATAAAATCTCTTTTTCTACTTCTGCTTCTGTCTCCTTGAACCCCAGTCGGCCTCAGCAGATGTTCAAAGGGAGTTTTCCTCTCCACGGTCACCGCAAGCATGCTTGGTTTAGGGGATTTCTAGAAAGAAAAAGATAAAATGCAACTGAATATTTACTTTTATTTACTTTGAACAAATCTGTCTGAATAATTGGACTGAATTTTCCCTGAGATGACGTGTGTTGTTGTCTGATAAACTGAATTGTGTTTGTAAACCAGGGCATCTAATAATCCTTTGTTTTTGCTCTTTAAAATAAAATAAAATCCTGAATAAAATATTCTGTGGCTGTAACATGCCAAAACGTGTAAAGAAAGTGAAACGAATGATGGCGGAAGGCATTGAACACAGTCTGAGACAAATATCTGGAAGCCGGAAGCCAAAGCGCCGTACAGAAACCGGACCTTAACGCTGCTTCATATCCTATAGTAAATGCCGTCCAATATGATTAGCAGCCCTTCCGGTTGCACCGGGGTGGCCGCCGAATGCCGACTGGCCTATTGTGTCAGTCTGTGGAAACCCAAGCTGATACAGGCGTCACTGACCACCCATCTGCAAACCAACTGACCTAAATACTGGGCAACATCTGTGGGGGCAGAGCAGCAGGATGCTGACAGCGTGTGTGTATGCCCATGTGGAGCGTGTGTGTATGCCCATGTGGTGCGTGTGTGTGTGTGTGCATGCCGGCCGAACGGCCGTGTCAGAATAAAACGGCGGCTGAAGGATCTGTGAATGTCACCCCGACTCCAGAAGAGCCACTCTGGCTTTTTATTGGGAACCGATTCAGAAAAAGAAGCCAAGTTGGGAAATTAAAACCAAGATGGAGCAGCCGGGAAGCATCACAACAAATCCTCCCGTCACCCCCCACCCCCCCGCTCCCTGCAATGGCTGCTCAGCAGTTGACAGGATGCATTAGAGAATCCCTTAGTGAAGGGTGACTGACCTAAACATGTGACCTAAGTGCTGCCCTAGTTCTGAGAGTGCCACAAGAGATCAAGACCATTTCACTCATCTGCACTTTGTTACTGGCTCCAGACCAGCTCTGCATTTAAAGGAATAAACGACACAACACGCCACACATTCCCGCTCCCATTCCTCTTTCTTTTTTTTATATTTTGCAAAGGCAAGGACGGCTTTAGGGGAGTCAATGTTACTGGGGGCAACTCGTTTTCCCACATGCAAGCTAAAATCAGTGGGACTTGGAGGTGGGAGGGTTAGGAGGGGGGGGGATATTCATGAAGGGCAGGGACCCATTTGAGTGTGGTGAACACTCCCTCTCACTCTACCTCACTCACACACTTCGTCCTGTCACTAAATCCTGCACACACAGCCGAGGAAGTGCAAGGACTTGTTCCATACCAGCAAGCACATACTCATCTCACGCTTCACTGCCCTCATTCACATCAAAAGCGCATGCTCATTATATCTGACACACACACGCACACACAGACCCACACAAACAAGCACAGCGATTAGGCTCAGTGGCAGGTCTAGCAGGACTGCTGGCCAGGGTGAGCCTCTGCTTATTCGCCTGACCACCATGTAGGATTCACAAAGATGTCTTCAGTGATTTTACCGACAGAATGAAAAGGTCATAAATAAAAAGAGGGATTTACAGAAAATCTCTGAGGTTTGTTATATCTAGGTCAGGCTTATTCCAGGGACTGTTTGCTGTTCTTAGAAAGATTCTCTCTGGGCCCTCAGTTGCATTTCAAAATGTACAAAAGATTGCCTGTCAAATATTGCAGAAAGTAAAATAAACAAAATTAAATAAAAGAGAAAGATTAATCAATCTAAGATCCATTGTATTGTTTGTTGTTTGCTTTGACCTCTAAAGAAGTTGAATTAAAATGCTATATGTCTGTTGATTTTCTCCCGACCTTA
>NW_015150466.1:1169942-1171309 GCF_000732505.1 Cyprinodon variegatus
AATATAACTTCCCTGCGACTTTAAAGATTTACTAAAGATTAAAGACATTATCCCCTAAAAAGCAGCTGTTCATAAATCAATTAGTTCAGGGACTGTATTTTTTTTCCTTTTGGGGGGGCGGGATGGAGGGGCAGTAAAATAACTACTTAAAATGACTCAAGGCAGAATCTGCCACACACAGAGAAGCAATGAGAGGAGACAGCTTTGATTCAAGCAGATGGTTCCTTGTAGCAACTAACAGCTGGATCCATGCTTCCTCTTCACAGAGACATTGTTTGACATCACCATCATCAAACAGAGCTGTTCCCCTCTGCTGTGTTATTCCCATATTGGTATGCAAAAGCAGCCCACACGGGAAGGAGGAGGAGTGGACGGCGTGATGAGAGGACGGGGCTGCGATGTGAAGAGAGGCCAGTCTGTCAGTCGGTCGGTGGGTCGGTCTGGACGTTTGGCACAGAGACAGCGGATTCCATTTCCATGCCAATCTGCCTTGTCTCTCTCTGAATCAGACTTGACCTTCACAGGCTGATGACTCCAGAGGCCTGGGACCACGCAGACGCTTTCCGCTTAAAAACCAGACACGCACACACGCTGATATGTTACAGAAATGGGAAAAACATTCCCCCCGTGTTCAGTGCACGGGCCGTCACTGTTTGCACACGTGCACGCTGGTCTTGAAGCGCACGTGAGTGTGCATGAACTCTAAAGACAGGGGAAGGAACTCTTTGGATTGATTTACAGTAAAAGGGAGTGATGCAGAGGACAGAAATGGGACCAGATCCTCTTCAGAGAGCCAACCCTTCCATACAGATGGCTCTGTTTTTCATCTTCCCCCCTCATGAGATCTCATTTTCTGTGCTCTGTTCAGCAATTTCAACCCCCCCCCCCCAACCATTTGTGTTTGTCTCCATAAAATACCAGCAGAATCCCTTTCAACAAAGCAAATAACAAACAAAACAAACACGTCTCTGTAGGTTCTTTCCTTAAGAGTTTTCCTCACATCACAACCACAAACGTCGTGTATTCCATGAAGGCTTTCTGCACAACTGTAACATCAGAGATAAGCAACCGCTGGTTTTTAATATTACAAAATCTGAAAACTGTGGCATTCGTTTGTAAGGCAGTTGCTGCTGGAAGCGTTTTGGGGGATTTACCATCAGCTCTGCACATTTTCATACCAAAATACAAAAATAACTTAAGCTTTGTAAGATTTCATGAACTGCTAATGTAGATAATTGTTTAGGTTTTGGTGAAACCTCCTTGGAATTGATTGGGACCAATCTAAAACACCAACATGTTTTAATCTATTCAGTTTATTTCTATAGCTCCAATTCACATCATGTCATCTCAGGTCACTTTCCAGTTCA
>NW_015150466.1:1175044-1177217 GCF_000732505.1 Cyprinodon variegatus
AAAGCAGAGAGAGCAGAACGTTAGAGATTGAACTAACAGATTCTGCAGAGTGGGAGAATAGAGATAGAATGAAGCAGAATGATGAAATAGGGGTCCCTGTACGGGGCCGTATAACTAGTTCACCCACCTCCTACTCTCTGGCACCTGCTCCGAGGTCTGAGGGCCATCTTTCCCCAATAGAGCCGAAGACGAGGCTTAAAACCAGAGGGACCAGAGCCTTTTCTGTATTTGGCCCCAGACTGTGGAATATTTTACCCTCCATATACCAACAGCCTCCATAGTGGAGAGTTTTAAGACTCACTTTCACTCTTTTTTAACAACACATCATTGTGTGGTCCTCTGTGTCCTTTTTATTTATTTATTGTTATGTTTTTTGTGTGTGTTGCGTTTTTATTTGTTTGTTTTTATGTACAGATCATTGGAAACATTGATCAAACCATTGATTTGAACCTTTCCGTGTTTCTATTTCCGTCTTACTCGTGCATTCATTTTATTTTACCCTTCACAAGCACAGAAATATTTCTCCTACTAAGGCCCAAAGGGACACAATGAAAAACTGATTACATCCCAGAATATTTCCTCGTTTACTTTTTATGTCCCACAAAAAAGTTGGATTCTTTGACACATTTAAAATAGAGGACATTCCTCAAGTTAGTGAAATGATGTCAGGTATTTTCCAACATGTTCGGCCTCAGCAGATGGCCGCTCACACTGAGCCTGGTTCTGCTGGAGGTTTCTTCCTGTTGAAAGGGAATTTTTCCTCTCCACTGTCGCTACAAGCATGCTTAGTGTGAGGGATTGCTGAAGAGTCAATGAGTCAAAGAATCAGCTGGTTTTCCTCAGATAGAAAACTTTGAACTAATCTGATGCATGATCTGGTGACTGTAAAGTGACCTGAGATGACATGTGTTGTGAATTGGTGCTATAGAAATAAAGTGAATAGAATTACCTGAAGCATTTCTTCTTTTACTTGGTTGCACTCATGCCGAGTCCCTTCCTTCCTTTTGTGAGCCAGCAAATCTTTTCCTGTCCAATCTTCAATGGCTTTCACATTGTATAGTTGCTCTGAGCATTTCTCTTTTATATTCCACACTGTTAAACTAATTTGTAAAATTCTGTATATGGACCTTAACAACTTTTCATCATGTGGTTCATTTGACAGCAGAAACATGGTTGGTGATGCATTGCATGTTTACCACCAGGTTGCATCACCGCCTGCAAGCATTTGGGGGCTGGCCGACCAATCTCTGTGTTTTTCAAAGTGAAATGTTATCCCACTCCTGCTTAATACAGAGCTGAGCTGTTCAATGGCTCCATTGTTGAATGTCTTTGTTCCGTAACTGGTAAAATGCATTTGGTGGATGACAGCTCCGGACTGCAGGTGGGTCATTTTATTACCTTCACTCTCTTATTAAACAGCTGTGATAGCCGCAGACTGTGATTTATTTCTTCCTCCTCAGGTCTTTTCAGAAATATAAAATCACACGCGTATTTATGCTTAACTTGTCATGTTCATCAATCACTGAGTCCCCAGTTTGGTTTAACCTCTAAATAACATAAACAAACTCAAAGTATTCAGTGAACTACAGCTGCTGCAGGAAACCAGAAAGGGCATTTTAGCTTTTTCTAAAACATGGTTTTGAATGGATTTAATGCCGTAGATGTTTTCACACCCTTTAAACTTTCCTTCAGTTTATGTTTTTATGAGAACAAACATCAGTTTATTTTTACTAGATTTCATGTTATAGCGAGTAAATCAGAAAGTGGGGCAGATTACTGTATGGTTGAACAGATTTTTAAAAGGGCAAAGTTCACTCGTAGTCAGACTTGTACAGTAGCAGCCATTCAAATGTTCCTTCCCAGTCAAACGGCAGCCAAATTGATGCCCACTTCCCTGCAACTCCCAGCAAAATCCCCTCTAACTTCCAGTCACTGGCCTTCTCCTGGACATGCATATTTGTTTACTCTGACTCCACCCTTTCACTGATTTACAGGGTCTGACCAGCAGATGGCGCTTCTCTTTAGATCTTAATGTCCACAAATCATCACAGAAAGAATACTTTAGTACAAAGATTGATGTTTAAAAAGGAATTGTCAAGGACCAGCAAAGGACCAGCCAAAGACCAGCCAACAACCAGCCAAAGACCAGCCAACAACCAGCCAAAGACCAGCC
>NW_015150466.1:1178319-1181451 GCF_000732505.1 Cyprinodon variegatus
ACCAGCCAAGGTTATTGATTGCATTTTTGTAATTTGGTGTTTTCTCTTTGTTTACAGAGATGGTTTTTGTTGCTCCTGCTGTTCTCAGGTTTATCTTTTGTTTTTAGTTAATCCGACCGTGTCTTGCTGTCTTTGGTCCCATTGTTCAATGGTGAGACGCGGACTAACTGTTTTTTTCTTTTCGTTTTGTCTTTTTTCCTTTTTTAGTTAGTTTTTTCTCCTTGGTCACTCTCCTTAGCAAACTGTTAGCTGGTAGACAATATTATCAGTGGCGATCGTGTGCAGCGTTTGTTTTCATCTCATCGTGTGCGACTTTCTTCGTCTGGTTATGTGGGTTTGTCAGCCATCCTCCTACATGTCAGAGTGTAAATATTATATTGTCTACCTTAAGCCATCGGTGTTGTAGAAAGAGTCACACATTTTTCTTTCTTTTGTTACGTTTCAATCTCAGTCTCTTCTTCTCTGTATCTAACGGTAGTCACTAACTTAAACCCGGGCACATAGTTTAAGTCAAGTCCCTAAAAACAAGGTAAAATGTAAAGCATTAAAGGTTCACAACAAAACTAGAGGTAAAAATAATAGCTTATAGCAATTTCACATTGTAATATTTTTTTTGTAGCAAAATTAGAAATTGGGTCATTTACTCTAAGGAAGTTATCATCCAGAATTGTAAGAAAATGTCCCTTTCCTAATGGGGTAGTGCAGTAAAGCTTCTGGCCTTAACATTTTACTGCATTACTTTTACGTTTATACTTTAAGCAGTTTTAAAAATCCTACTTTTACACTTTTACTGGAGTAAAAAGCTCAAGTTGATGCTCTACTGGAGTAATAAAGATTAAGGCCTAGTCCCATTTCTCTCACTTGCACCCGATTGGTCCCTAGCACTCGGTTTTGCACATTCATGTGAAAGGTTAGTGTGTCCCAATAGTTATAGGAGCTAGGGGGAAGTGCCCTCCTACCCTTAAAATGATCCCTGCAGAGCGAGGAAGGTCGGGAGCTGACTTCGGAACGGAGTGGCTTCCCAGAACTCATTCAGTGAAAGGAAAAAATGTCGTCCGGCTGTTGAAAAGAACTGCACAAATGTAAGTATATTTTTACAATTAACCACGAATTAAAAAAAAATATGTTGGGATATCTTAGACGTAAATAGAGCTGACTTCCAATACTTCTGACATCTCTGCTGCTAAAACAAATCATCTCAGGTAAACAGATTTTATCCCTGCCTGTTGATTTAACGGAGTCACCGGGTTGTGCACATAAACCCAAAAAAGTCCCCATTGGGGCTAAAATACAACTTTTGTGCAATAATGCCAGTTCCATAACAACAGACACCATTCTAGCAGATCCAATGCAGTCATTCTCATGACCTCTGAGGGTCACATATTCCTGAAACTTGATTAAGGGTCATAATTCTTTGTGTGAGAAAAAAATGGGCCTTTATTTCAGTTTATGAAAGAGGGACAGTCTTGCATTGTTGCACCCAGATACCACCTTTAAACCATAACTGCTCAATTTGTGTTGGGGTATTATAACATCATGCCCCTTCCTTAAATTCAACTGTAAAACAAATACTACTTTATAGATAATATAATTTCTGTTCACTGTGGGTGAGAAAGACAAAGGCCGCTGCTTTGCACTGGATACCCAGAATGCAGGCAGCTAAGACCACTTTGCTGCTCAACTGCTGTCAAATGAACCTAAACAATCCTTCGCCTCCACAGTGAAACAGCCTTTTTTTCCTCTCAGTTCTTACTTTTCGAATTAGTTCTGCCTGATAAGAGATCCGGAGCAGAAATTCACTTTTGACCTCTGCCCTTTCTCAACAGTGGCAATGTTATTGGATATTAGGAGCATTTCGACCATAAGTACACAGAACCTAAAAACCCTAGAGGCTTTTTCCCAACGAGCTGACAGATTATTTCAGCACTGGCTCTTCTCCATTTCCTCTGTGGTCTGAGGTAAACAGTAGATTAGGCAAATTAAATCTGTTTAAGTGTGAAACAGAACTCCTCTGTGCAGGGATGCAGCTGCTGTGGTGGTACCTCTGGAGCCTGTGGAGCTAGCTTCATAGCACCACTTGATTACTGATGGCGCTTTAATAGGAGGAAGGAACGTAAAATCTGAGCGTTGCATGGTTCCGATTAAAGGAGGACATTTTCCACTAAAATCTTTACTTGGGCTTTGAAACGATCACAAGCTGATTGTTTCTTGAGCAAAGACCCAGAACTAAAGGCCAGATGAGCTGAGGTGATCAAAAGGGAAAATCAGAAGCCAGGCCATTATTCTTAGATATTTAGTAAACATGTTGTGTTCAGACACTTGATAAATCTCTCTTCTGTTTTAACATGTGGTTCAGTTTGCTGGCATTCGTGCTAATCTTAGCTTGCTCTCTCTAGCTTAAGTGCAGTATTTTTTAAGTTAAAAACAGCTCAAGTCAACTGCCAGGTTTCACATGTAAAACAAATACAGTGGAGTAATTAAAACCCCGCTTAACGTTTGAAAACTGATCCAACACTAAGAACTGTTCCATCCTTGATTGAGTCGAGATTTAAGACTTTCAAAAACATATTCTACTCTTCTTTGGAGGAAATGACACACAATCTAAACCTTCAAACAGCCACAATAAACTCAGACTTTATAGTCATTTTGAACAGAGTGTATACAAAATGAAATTTCGTTCAGTACAGCTCTTAAAGGGGAACACCGGGTTTTTTCCATTGGTCCCTTGATTTTCCGTTATTCCATCATGTTCTACTCCCCCATATGAGTTTAGTGTCATTTGGAGCCGTTCTGAAGATATTCGGTTATATCCAGTAACGTCTTCCTCTGGGCAACGACTTGAAGGCACAAACTAAACTGTTCATCATTTATTCTTTATGGTACGCCAGCATTCAGAACATGGAGGCCAATCACTGTCCCCCAGACATCCGCAGTTATATTTTTTATATTTATATCTTTTAAAACAAAGCGGCACGTGTATGACGTCATCCGCGTGGTGGACTGGAGTTGTGACAGGCAGTCCGGGCCACAGGAATGATGGTAGCCGTACGGATGACGTCATACACGTGCCGCTTTGTTTTCAAAAATCTAACGGCGGATGTCTGGGGGACAGTGATTGTAGCCTGGGTGCCA
>NW_015150466.1:1182231-1200589 GCF_000732505.1 Cyprinodon variegatus
TGGGTGAGTAGAACATGATGGAATAACGGAAAATCAAGGGACCAGTGGAAAAAACCCTTTGTTCCCCTTTGAGACATTTTCATTTTTTAAAGCGCAGCAACATTTAACCATGTATCAGCTTATAATATACATGTTTGGGACAATATTGTACGAATCAAGTATATATTCTATAAATTTCTATATTTCTATAAATATCTCTAAAGAATCTTAAAATTAAAAACACTTTATTGTGTTTTTTTTCTTCAGGGGGAGCAGAACAAAAACAGAAAAGAAGAGGAAAATGGTTCCTGTCATGATTCTTTTGGTTGTGTTTTTTCTTTTTGAGTTTTCAGTCACACTTTAATTTATTTCATTCTGTGGTTTCTAGGTAATTGGTTTCATTTCCATTTTATGTTATTCTGGTTAATTCTGGTTGCACTGAGTTATACATTCTTCTTTACTCTCTGCTGCCCCCTTGTGTCAGTATCCTTCTCCTAGCTCCCTTCTAGATCCTTCTGTCCACACCTGCTCCCAATCAGTTGATTGCTCCATTCTTTGTTCTGTTTGGCATATAAACTCCACCTCTGCAGTTACTGGTGGCTGGATTATCTTCAATCTCTCCCTAATCTCTGTGTCCCTGTTTTCCTTCATTAGTTATTTCTGGATTTATGCTTCTGTTGCTGCCACTCATTAAATCAGTAAGAAACAACCTTAGCTTCCATCTTTGCATTTGGTTCCTCTAAAAACCTCCACACAACCTGACAGTAACGTTTTTTAAAGAATGAAGTTCCTATGAGGTATAAAAGCCACTTGAACCTCTGGAGCTAGCAGATAAAAAACACTGTGATCCTATCTAAAAATTGCTGAAGCTACCTTCTATGATTTTTGAATCATAGAAGGTAACTCTAAATCACAGACTCTGCATCACACTGATAACACCAAACCAAAATAATGCATTTTTGTACCATATATAAATGCTCTGAACTTCCATATCAATGCATTTTTTTATTTGCACCATGTTTTCTTTTTCTCCCACACTTTTAACATTTGATCACTGCTGCACTTTAAGAAATGGAAATGTCATGAAAGCTAAACAAAACAAAATTACGCTTTGTATACACTCTGTTTGTACAAAATGACAGTAAAGTTGTGTAAATCTAAAGGTTGATCTATGCTCAGAAACAAGGTCGTCTGCGTGTTTCGCAGTTTAAACAGACATGCCCCGCCCCCTACCGCAGACACACTCTGGTACATTTCTCCAAAATTGTGGGTGACCGCAGACAGTACCGCGGACAGGAGGCCCCTGATTGCTCAAATCCGCTCTACACTATGTGTATTTCCTGTTTGGTTCTATACCTGCTTGTTTTGTTTGTCTGACCGCCATTGTGGAAAATGACTGATGAAAATGGAGCAGCTAGAAGAGCGAGGTGCGCGAGAACGCTGGGACCCTTTTTCCACCTGGATCTCCGCTCTTTTTGGCCCTCATGTCCTTCCGTTGTCGCAAACTTGCCCCCACTTCCGTATCTAGACCCACAGCTAGTTCCTGATTGTCCCTCTGGCGTTGTGGCGTGGAATAACATAGCGTAGACCACGCTTCAATATTGGGGATAAATCAAAAATATCTACGACAAGCTCACTGCGACACACTGCTGCAGACGTAAAACATGTGCGCAGCAGTGTATAAGTTACACTTGATAAACATGGAGCAGCTCTGGTGAGAGGGACTCAGACAGATAATAGAGAGAAACAATAAAGCACACTGACTACTACTACATGTTGCACTCCATTGTTTACTTCCCTGATTTCTGTCAATGTCAATGTCAATTTCAAATTTATTTATATAGCACTTTAAAAACAGGTATAAAACTGCACCAAAGTGCTGTACAGGACAAACAATAGTACTAATTAATAAAAACAGATTATCAAAACACTTCAAGTAAATGTCAAAGAGTAAAAATGAGTTTTAAGAAGCGATTTAAAATGATCCAGGCAGTGGGCAGATTTAATTTGAAAAGGTAAATTGTTCCATAAAATTGGAGCAACAACAGAAAAAGCCCGATCTCCTTTCCTCTTAAGTCGGGTCCGAGGGACTGTCAGTAATAGCTGATTATTTGATCGTAAGCTTCTGGATACAGAGTAAAATTTTAAAAGGTCCCGAAGATAGGGAGGAGCTAATCCATTTAAAACCTTATAAGTTAGTAAAAGAATCTTAAAATCTATTCGATAAAAGACGGGCAGCCAATGTAAAGAGGCCAGTATGGGCCTTATATGGTCACGCTTCCTGGTTCCTGTAAGAAGCTGTGCCGCTACGTTCTGGATCATTTGAAGTCGCTGCATCTGTGATTTATCCATGCTTCTATATAATGAATTGCAATAATCCAACCGAGATGTGATGAAAGCATGGATAAGTCCTTCAAAGTCCTTAAAACAAAAATATGATTTAATTTTTGCTATAACCCGCAGGTGATAATAACCGGATGTAACAACAGAGCTAACTTGTTAGTCTAGCTTTAAACAGCTATCAAAAGTGAAACCAAGTTTCCTAGCAGAGGTCTGACAAAACTGAGCTAAAGAACCAAGAATCAGATCTGGATTTGTAGTCTGAGGACTTTGACCAAATAATAAAACTTGGGTTTTAGTGTGATTGAGGTGAAGAAAATTTTGTTTCATCCAAGATTTGACTTCAGCTAAACAATCCATCAATAGCTGAAGAGATTCAGTTTTACCATTCTGTAGTTTAAGGGGCATATAAATCTGGACATCATCTGCAAAACAATGAAAAGAAACACTTAACTTATGGAAGATCTGACCAAGAGGCAATAAATACAAAATAAACAAAATGGGACCTAAAATTGAGCCTTGGGGGACACCGTACCTCAAAGGTTTGGTCCCAGAACAGCAGTGGTCAAGATGAACTGAAAAAGTTCTGTTTTCTAAGTAAGATTTAAACCATTCAAATACTGTGTCACACTGGTGACATCATCAACGCTAACCCAGTGTGATGATGTCACCAAACACACAGAGGCAGGGCGTTAGAGACCACGCAGCCTTCAGTGAGGGGTTAGACCAGCTGTATTAGCCAATGGGAAGGGAGCCAGATGCTGATTGTTAGCGGGTCGTTTGAAAACTGCGCGTTAAGCCGCTATTATCACTGGGAAAGAGGCAATTCTGTCCAATGAGCTTAGAAGGTTCAGCTGAAGGTCCTTCCTTCTTCAAACTGATTTGATCACAGCAGTCCTAAATGAATGATGCCTACAGCTCAACCTGAACCACGCAGACGTGTCAGGCTGGTCCAGGACCTTCAGCTAGGCTTCACAGTAATGCTTGATGTTGGGCAGATTTTTTTTTCTTTTAATCTTTCACTTAATAATCACTTTGTAATCACTTCAGCCAATAAGAAACAGTAACTTCTTTGTCAAAATACAATTATTTCGATCATGGTAACAGAAACGTCTGATATTTCCTTAAAAGCTTTCCTGCATTTAGATACAGCTGGAGATTCATCAAGTATGTGCGCTGATGCTATTAGCAGCCTCTGTGATCATTTGATCTACCATCCCTGACAGCATCCAGTGGGCTTTGGAAATAGAAGTTTGACTGTGGTACGTCAAAACTGATTGATGTCACACGTTCATACTTTGCTATCTATAACCACAGACATGAATGTTGGAGTTTGAAGGCTGCGTGCTTTGAAGGCGCAGACGTCCTGTGATCTTACTAGATTAGCTTGTGTGATGTGAATGAACAAGGTTTGTGGTTGATGTGTTTATTGCAAAACCAACAATGGGAAAGAGCGTTCGCTGGACAGCCCAGCAAAATAAAAGTGATATAATTTAAAAAAGGTTCTGTTAACGTCCAAATCCACAGCAACTAGTTAGGTTTTTATATATATAACTGATATTCGATATTTTAAAATATCCGTTACTGTAAAAATGTCCATAGCTGTATATTGGTTAATTTATTTTTTTTTCTCTAGTTACACAGTATTTATATTGTTAAAACACTTCACAGCATTTTATTGTTAATCTTTTAACTCTTCACTATTATGTTATTCTTATACATTTTTCTAAGGTCCACATTTTATCTATAATCTTTTTGCTGCTTTAAACACCAGAATTTACCCATTGAGGGACAATAAAGGGATATTCTATTCTATTTTATTCTATTCCATTCTATTCTCTTTTATTCTATTCAAAAGGTTCCTCAAAGAAGTTCTTTTATGAAATTAAATCAGATGAAACTAAAAGCTTTCAACTTCAGCAGTTCTGGATAGAGAAAATTATCAGACAATTTTTATTTTTTTAAATCTTAATTGCAAAATGCAAAATATATCTTTTTACAAATTGCATATAATTCCTGTTCTCAGTAGTTCGCTCTGTCAGCTAAAGACACATTTTAGAGTCTCTGTACTTCAGTTAACGATTGATCGACTACTGAATTAGTTGACGATTATTTCAATAATCAATTAATCCGATAATTAAATAATAATTGTTTTTCAGTTCTAAACAAACCAAAACAAAGCAGAACAACAAGAGGCTGAAGTATCCTCAATGATACAGAGTCTTTGTATCGAAATGGCAGCAAGAATGCTGTTTATTATAACTTTAATTTTCAATTTATCACATTATTTAAGAGGGGTATTTATGAATTGATTATTTTCTGTTTAAAATTTAAAAAACATTACTTGTTATTAGTTCTGATTACACAAATTATCATGCAGTTGGAGAAAAGAAGAGTTCAAACTTGTCAAAAGTCAGACAGAATGATCACGGATTACAGCAAGCTCCTCTTTACTAAATGTAACATTTTCACCAGTAAAATGTTTCAGATTTCAACATTTAAGGTCTTTATATCCACTTTAGGACAAATGGTCCTAAACTACCAGAACTTTAGGATGGGCCTGATTCTGTAAAATCATTTGGCAAAATATTTTCAAAGTGCGTCTGTAAATATTTTCCCCAACTTCACCAAGTAGATAACGACCAACTTCAACCCTTAACCCAGAGAACGTCTCGCTTCCTCATGTGGCTCAGAACAAGTGTTTTTTTTCCTTGGACAGATTTCTACAGAGATACTTCCTGTAATGCTCTAAAGAAGCTTATAATAACAATCACCGCCTGTCAGCTGCAACAAAAAGCATGTTTACTTTAGCGGCATGATTGCCTAATGTAGTCGTTTCACGGTTGCTGGTCAAGGCATGTTAAGTGTGAGCCAACTGCAAAGATAAGACTCAAGCTTGCGGAGAAATTTTTTTATTTTTTTTTCTTTCACTGCACTTAAAGATGCTGGAACTTTTATGGTGATTAGATTCTAAATGCACTGTTAAGATCTGAAATACGATCCTTGTGTTGCTAAATAATTTTCCAAGGCACAAAACCAAAGACGTAAAATACCACATTTCCAATGTTGATCAAACGTTCATATGCTGGGTTTCTAACTATTCTCAGTTGCAAAATGTGATTCTTTAGTGCTCTGCTAAAACATGCTTTTTGCAAGGCTTGGTATGGTTGCAACATTTCCAACTATGCACCTCAATTAGAACGTTAACCAATAGATTTACACACATTAATCCAGTTAGCTGGGAAATAGATAAAGACTGAGCTGCAGAGGTCAATAATCAGGGTGGGACAACCTCGCTAGTATTAAGAGAAAATCCAAGAGAAAACCATAAAAATTCCCGTTTTAAGCTTAAAGCCATTTAAGGGATATCTTATAGGAGGAAAATAACCCTGAACCAAGACAACAAAGTTGGTATTATTCCACTTCCAGGGGATAAATTCAACACTTTTAAAGTGTCTATATTGGATCATAAAAGATCAAGTTAAATGAACATATTTGAAAGTGTTAAATAGTTAACAATGTGAGAGAGATGGAATAACATAATTAATAGTGTAAACTCAGTATTTATCAGGGTTGTATTTATCTAACAGTAGTGCATGGTGATGGGAGCTCGGTAGTGCCTTGCAGCAAGAAGGTTCCGGGTTTAATTCCCAGCCCGGGGTCTGTCTGCATGTAGTTTGCATTAGTGTTGCGCCGATGCCATTTTTTGACCCTGATACCCGATACCTGGCTGTGCAGTATCAGCCGATACAGACACCATAATAATGTAAAATAGTTGCTTTTTCAAGCTGCTGCCTACCTTAGTGAAGCAGGAAAAAATCTAATACAAAGTCAATCCAGTAGAACTTTTTATTGCCTACCAGAAGTGGGTGACAAACTTATGGCTCTCAAAATGGTATCGGTGCTCTATTTGTTGGTACTCGCCGATACCGATACCACCATTTTAGGACAGTATCGGGGCCCCGTCCAATACTGGTATCGGTATCGGTGCAAAACTAGTTTGCATGTTCTCCCTGAGCATGCGTGGATTCTCTCCAGGTACTCTGGCTTCCTCCCACAGACCCAAAAACATGACTGTTACACTATGCAATTTTTTTCAATGGTTGCACGGAGCTACAGCTCACCATGTTTGTTCTTACGCTGTGCGACCCGACGCTCTGATGCGATCTACCTGCTCACACTGTACGTCTAAAAAGCAGGTGGGACTCAGCTCCGCAGTGAGATGGCGCTACTCGGACTCGTCTAGAAGTAGCAGAGGAACATGGAGCTCACTAGAGTGAAACGCGCTGCCTTGGATATTTGGGCAATTTAGTGCTGAAAGCCCTAAAAAGAAAAGGAGACGACGTATTTGGACAAAGACATGGCTGAGCTAACGTGGCTACTACGGTCTGTCAGTTTGACAGAAAGAACTCTATTTCACTCATTGCCCCCCCGCCATGATGCTGGGTTTACATCTGAGAGGAAGAAGAAGAAGAATCCTTGTTTGCCCACTGAGCGATTTGCCCACGACCACCTTACGATGGCCGACTGAACTTCAACCATGTTTTTTTTTCTCCCGACCTTACGATGCTTGATGGGGGGGTGGTCGTTAGAGGCTGATCGCCCCTGGTTACCCCCTGTTTGCTACACCAACAGGCTGAAAGTCGGCCCGGTCGAAAAAATCTCACACGACTGGAAAATCGGCCCCCAAAAGGGCAAAAAAATCGTATAGTGTTCGCCCGGCTTATGATATAAGAGTTCACAGGTTGGTTGGAAATTTGAAAGAATCTCAGCTGATTATTCTAAATCCAACACTTCCCTCCATCGATGGACACCAACCCTTTGGAGGAACTCAACCAAACAAGCCTTAGCTTGCTGTCAAACATGGTGGTGGCAGCATCATGCCGGAAGATCATATTCTAACTGGACAGGAAGCTACATGTGAGTAATTCTGGGGGTGGGTCAGAGTTTAGACCAACATCCAATCTGATTAAGAGGCGAGTTTGGAAATACTTAGATCGGATTCTCCGTCCAATCAGAATGAGCTTTAGCCATTTTGCAAAGAACGTCCCTTTCTTTCATAAAGCTGATGGAGGTTAAATAAGACGGTTGTGAATAAAGGTTGAAGCCACATTTTTTTTAGATTTATTAATTTATAAAAGCATTGCTTCTTTCCTGCTATTAATCCCTTTGTTGTTTGTGGTTATAATTCAACCAAATGGTAAATAAAATATGGCTGCTCTGTAGAAATGACAGTTCTGATTTTCATAAAGTGCTCTAATATCAGACTAATGGGACCTTTGATTTGGCCTCTTATTAAACCGACAGGTGGAGAGGATCTGGACGCGTACGGGGGCAGATTTCAATCAGTGTGCATCTATGAGGGCCGGCCAACATCTTCAAAATCCACTAAGCTAATCTGCCAGGGGATAACTGATCACACTTCACGGAGCAATTGCACCCTGCTACCTACACAGATGCTCTTTCCTGAGGTGATCTATAGACTTCTCTCCTCTCACTCCTATACCAACACAATCAACACAATACCTGTGCAGCTTTTTCGAGAGCTTTTCCACTAATCAGCTCTGACAAGTGGAACAAAACAATTTAATACAGAGCTGATTTCACATCTGAGCGGTTCGTCATTTACATAAGCTTTTCACAGTCTGCTCACTGAGCTGCAACAGGCATGTGGTGTGCCAGGAGAGACAGAAAAGCCTTGCTCCAGATATTCTGCCCCTCTTTATCTGACCTCACCAAGGAGAGCGCCCTGCACGCATGCAGAGCCTCATTTGGCATACACATGTGTGCAGACTTTTTTTTTCCTCCGTTGCCCGCAACCACCCGTTTCCGTCTTCCACACACAGAGACGGGCGTGCACACATGCACACACTTTTAGTGTCCTGTGGTTAGCAGTGAGAGGAAGCAGTGGCGCGTCTCTGTGCTGACTTAATGTCTTTTAACAGTTTGGCTCCAGGACCAAGGGTTGGTCAGAGATGAGCTAAAGCCAAAACTGGGCCTGATCATCTGTGACGGCAAGAAAAAACCCGAGGCCAAGTGGGTCTGTGTGTGAGTGCGGCCCTCACCGCCTCCCCTCATCTTCTCTGTTGCAGTGTGTGTGTCCAGATGTGTGTGAGACCATTTGTCGGCCGAGGCTACAGGGGACAGAATCACCAGCAGACTGAATTACTCCACACAAAGCCATTGACCGAGGCATCAGAGTGACAATAGAATATTTACAGCACACAGACCCCCTGATTCAGTCCGCTGTCTAATATGCAGCACATCAATATCCTGGAGAATTCTCACTGCGGTGGAAATTAGCCCGCTGTTCAGGCAACTTGCAGTATTTTTATTCACTTTGCAGAATTATGTGGAAGTAGAAGTCAGGATTCTTCCATGATTTCTGCTCTCTAACGGAAAATCCTGGACAGCAGGTCACGACCTTACGCTCAGACACAGTCGGGTTAAGCAGGAGGGCGGTGATCCGAAGCTGACCGGCCAGTCTAGCTCCGACTCGCCCTAAAACTAAATTTAACTTTTAATGGTTTACTCAAAATCAGGAATGAGGAGAAACTTGAGATGCTTTAAAAAACAGAGTGTCTGCTTTTCTCCACAGTGATCCAACAGTTACTGATGGTTTAGCTGATGTTGGGGGGGTAATTACTTTTTCACCACGCTGCCAGTAGGATCGGAAAAACTAAATCCTTGATAAAATAAATCTGTTTGCATTCACTTATTTGGTTATATACTGAAATATCAATGACAATTTGAAGCATTTTAGATTTAAAGAAGAAAGTAGAAAGGGAAAAATATTTGATGCTTAAAGATCAACCTGCTACACTCATAAAAATGACCCATTGGATTAAATCAGTTTAATTGATGGCAGTTTTTCCATCCAATACATTTTTGGTAGCTGAACAAAATCCACATTTATCTGTATGGTGTAATTTTATTGAGTCAGTTCAACACTTTTAAAAGGAAATGTATAGATAGACCCCAGAAAACTCGTTATGTTTTTGATAAAAATCCTTTTGCTAAAATGCCATCAGAACGCTGATAATATTAAGTGTGTCTCAGCCCCCCCCTTCAGTGTCCGCCATATTGGATCAGTCCATTTGCTGCACATGTTCAGAAAGGTCCAAACAGACAGCAGCAAACCATTTGAAAACAAACCATGCAAAGAGCAGTGTTGCCAACTTAGCGCTTTAGTCGCTATATTTAGCCACTTTTCAGACCCCTCTAGCACTTTGATTTCTAAAAAGCTCCTAGCGCCAAATCTAGAGACTTTTTTCTGCTACTGGAGACTTTGGAGACAACATCTAAAAGCAGCGAACTCTGCTCTCCAGAGCCAGTAGATTGGTAACCCCGCTTCCTGCTCTCCTCTATCTTGTCTGCTGTCATGATTCATGCAGCTATTATTTCATCCAAATGAAAAATGGAGAACAGATAAGCAGATCATGGCTTGTCTACAGTGAAAAGAAGGACTGGGTTATTTACTTTGGCCTTTTTGGAAACACAGGAAGGAGCAATCAGCTAAGTGAGCTTAGTGCTTGGAAAAAATCTTTCATTCCTTTAGAGACAGCATGAAAAGTCAGCTGAGTACAAAACATAGAGAGGAAAACAAGAAGAAAAGGGACAAGAAGAGAGGGACACAACCTAGAACAGATCATGGATGTCTATTCTATTAACATTTCTATTCAGAGGCCCCCTGCCTGTTTTTGCCTAGGGCCCCACATTTCCTAAATCCGCACCTGATCCCTGCATTGAATGATGTTATGCTCATCTAACTGATAACATTTAAATAACCTAGTGAGAAATTATTTGGTTTTATCAACTGAATAGTTTTTACTTTAAGAGCAGAAACAGTTTTAGTTAAACATCCATCAGTGTCACACGGTCAGTAGAGCTGCTGTGATCATGTGGATCTTGGCCTTAAAATAACTTATGGTTTCATTTTTATTATTATTATTATTATTATTATTATCATCTGTGTGGACTTGGGCAACAACTAACTCCTCTATAGATATAGATAGGTGTAGAGCTACCTCCTGCCACTCGGCTCCTTCTCTGACAAAAGTGGTCCAATAAATTAAAAGAAGGAATCTAAGCAAGGACCAATTTTCATGATCATCACAAAGTTACCTAAAATTAAAAAGATCATCCTTTTCAGCTCACAAGGCGGCCTTATAGTGAACTTCAAGAATTTTATGTTATTTTGCATCCATGTATTTTCTGTCAAGCTTATTCCAAGCGGGGTGGCGAGGGATGCTGGTGTCCATCTCCATCTGTCTACGGGTGAGAGGCGGGGTCCATCTTGGACAGGTCTCCAGTCCATCGCAGGGCAACACAGAGACAAACATGACAAACAACCATTCACACATCTAAGGAGGATATAGAGAAGCCAGTTAACCTAACATTCATGTTTTTGGACAGTGGGAGGAAGCGGGAGTACCCAGAGAGAACCCACCATGCTCAGGGAGAACATGCTAACTCCATGCAGAAAGACTCCGGGCTGGGAATCGAACCCAGAACCCGCAGCAGTGCTACCCACTGAGGAGCCCACATCATACATAAAATGTTCATACATACTGTGTTACATCAGTTAAATATTACTAAATAATTCTGGAACCAATTCAATGGAAAGAAATGTGTCGCTGCAAAGAGGCTTGAATCATTTTTCTGAGTTTAGCTGGTGCTGAATTGGGGGCAAACTGGGAGGGAGTGGGAGGAGAGCAGATCTGCTGCTCTGCTTCAGTAGCTTCCCCTCAGCGCCGCAGAGGCCTCACCTCTCAGGTGGCCGCCATGTCACCTTGTCTGCTAATATCTGACACAGCAGAACAGCTGCGCCTTACCAGTGTTTATGCAACTGGGGGATTGGGGGTGTAATTACCTGAAGCCGTGTGCAAACGTGCTCACGAACGTTTGGGAGTGATTGGAGGTTCGGAGCCCGAAGGCCGGAGGTTACCTCCGTCCGGCGGCTCTGCTCAGAAAAATCTGCATGGGATCACCCAAACATGTCATTCAGTTTTCAGAATTTCCACCCCGCCGGCTAACCGCTGCTCCGAACCCCCCGTATTCACAGCCAGTTAGGTCATGCTCACATGCACCACAGACCTCTCTACCTCCCGTCTCAGTTTCACAGTCCAGAGTCGGGCGAAATAGCCAACATATGTTGGGAAAATAAATGCGGAGAGTGGAGGTCAAACCGTGGTCTTTGCACAGCTCTGTTCTCATTTAGTTGAGTGCAGACCACCGCATACTCCGTCTGATTGTGAGACGCTTTCTACAGTTGCTCTTTTGCTCCTTTTTAAATATTTTATATCATCCGTAACTCGCAAGCTGTGGAAAATTAAGAGGACTTCCAACGGTCGTAACTTGAGAGAAGAAACAAGTCAGCAGAGTGCTGGATGTTGACAGTGATGTATTTACGCTGCACTGATTAGAATTGTACAAACTGCTATGTTACATGCATTAGAGGGGAAATAGAGCCTGATATATTGCACGTTGGCATACTGCGCTGTTGTGGAGTGTTGAAATACACAGAACTGTGCTCCAGGATTGTCGTAGGACTGAGCCCGTTTGGCATGCAACATGCTCTGCAAGAAGATGTATGACAAGGATCTGCAGTCTTTATGCAGCGGAACACCATGCGTTAAACCATGACTTCCTTATGTTACAGCAATTAAAGAGGGGAATGTGGTGTTTTATCATGCGCACTACAAAAGTTCTTTTCTCTGCACATGAGAAATGCTCCAAGATCCACAGCCTCCATAAAGAGAGAAAAATCCCCATGCCAAGCTATGCAAAAATGACCCAAATGAAAACCACTTGTAGGCTTTCCAAAATGTCAGGGAGCCTAAAAAAAAAACAACTAAAACTTGCTGTTTCTGAGCTGACATTCTGCTCTGGTGTGGGATTATTGATCTCTCCTCGGACGTGACAGGTTGCTGCGTTTGTTTAATAAAACTCAGAAAATGACTGCATCGGCCATTTGTTAAAATGTGACATGTTTCCGTTCTGCTTCATGCTTTCTTTCATAAGCTTTAATAACACTTGGTCTCAGGAGGTCATCATATAAAACAGGATCTAGGTTTATCTGCACCGAAAGCAGCACAGAAAAAAATATCAGAAACTACCCATACACTGCAAAAACGTAAATCTAGATATGTCATTTTTTTTCTTAAAATAGGTGCATTTGTTCTTGGATTGAGGAGGCAAGAAAATAAGAAATAAGAATTTAGAAATAAGAAAACACAACTACATTGTCTTATTTCAAGTGCATCATCTAAATATGTTATTTTAAGAGTTAAAATACTAATTCCATTGACAGATAATCTTATTTACCTGCTCAAATTAAGGCTAAATACACTTCATTTAAGACATTTTTACTTATTGATGGATCGTTTTTTAAATTTATGATTGCTTTGTGGTGTGGAGATATTTAAAGGGAATAGAATAAATCCCTGAATTGAGCATCAGAAGTTGTTCCCGTATACACTGGAAAAACGATCTAGAAATAAGTAAAAATTTCATAAATAAGTGTATTTAGAAATAATTTGAGTAAATGAGAAAGTTTGCCATCCAAGTTTTTTTTTAATCTAATTATCTTATCTTAAAATAAGATAGTTAGATAACATGCTCTTGAAATAAAACAATTTGAAATGTAAATTATCTTGTTCCATTGGCTAAATGTCTCTCTTTCCTCCTCAATCCAAGAACAAATACACTTATTTTAAGAAAAATGACTTATGTAGATTTTGATGTTTTTCCAGTGTGAGCTGCACTCTGCAATCCCTTTCTTCTGTTTCTCCATAACGTCTTTGAGGTTTTTGCTGCATCCTTAAAGTTGCTGGTTTGGTTTTGCATTCAGAGTTAAGTTTGCAGGATCCCCAGGAAACCTGGACCACCGCTACAAAAACATGCATGTTAACTTGACATGAATCTGCTTTATGGTAATAAAAAAGATAAACTCAATAAACTCCTTTAGAGACGCACATTAACGAGTACCTGACAGTTTGAATGAAGACTTCAGAATTCTTGATCAAATGTTAAAGTTTGAAGAATCAACATTTTATTTTGATCTTTATGATTAAAAAAAGAAAAAAAAAACTGTTGCAAATACAAAATGCATAGATGCTATTTTAATCTAAAGACAGGAAATCTAAAACTTTGTGTGATTTTTTTTGTGTGATTTTTAATGCAATTTTTCCTTAAAAAAAAGCTAAAATCAGAAATTTTGATTTATCTATATTTCGAAAATATATTTCTGTATAGACCGCCTTGCAGCTCCAGAACAGACAAGATCAAATCAATCTGATAAGATAATGCTAAAAATAATAATTTATAAAATAATATAGGTATAGTCTTTATATGATATTTAAAATCAAATGCTGCGTCTGTGGATTTTACTCAGGGAGGAACACGAAATCTTTTCGATGAGTCGTATTTAGTCGATAAAACTGATGGAAAAACCTGCAAACATTTTATTTAGGTACATCTGAATGAATATTTCTGAACTGAAGTGAAGTTAATCAGCTGAGCAATCTGGAACTATTGAATCATTTTAAAATGAACAACAAACAATTATAACTTAACTAAAAAGTAAGAAACCTTTAAATCTTCCCTCCATAAGGTCACGTGTAAATTCCCTCCCTGACGAACAGTTTCATTCTGTCAATCACTGCTTCTGACTTTTACATCAGCGCTGCTGCTAAATTAGATGATTTCTAGATACAGACTTTAAATTTTGCTCCAAAAAGGAAAAATTCTAAAATACAAATTGTTTTAAATAAGTATAGCATCTATATCTATATATCTATATCACCTTTCACAGGTATCAACATCACAAAGTGCTTCACAAGAACAGAAAACAGTTGAATCGTTCTTAACTTAGTCACTCTATTATAGATGATTAGATTATAAAAATGTTTTTACTTTTGATCAAATTCAACATTTATAGATTTAACCATCAGTGTGAGAATGTATATGTAGATGGACTAATGACCGCAGCGTGAAGCACTTTGGAGTCCAACTATAGACAATTTAACATTCAAGCTTAAATTTAAATAAATGTAATGGATCATTTATAGAAGACCTAAATTTGTCCCCTTTTTAGTGGATTTCCCTTCTTTAACGAGTCTCAGAGGTAATTCTGATTTCAGATGAAATAAAATTCAGTGTATTGTAAGTCTTTTTAAGGAAAGAAACCAACTCTCAGGATTTTTATTCTATTCAGTTTATTTCTATAGCGCCACCTGTCATCAGGTCACTTTCCAGTTCACCAGATCATCCAGTAAGATTGATTCAAAGTTTTCTATCTAAGGAAAACCAGCTGATTGCATCGACTCATTGACTCTTCAGCAATCCCTCACACTAAGCATGCTTGTAGCGACAGTGGAGAGGAAAAACTCCCTTTGAACAGGAAGAAACCTCCAGCAGAACCAGGCTCAGTGTGAGCGGCCATCTGCTGAGGCCCACTGGGGTTCAAGGAGACAGAAGCAGACATAGAAAAAGAAGCATAGATACAAAAGGCAACTGTCAACCAGCTCCACAGGCGGCCCCGTCCAGGAAACACACAGCCAGGCAGACGAGCTCCGAGCCAGCTCCCATGTCAGAGGATGAAGAGAGCACATCCAGTTAGTCACAGTCAGAGAAACAGGACTACACTGGAAAACAGGCCAAGCTCCAACATCTAGAAACAAAGGTGTTGATGGCAGCAGCACAGCTGATATTTCTCTCCAGGATGGAGTCACAGCCAAACAGGAACAGACCAGATGAAGCTACTATGAGAAAAAGCAGAGAGAGCAGAACGTTAGAGATTGAACTAAAAGATTCTGCAGAGTGGGAGAATAGAGATAGAATGATGAAAAAGGGGTCCCTATGTCCTCCAGCAGTCCTTTTTTTCTTACCTTTTACAGGCGGAAAAAATGCACCAGGAAGGAATGCTTTGGTTCAGTTTCCTGACATTCGGCACTAAAGAAATAACAGCAGGAGGTGTGATACTTTGTCTTAACAGTCAAATTAGAGCGAAAACGAAATCAGAGAGTGATCCGCAGACACGGGTGCGAACTAACAGCCGAAGACAGATGAAAGGGTCCAGCTTGTCTGCTGTCCTTCATTAGGACTTGTTGGGGATGCAGCTGGATGTACTTACCTTTAATAGTGCTGATAATTAGCCCTGCCATTCTACATTCTCCTGACATAAACACAGCGCCACTCACTCACGCACAGCGGCTCACACACGCACTCACCCCGCACTTTATTACTGGGACGGGAATCATTATCAGGGATAATTTGAAAGCAATTTTGAGGCTCACCTATTACCTCTGTTTTGGTTCCTTCTGGTCATTAGTGGAGCTGTCAGGAAGATTGAATATTACACATTTCGAGGGGGGTCTCTGACTCCAGGTGTCAGGAGAGGTTAGGAGGAGCAGAAGCAATGACAGAGCGTCGTGTACAGCGCCGCGGCGTGAACTGGACCTACAGACGTGTTTCCAGCTGAAAAATGAGTTTGGTTAGTAATTTGGCCCGTTTGTGTTTCCATCTGTCGCCGCGGGGAGGCCCGTGTTCTGTCAGCTCAGCATACGGCGTCAGGCCAGCATACCCTCAGTATACTCATGCACGCGCGTTATTAGCAGCTATCAGGCCCATAGAATGGCTGCAGATTGTGCCAATTGGCTCCTAAAGTAATTCCTTTCCTCCCACAGAATTAATTAATCTATTTATGTCTAATCTGAAAATTATTTCAGTAGTTCTTCATATGTTGTAAATATAACTAAATAAAAATAAAATGATGATTCCACTCATATTAAACAAACTAAAGCCAAATAAATCTCATATCCTGTCAATTAGGTTGTAGAATCTTCTCCCCATAAATATTAAATTCTCTGTGAAAAAATGCAGATAATTTTAACCCTTTAAAGCTGATCGGAGAATAAAACAAAAAACAGAAAATTGTTTTTCTTTGGTCTGAATTCCTTATTTGGCCTTTTAACAAAATATGTAACAAGAAAAAACAGAAATACATTTTTGATATTAATGATTTATTACTATGCGATAAGTCAGGATTATTTTTTGTGTAGTCTTCTACTGGCTGTTATCAGGTATATCTGATTGTGTACAATCGGATTTTGAGCAAAGTTTTTACCATTTAATTCTGCAAAAAGTGTCAGATGCAAAACATTTCAGAAACCGCATGAATCAAATATGATACATTTGGCATTATAGGGTTAATAAGATCCTCAACAAACAGACATGCATTTTTTTTGGACCCAGTGAGGAACTTTTTTTGTTGTTTTATGCACAAAACTACGACAAAAACCTGACTAAATCTGGAAATAAAAGCTTGATTGGCTGTAAGGAGAGTGGAGACAGAGGAACTTCTATGCAATGCGTATCACTGAGGGTATGCTGGCCTGACGCCGTATGCTGAGCTGACAGAACACCAGGGAGGAATCAGGCTTAGATCATTTAAGTCCTGCTCCTGCCACTTGTTGTGCCAGGGGAATAAGGTCGCCAACTACCTGAAAAAATAAAAATGGACCCCTAATGTGTGCCGCTGACCCGATTGCCTTCACCCCTCCTGGTGTGCTGATTTTTTTTAGTCCCCCTTTGTTTCTAAAATGATTTTTAAAAATTATTTGACTGAAATCTGCATTGAATTAGATGAATATTTGTGATTGACATAAACACATGGAAAACAAATGATTATCCAGAAATTCACTTTAATGCAAAATAACAAACTTTGCTGAATAATATAAGTATCTTAACCATAAGCCTGTCCTGCTTAACTTCAAACTGTAAAAATGAATAAAACAATAAAATAAAACAATAAATAAATGGTGCTGTTTTATTTTTCTGTGCAACAGCAAACTTGTCGAAACTTGTAAACATATTTGTTGAAGATGCTCCGCCCCCAGAATTTAAATTCCTCCGTTCGTCCCCCATAATGCTCTGATGTCTCCCGCTATCTTCTCCGTGAGCAACACTTGGCTCGACCAATGGGATGAGGGGATTCTCGATCGTTGCAGCTCATTGGTCACAGGTTTACCATAAGGTTTGTATGTAAGGTGCCCTTGTTCTTAATTTTCCATCAGCTTTTTACTGACTATTTTTGTACTCTGACAGTAATACGGGACAAAGTGCGTTTCTTTTCCACTAAAGACGGGACAAGTACTTTTATTTCTAAATACGGGATGATTCTGTTTTTCAAGGGACGGTTGGAAACCCTACAGGGGTAGAGTAGACAGCTGAGCACGTCTCATCGCCATTTGTTCAGTTTTTATCGTCCAGAGTGAGCGATTAATCAGTGTTTCAGGTGATGTGCGGAGAAGGCTGTGGAATATCAATAAAGATTCCAATTATGAATCTGAGGTGCGATCATTGTCTCAGGAAGTCTTCCTCTTTGTGGGATTAATTATAAGGCTGAATTTTACCTGCTGATTTTATTAAACCCTTTCATGTCTCCGCTCCATCTATTCTTTAGGCATTAATATGCAGATCAAAAAAAAGGAGACTGATTTTCTCCTGCAAACAGCGAGGTCATGTTTCAAATTAGCATATTACTAATTTACATAAAACTGCTCCAAAGTCTTATTAGAGGCACAGCTCTGGGTGCAGTTTCACGTCGCCTGAACCGTGACAAGCCTGAGTGGGCTTGTTATTCTGAATGTAAGACTATTAACTTTACACTGGTACATTCCATGGTATGTGCATGCATACATTTTGGCTAAACGACGCCGCGTTCAAGGGCTGTGATTTATTGCTCCCGTATCAGATATCAGGCCGTTGTGAACTTCAGCCGCTCGTCTGTTTCAGCTCAACACGCTTAAAGGATGAAACAAGAAGAAAGAGCAGGAAGTTCTTTCTCATTTTTATCATATTTCAACCTCAAACCTTCATTAGTTTAAATTTAAATGGCCAACGCAAAATATTTTTGATTCAGTTTTTTATATAGCTCCATTTTAAACCAGGTGTCATCTCAAAGCATTTTACAGACGATCAGATGATACTGCTGGATTGGTAACGAGTTTTCTATCTGATGAAAACTGGATTGGAT
>NW_015150466.1:1201590-1204189 GCF_000732505.1 Cyprinodon variegatus
TTAGCCGGTCTGTAGGAGCAAGGGCTAACGTTAGCCTGTCTGCAGCAGCCATGGCTAGGGTTAGCCGGTCTGTAGGAGCCAGGGCTAACGTTAGCCCTTCTGCGGTAGCCAGGGCTAACGTTAGCCTGCTCTCTGCATAGCCATGTGTGAACCCCCGCTGGATCTGATGACGGTTTAATTGTTTTATTTGGCGAAACATTGGCCGTCTGCAGGAGCCAGGGCTAAGGTTATCCCGTCTGCGGCAGCCAGGGCTAGCGTTAGCCCGTCTGTAGGAGCCAGGGCTAATGTTAGCTCATCTGCAGCAGCCAGGGCTAACCTTAGCCCTGGCTGCTGCAGACGGGCTAATGTTAGCCGGTCTGTAGGAGCCAGGGCTAAGGTGTCTGCAGGAGCCAGGGCTAACGTTAGCCCGTCTGCGGCAGCCAGGGCTAGCGTTAGCCTGCTCTCTGCATAGCCATGTGTGAAGCACCGCTGGATCTGATGACGGTTTAATTGTTTTATTTGGCGAAACATTCATTATTATTCCTCCACTAAATACTTTCTAGGTCAGAAAAGGTAACGTCCACCATGGAAGAAAATAATCCACATGGTGTTTAATGGTTTCATGATGAGTTAATTTTGCTCTAAAGCCTTATTAAAGTTTAGTGTGAAGAGGAAGTGGTGTGATCAGGTTTACAGTGGATCTCAGTCAGCGCTTTGACTAGGCCGCTATGACACGGCAATATTATTGGATTAGAATATTTTCATTGTAGTTCAGGCTGCATCTTTCCACTGTTAACAAACTTCCTTCTCTCTGTTAATGAAAAGCTCCCCCACAGCATGATGCTGCCACCGCCATATTTCAACATCAAGTGCTCTAATTAGAAGATTTTGAAGTTCTTCTTACACAGATGTTTGTGGTTGGGATGTATAAAAATATGGCAAAGATGAAAGAAGACTTTCTAAAGCTCTGAAATTGGGATTCGCAGGAAGAACCACGCAGCAGCAGCAGCAGCAGCAGCAGCAGCAGCAGCAGCAGCAGCAGCAGCAGCAGCAGCAGCAGCAGCAGCATCAGGTCTATGAATAAACTACCACAGAGTTTTTTATATTTACAAGATGAATGCAAATGTCAACATGTCTGTAGATAATCTGCTTCTCTCCTGCTGAGTTCTGTTTTGTATTCTCACAGCACTTTAACTTAAAGCCGGAGAAAATGAAATCATGCAATCATTACGGAGAAAGGTCAAAATATAAATATTTCATCATCTGATATTTTGTAAGAAAGGAATGAGTTTAAGCCGAGCGATGTAAAGGCTGCGGGAATCCGTAGCCATCATGCTTCTGTGGGATTATTTTTGACAAAGCAAGGTCACACTTGGACTGAAGGTGGACTAAACTCAGAGCAAGGTCTGGATTAGGAATGGGATTATCATAGAATTATAAACAAGGAATACAAGCATTTTCTCTGCTGCTCAAAATGCTGATTAAAATATATAACATAAAAACGCAAAACAAAACTATGTTCAAAATGCAGGCAAAGGATTTCTTTGCCCATCCTCCATCTTTTCATCCATCAGGGTCCAGTTTGTAGAATATTAAATCCTGAAACATATTTCTGTTTTTTTTTTTTTAGAAAATAGTCATAGACTGGATCATGACATGTTTAAAGTACTTGTGGTTTGCTGGATTTTCCAGAGTTTTTTGTAGTTCAGTAACAAACTGCAGGCCCCACCCCCACCCGCTGCTGCCAAACTTTTTTCCCCTCAAGCTTATTACAGAAAAGATAATTCTGGCTGTCTGGGAAAATTGGAAATGTGGAAAAACGACCCGCTAAATTCATTTCATTCATACATTTTTTCTTTAATTCTGTTATTTTTACCTGAATCCTAAAAAACTAATTTTCAACTAAACTTCTCTGAAAGTCAAGGTTTAAATTCCCCTTCAGCTTTAGCTTAGCCACTTTAGCTCGGTTTCTCACTTTACTAACAAGCTTTACAGACAAACAAAAGGTAAAAGGAATTTCTTTACTTTATTTTGAACCAATCCGACTTCATAATCTGAGTGAATCGTTGCTGTAAATTGAGACAGGGCCATTAGACGGACTTTTCAACAGGGGAGGCTGTGAAAATTAGAATTTATTTATTTTTTTTGACATATGAGCCTATAGGCATATTTAAAATACTATAGAATTAAATAATAGATTGAGATTCACTACCTTATTTTTTATAAACAGTGCAACCAGGTCTGTAACACGCAGACATCAGTTCTCAGGTGAATAAATGCTCTATTGATTAAACTTCACAATCACACTCTAACAGTCTGCATTTGGTCAGGAACCTGAGTCACTGTGTTTATTTCTAACGTGACTCTATTTGTTCCAAAATCCTTTTACGCAAACCACAAGGAAATAATTATATTATTATACTATTTAAACCTAATGAACTGCTTTCAATTGCACAAAGAACTCAAGATCGAAATAACACTAAAATACTTTGGTTACGTTAATCTGCACGAATAGATATGAAAGTGTGCGGCGGCACCATGTTCTACATGAGCTACAGGAAGGTTGCCATGGTTACAGGTGTCCTTATACCTAAAACTAATATGTTCGCAGTGATGTAAT
>NW_015150466.1:1205010-1206739 GCF_000732505.1 Cyprinodon variegatus
ATTGAACAGGATGGAATCATTTCAGATTTAAAGAACTTTCAGAAGTTTGAATTCTCCTTTAAGAAACAGGAGAAGTGTGAAGGCATGAGCAGCGGCGTGCACGACTACCTGAGGGGTTGGTGGGGTGGGGGGGCGGGTTAACTGGTTACTCCAAAAGTTTCTGTTGGCGCTCAATCAAAGGATCATAAACTTTAGAAGCACCTTGATAAATGTAATGTTAGCAGTTTTAAAACTGTAATATTTCTGTAAAACTGGCTAAAACTTTTCCTTTAAACTTTTATGTAGTGTTTCAGCTCCAGCTGTGTTGCATATGTTAATTCATTTGAACACTTTAGGCAGATCAATAGGGCTCCATACCTGCTGCTGGGGCCACTAATAAAACGGTCGAGTAACTCAAGTCTCTGCAGCCTGACCTGCAGTGTTAGGCCTGCCTGTATAGGAGGACGCCCCCCCCACAGCTCCCCACACTCTTTTCCTTTCTTAATGATCAGGATTAGAGAGGCTGGGGCCTCTACTGTAGGAGGAAGCAGCTGCTTCCATGCTCATTATAACCTCACAACTCTGCAGAGTGGTAACAGCTGGAACACACGTTCCAGAAGGAGAGAGCCCAGACACTATGAAGATCTCATGTGGCAATAGGCATTCCACCGTGAGCGGCGAGCTGCGGCGCTGCGGCATCGCATGTCACACAGACGACAAGGCCGAGGGAGTCGGACTGACTGATGCATTAGCGGATTCCTTCGTTTGCGCTGCTTTGGGATTTGGTTTTGATGCACGCTGATTAGAAACTCTGCAGAACTTTCCATCACAATCATGTCATCTCATAATTACCCACATTTCTGTGTTCAGAGGAAGATATGGATTCACTGTAAAGTGAAGGCACAGTGTTATTTAATAGATGGCTTTAATCAGAGGGCTGTAGTGTGGTTAAATGACAACTGTTATCTCCAGGAGACGATATCAGCTGCTGATGATAATAAGTTGAGGCGGGCTAATGAAATGAGTGGGGGAGTGCATTGATAAAGCTGCCTATTCAGTCTAGACTACAATGCTGCTTTAATGACTTGATGATCCTTTGAATTTATAATAGGACGGGTTCCTCTGCAGAGGGATGATAAAGCCGTACCTTAGTTAGGAACAGTGATAGGCCATTAGCTTTGCAGAGCCTCTCAGGGCTGTACCTGCAAGGAAAGACAAACAGACATGAGAGGAAAACAAATAACACATTTGCAGGCCTAACTCATCACATATCGACTCCTCCTGTCAGCGTTTGACACGCAGGGAGCTGCTCAACATAACCTGGTCGGCGGATAATATTCTCTGAAACAACGCAATCAGTGCTCACAGATCAGGTAAAGGGAGGGCAGCGTGGGAAGCGCTATTTGGAATTTTAATTACAAAGATGAGTTCTTTGTTTTGCTATTTTTGTCTCTGTTTTGACTCTCTGCTCACTATGTTTTGGTAATAAAGCAGATTTTTTTAGCAGGTATGACCACATCATCATAGAACAACGGTAGAGTGCTGTGGTGAGTTATTTCTGTTCACAGGGTTCAGCTTATTTCTTTATTTTGGTTTAGATAGAAGCGAGCTGTCGATCTGATACATGTCTGAAGTTTAACACAATTAACAAAAATAATTCTTTACTATCAGGAAGTCCACAAACTGTAGTTAAAAGCCTTCAGCTGATCCAAAATGCTGCAGCCAGAGTTCTGATGAAAATGAAAAAGAG
>NW_015150466.1:1209100-1213670 GCF_000732505.1 Cyprinodon variegatus
TGATGAGGTGAAAAATAATAACGGTAACTCCATTGAAATCATTCAAAACTAAAGTAACGGACCAATTTTTAAAAATGCAAGGAGTAGAAAGTACAGATATTTGTGTAAAAATGTAAGGAGTAGAAGTAAAAAGTCGCCATAAAAATAAGTAGTAAAGTAAAGTAAAAATATCAGAAAAATCTACTTGAGTACAGTAACGAAGTATTTGTACTTTGTTACTTCCCATCTCTGTACTGTCTGCATGTGAAAGCAAAGCTGTTAGGCTATTAGCTAGCTGTGGGACATAAATTACCAGAGCTATATTAGCTAAACCTGACTGTTTGTGTGCATTAAAGGCTGAATCATTTGAACTGAGCGAGGATGCACTCTCATTTTATCCTAACCGTATCTGTTTCTGCCGCCATCTTTGATTCTGCAAGCTTTGAGTTGAGATCTTTAAAAACAGATAATATCCTTATTAAACAGTTACAGCCCCTTTTAAAACGACAAGCTTTACTGCAGCAGCTAATTTAAAGTGACTGTTAGTAAATTCACGCTTTATTTTGGGTAACGTAGAGCAGAGGAAATTTTTAATGGGTTAAAATGAAAGATAACTCCAAGCATAAGGCCTGGCATGGAGCAAATAATCAACTGATTTTTGATTTTATTCAAACTGCTCAGATAAACAGAATACATTTAAAATGAGTCTCATAATTTGTCTTTATGTTATTATTTTAAGTTTGATACTGATCAAGTTTGTGTACACTGGAAAAAAATCTAAATCTAGATGAGTCATTTCTTTCTATAATAAGTGCATTTGTTCTTGGATTGAGGAGATAAAAGACATTTTGCCAATGGAAAAAGACAATTTAAAATTTAAAATAAGAAAACAATTGCATTGTCTTATTTCAAGTAGATATTATCAAACTATTTTATTTTAAGAGTTAAAATACTCATTCCATTGGCAAATTATTGCATTTACCTGCTCAAATCAAGGGTAATTACACTTAATTTAAGACATTTTTACTTATTTCTCGTTATTTTTTACAGTGTGGCTATTAGATTTTTAATGGATTTTAAATTTGGGTAATTTTAACAACTTTAAAGCATCACTAGAGTTCTTTGATGAGTCAAGTTTGACATGTTTGATCTTTTGCATGGCCAGCAGCTCCTCTCAGGCTCCTGCTGAACCTGACAGAGGTTAGCTGTCAGCGTGGTTGACACTGGTGCCTACAGCTTCTGTGTCTTTATCTTTTTTGAGGATTTCAACACGATGTTTTGTCCATCAGTCACTGCAGCAGTTTCTGGATCTGTGCCACAAACTGAAGCCCTGCCGGTGGAAAAGTAGCAGGCGGAGTAACACTGAGCAGCCGCGCTCTGACAGGCTGCGTGCAACCCTATAGAGCATGATGGCTTACAGACGCACCGCTTTCTGGCACAAACCTCTAAAAGAAATCTCTGACTTTAATCTTCTTCTTTGTGAGTTAACATGTAATAAAGCATGTACTTAAAACACACTTTATCAAATGTGTAGATTTGTTGAACTACTTAAAAATCATGAGAACAAAATCCTAATAATTGGCTTTTAAGCTTTTCTTTTGACATTTTTGTTGAAACAATAAGTTTTAATTTGAAGAGGAACAGACTCTGGTCATGTTGTCTCACAGGATCCGCTCCTTTAAACCCTCTGTGGAAAAGTTCAACCAATAACCCTTTATAGGGCAAGTTAGCGTTTGTGATCACTTGCCTACCCCTTACAAATAGAGTCCCCCCCCATCCCTCAGTGAGATCTAGAAGCACAAGATCTATATTCAGCAAAGATCCTGCTACATGGATGTACGTCTTATTTTGGGATTTGAACAATTAGATGAGCCCTTGAATGATAGATTACCTACTGGAAATTAAGTTGAAAAAAAAAGTTAACAGTTAAAAACAAGTTAAAATCTAATTGAAAAGTTAAAAAGTAAATATAAAAAATAAATAATCGTAGTTAACAATTATATTTAGGTTTATAAACTAAAAAATGTAAGTGCCATAATGAGCATTAATGCCTCTAAGGTTATGATGGACCAATAAAAACGTGTTTCTGTCATGATCTGCCCTGATAGCTCACCTTAACTGCTCCTGCCTTTCACCTGCTTAACTCCATCCAGCTTCTAATCATCACTCATCTCACCCACCTGCTGGTTTCCCTTATATTGGGCTCAGTTCCAGCTATCAGGGTCAGATCATAGTTTGCCTTCTGTTAGTGTCCTGTCTGTCAGTTTTAGTTATTTTCAATGTTCAGGTTCCCATTTCCAATAGGAGATTATTTTTCAGCCCATGTCTTCAGGCTAGTTTAACCGTTAACCAGTGGTGAGAGCGTTTCAGGGTTTCCTCAGTGATTCCGTTCCCTCTCATCCACTGACCCTGTCCGTCCCTGATCTGTTCGCCTGAACCACGGTTGGACTCCTGCTGGTTTCTATCTGAGCCGGATGCTCGACGCAGCAGACTCTGAACCTGCCTTCAAGCTCTGATGACTTCCTGGAACCCGGATCTCTTGGTTCCTGTGTGGATCAGAAACCCTGACTGGACTGGGGACTCCTGGATTCCAGTACCACTCCAGTCTGATCTGAATCCTGGTCCTGGATCGGAGTCCAGCCTGCCTACTGGGGCTTCTGGTTGGCAGTGCATCAGCTGATCCTGCCTGTGAGTGAGAGGATGGACTGAACTGTTAAACCAGGTAAGTGACTCACTCTGATAATCATCTTCTGTTCAGATGATCGTGGTCACTTACCTGGAAGAAACACAGGTTAGTGACCACGCCCCCTCCTGCAGGCGCTACAGATCCGCAGACCTTCAGCAGTTTCTGTTCTTTTTCTGTCTGTTTTTATTTTAGTTAACATTTTGAACTTTCCTACTGACTGTCTTTCCTTCTGTCCGGTTTTATGACCGTTTTTTTCGCTCTCAGTGTTTTTCATTAAGTGGTTATCGAAGCACTTTTTTTTTTATTAATATATTCGGGCAAGTAGGTTTTTCTTCTTACTAGATAATCATTCATTTTTCCATCAAATTATCCATATTTTCTGAATGTTCCAAAGGTCATAAGGTCTTGTCCTGGATTCCAACAACACTATTGGCTTGAATTTTGGATTTTCAAAGTATTTCACTGAGTCGCCTATAAAGGGTTAACAGTTTATTTTTTAAGGCAGATTAAGATTATTTTGACATAGACAGAGTTGCTTTTTCTTCCCCCATTTACACGATAAATATGACAAATTTTACACACATCTCACTATGAAATAAAGAAACATTTATTAGTAATGAAAAAGACCCACAACATGAACAGGGTCTAACTAATGCAGGAATAAATGGCTGTTAAACGCACTAATTGGTGAACAGATGAACAAATGATACCGGAAAAATACTAATATTAGTGAAAAATATCCTGTGGCTGATTTATCGGTCTGTCTCTAAGGAAATAAATCTTTTTTCAGCATTTAAGGAGTGAAACTGGATCTCAGCCTTAAAACTGGCTGTTAAGGAAACCACAGATAATCCCAGATGTGTTAAAAGAAGAGATTATAAACACACTGAGGGCTTTTATCATATTCTAATTGTTTCACTTTGTGTTTATAACTGGAGGAAAATGCACAATGAAAGCTTGACTTTCTAACGCTGCAGGTCCTTCAATCCAAATGGTTTGTAAATCCATTTGGATTCTGTTCTTGCTTTTTTTGTTTTGTTTTGATCATCTAAAGCGCTGCAGCTACGTGGCCCATATCACGCTCTCAGGTCTGTAACTGTGGCGATGAAGCTTTGCTGGAGCAACTCCAAAGCAGAGGAATGCTTTCCCCCGGCACGTCACACAGCCTCTTTATCCTAATCTATTTTAATCTCATTCAAAACATAATTTTCCTCTCTGGCTTTTCACCCAATGTGAGTAATCATGATCCAGTCTAAGAAGAAGTCCTACACAAAACTTACTTTAGTAAAAATAGGAATGTGCTGAACTGCTGAAAGATCAAAAAAATAATATACAGAGCCACAAACATCTGAACTGGTTTAGCTCGTCTACAATCTTGGCTCTCCTTAAATAATCTAATAGTTTTATTTCCACGAGGCTCCATTTTTCGTCTTTTTGCTGCCATGCGATGCTATTTTCTGAAAACCTAATGTGCTCTTTAATTTTTTTATCTCACAGAAGACATTGTCTCCAGCTCTCGTCCAAAAAGCACCTCGTTCTTCTTCTCTTTGTTCTTTGCTTTATATATTTCATTCCTTTTAAGTGTTTATCTGACCTTTTACTGATACATTCCTCTATTTCATTCCTCTCTACCTGCATTTCATGCCTGTAAACAAACAGGTTTTACTCGTGTGAATAATTGTATAAAGAATAATTAACAGATAATGTTAACATTTCTATGAAAAAATATAATTTATTATATGAAGTTGTTTATGGTTATCTGATAACTACTGAATTACACTCTTCCCAATCATTATGGTTCCTATTTGGGACGGATTAGTTCTGGAATATATTGCAGAGTAACATACATAGGAAGGGCTGCCCAGTGGGGCAGCGGGTGGAAAATGGATGGATGGATGGATGGAT
>NW_015150466.1:1215768-1221755 GCF_000732505.1 Cyprinodon variegatus
TTACATGTTCAGTGTTGGTTGTTAAATTTAATTTGCCGCTTTGCATTCCATCTTTCACCAACATTTTCTGCATAGCTACAGCAAAGCATCTGCAAACAGGAAGAACCCTCCTAGTCAGCATCTGATGAGGTACTAATAGGAACAGCTTGAAAATAAATGTGCTGAGGCAGATCTCTCCCTGACAGCAAAACACTTCCATATTGAATGACTGCCGCCACCTCACTTGACACCTTTGAAATACCTGTCGAAATTGAACTCGGTCCTTTGAAGTTCTCTGAGAAGATCTATTTTCCTCCACCCACCCCCCCACCCACCCATGGTGAGGAAATGTGAAATATCCCTGCTGGCTGGCAAGGCCAGGGCTAAAGCAGAGAAGAGACAGAAACTGTGAAAATACCCAGAGGCTCCCTTTCTATAATTCTCCACTAATTGTCTGGAAGGCTCTGCATTCAGGTGTGGAATAATACTGACCCAGTGGCATATTGAAATTCCACTGCTCTACTCCCCGGGGTCACATTCACCGTATTCAGCTCTTGCTAAGCAGCGAATCAGGAGTTTAGCCTTGTGCATGAAGTAATGAGAGCAGCATGCATGAAAAGTAGCTCCTCCTCTGCCTTGATGAGGTGCTGACACCGTTGGGTCCATTATCCCGGCGATTCTGTGACAGGTAAAGACGCCTCACACCGAAAAAACTCTGAACTTTCATTAAACCTCAGAAGAGGTGTCAAAATCTTAACAAGGACTTCTGCGTTGCTACATTCATGCCTACGATGGAGCCCCTATAACAGGAAGAGGCAGGATAACAGAGAGCAGAGATGACAATGGAAGGTATGCAAGACAATGAGAGACGGGGGGGAAGCAAAACAAGGAGAAGCGATTTTGCATGATAAAGTGGCGCATGACAAAAGCTCCACAGCAACGCCATAGCAAGACTCCTTCCTATTGTGATCCAGCTATTGAATGTATGGGCACCATGTAGGCTACGCATACATCCGCTGCTACCGACTCCCCTGATGACTAATGAAGTTGACACAGTGCCTTTCAACTATTCATGACTCCAGGTTCTGAATTATTTGTTGAGATGATGCAAGCAGGCACGCCGTGTTTCCAGCCATCAACCTCCATGAAAAATGGTCCCACTCTGTGGGAATGTTCTGACGAGGCGTGCCTTTGATTTCGGAAACTCCGTCTCTGTTTTCTACATCAGCTCCAATCGCAGTTTACAGCAGCTCCTTTGGGTGGACGCTCTCCATGCCGCCGTGGGAGGGGGAAGAAAAAGGAAGAGGCTAAGTTAAAGCTCATTATGCTGCTTGCTTACAGGCGCTGTGTGGATATTCTATTAGACATATCTAAAGTGTAATTGTACCGAGGGGGGGGGGGTGTTTGTGTGCCAAGCTTTCTCTCAGCGACTAGCGAAGTGTGGTAATCTCACACACCATCTCATTACAGTTTAAACCCCCAGCAGCTGCTTGCATTAGACTTTTATTACACGCTGCCGCTCACAGCTGTGCTGGCACGGCCCCGGACAGGATGCTGATAGACGGGAACAAAGACTGAGAGACACTAGGATTCCAGCGCAACATTTGGCTCTCATCAAAAAAAAAAAAAGCAGTGGAAATATTGAAGTGGAGGGTTGTAATGACCCTAACAGCCTCTCCGTGTGATAACTCCGCAGCACGCTCCCCATCCTCAATCCCAAACCTTAAAGCAAGGCCAAGGACGGTTCCACAGATGGATCCAGTCAAACGCAGTCAAACTGGGATTCAATCAAAACTGATGGAGCAATAGTTGTGCTAAAGCCTCACACAGGGATCGCTTTCACAAGCGTTTGTCCCTTTCTGGAAACAGTAGGTAGTGGCAGTACTCTGCTATCCTAACAAATATGTCTCCACTCAAACCAAAACGGGCAGGATTAATGTGCCTCAACGCAAGAATGCAAGTAGCGTTCATGACTGTAGAATATGCAGCTCAGAGTTTGCCATCAACAACAACATTAATTCAGCTTCGGTTTAATGCTTCAGGCTGGTGGAGATGCTCTTATGGCTTAAGGGACATTTTCTTGGAACACTTTTACTCCATTTACACTAGTGAAACAGTGCAGAGAATGGTCAGAGCACCATAACCGAGTAAGTAAGTAAGTAAACTTTATTTGTATAGCACTTTTCACAGACGCAGTCACAAAGTGCTTCACATGATAACATAAAAACAACACAAGTAAAAAAACAACGAGATAACGAGTTAAAATAGAGGAAAACTGAACTGGACAGTGCCAGACACAATCTAACCGCGCTAAATCTAGAACTAGTTCAACAGTTCGGCTCGGAGCAGTTCATCAGTGTCTTGGTTTTGTGATCACAGAGAGCGCATGAGCAGACCGCCTCATCTCCTATTTACAGTCAGCTTTGTAATTCATAGATCTGTTCACAACACCAACTTCTCAGCCTGTTCCTATAAATGGAATGAAAAGAGCGTGTTGTGACCCTGGGATGATACCAAGACTGAGGCTCTCATTGTAATTTGGGTGGTGGCACATCCAGGCACATAAGATCCTGAATGTCATGGGTGCCGCCATTTTTGTTTGCATAATTCCCACCTTGAGAGCTGCAGTATCGAGAACCGCTGATAGGCAGCAAGGAACAGTGCTAGCATGATGTGTACAGTAGATTAGGGGTTTTCAAAGTGGGTGCCGCTGCATCTAGGGGTACCCCGAGGTCACTACAGGGGTGCCGCAGGATTTTTTCATAGATTGATGAGAGTTTTATATTGAATGTACATTTTTACATTTTAACAATTCTGTAAATTTATTTTGATGTAAGCAAATATATTCTAAGGCGAGGGGCTTCATTTTATGTTTTCTTTACTACTTTGAAAAAAATGACAGAAAAATAATTATTATCAAATAATGTCAAATAATCATTGTAAGTTTAGGGGTACCACGGCTGGGTGGAAAAATGTGTAGGGGTACCTTGAGCCAAAAAAATTTGGGAACCGCTGCAGTAGATGGTTGTAAGAACCAAGCTCAGCGTGGTTCCAAGCTCGGTCAGAACTCGGTTTCAGAGGGCTAGTGGAAACCGGGCTCAGAACCATTTCAGAATGGTTCAGCTTATTGCTTTTGTTGACACTGCTTACTTGATGACATTGTACCTATTTTCTCCAACCATTTTATGAACCTAATAAATGTGATGTACTTAATTTACCAGAACTGCAATAGAGTTCCTTTGGGGTTTGGTTGAATGGGAGACTCCTGTGCAATCAACAGATCTGCAACAGCTGAGGGATGCTTTCGAGTTCATTTGGATCAGGGTCTCTGACGAATCTAGGGTAGTTCTAGATCAAAAGCTGTAGCTGCAAACTGTAGCTCATGTATCTGATTTAAAATTTCAATAGGGACCAAAATGGATTATAAAATGTTTTTAAGCCCCTTTAGTGAAAGACTACAGTACATCACCTTAGATGCAAAAAGGAGCGCTATCACAGACCTTTCCTCCATGCAGCTATTAGAGTAAACAGCTCTGCTCTGAATGTGGAACAAATATTGACTTTTTTACACAGAATTTGTATCACAGACTTTTTTAGAAACTCAATTTATAAATCTGAATTTATATCCTCAGATTTTTTTCTTGTACTTTGAATTAAATTGCAGAGATTTGGCCAGTGAAAATATACCTGCAAAATATCACATAAATAATTCACAGGATTCAGTTTTATAATTTCAGCGTCTTAAAAAGCCGGGGTTACAAGTTCATTGTAAAAAAAAAAAAAAAGAGTAATTCTAATAAATCATATTTGATCCATACCTGAACAAACTCAATAATTTCAAATCATTCTGCTCAGTTGAACATGTTATTAATCCCAGTATTCCAACTCTACTGTAAAACCTTTCATTAACCTCCTTCAGAAACACTTGAATTTCACTACCATGGGATTAAGAAGGATTATTCTGTTACAATATAATCTGTTCTATTCTAAATGGCACAAGGCAACATATAATATTAAAATAGAAAAAAAACAGCATATTCTACTTTAACAGTTGTTGATAAAGACCATAATGTCACTGCTCAGAACAGAGGACCCAGTATTCGAGGCGAGACAGACAGTGGAATTTCTCAAAAGCGGAACAAACACAGGTTAGTGACCACGATAATCTGATGGAGGATGATTATGCATATGAGTCACTAACCTGGTTTAACATTTCAGTCTATTCCCAGAAAACAAGGTAGGATCCAGCCGGTGGGCTGCCAACAAGATGCGGTGGGTGCCACCCAGAATGTCCCAGACCCTGCAGTCCTGAAAGACAGCGAACAAGCAGGATACCAGATCTGGGTAGATGAATGAAGGCAGGATAATCCAGAGGGCGGAGCCAAAGTCGATGCCGAGGACATGATCAGTATACAGAACCAGGAGACCAGAAGTCCAAAGAGGCTCCAGAGGGAAATCTATGTTGGTGACAGGAAACAGCTTCAAGTTCATAACACAGGAAAAATCCAGCAGGAGTCCCAATAAACAGACAGACTCAGTGGTTGAGAGGCAGAACAGGTCAGGATCAGGTATTCAGAAAGGTAACGCTGAATCCCTCTCACCACTGACCAATAAGCTGGGTCTGATGACTGGGATGACTAATGAGAAACCGGGCAGAGTGAGGCAGGCAAAGGAAATGAGTAATTAAGACATAATAATAATAATAATAATAATAATAATAATAATAATAATAATAATAATAATAATAATAATAATAATAATAATAATAATAATAACTTAACTTTATTGATCTCATATTGGAGAAATTTGACTCTGCTACAATGCAAGGTACTGGCACAGAGCAATGAACTGATGAAGTTGTACATATTTTGTTGTTGTTTTTTTATCACATATTTATTATGTGAGACACTTTCAACTTATTTATTGCATTGAAAATCCAAATAAGATTTAATTTATGTAAAGTATTAGTAAATAAACCAATATATATATTGGTTTATTTATTATAAATAAACCAATATATATATATTTTTTCATTCACATAATTTGTTCCTAAGACAAAATCCTGCAGGACGGGGTGCAGAGGTGTTGTAGGTGGGACTCACAATCACTAAAAGCCTTTTCTGGCAGCTCATCAGCTCAAGAATGTTCTTCAGGATGTAGGTTTAGGTGTTTCCACATCAACAATCGAGAAAGAACCTCATTAACTAAACCTCAGAAGATTCCAGCCTGGCCTGAACAACAGCAAATACAGCTGCTGAAAAACATGTTGTTTTTCTGTGCAGTGCAGCGAACAGACAAAGCAAAACAAAACTAAACAAACTCAGCTATAATCAAAGTTGGCCTCTTTAATGGTTTCGATAAACTCTCCATGATTGGGAAAGGAAGTGGTGTTTATTGATGCATTTCCTTTTGCTTTCTCCAAGGCACCTTTGAACCAAATGCATTAGAAGTTACACATAATCTTTAAGCAGGACAGAGGTTTTAACTCTACAGCAAAGAGCCTGAGGAGGTGGAATGTGCTGCAGTGGCTCAGTCAATCACCTGATTGGATTTAGCTAAATTCCACAAACTAAGGCTCAGAAAAAAGGAGAAAGAAACTCCGAAACAAGTAATGGATGAATGTGGCAAGAGACTGGGAAAGTTCTGGAAAAACATAACTGAGGCACAACCAGAAATGATGGAAATGGTCTCTAGGCTCAAGCTCTTCATTAAATACATGACTGTAATACAGTCTGATTACAGTTATAACAACTAATGACTCCTTAACAGGTATTTATATCAACTTTTTGTACCAGAACATGTCATGCATAGATAAGACATTCATTACATTCAATAATTCAGTTTATTTCTATATCACCAATTCACAACACACGTCATCTCAAGGTACTTTATAATTCACCAGATCACGCTTGTAGTGACAGTGGAGAGGAAAAACTCCCTTTGAACAGGAAGAAACCTCCAGCAGAACCAGGCTCAGTGTGAGCGGCCATCTGCTGAGGCCCACTGGG
>NW_015150466.1:1223102-1232208 GCF_000732505.1 Cyprinodon variegatus
CCTGTCAGATGATCATGTTCACCTACCCGGGTTTCTCCCTCCAGAGAGTGTCAGTTATTAGGCGGTGCCCCGCCCCCTTTCCGTTGCTGCAGGTCCACAGATCCATAGCAGCCCGTTTCTGTTTTAATAAACATTTTGAACTTTCCTACTGACTGTCTCACCTTGAATACTGGGCCCATCTCTCCCGTTTATGACAATCGGCGCCAAACTAGTCTGCTCTGATGCATGCTGGGTAAAGAGGGAGGGGTAAGAATAACATCCAGAGACTTTATCTGTTCTCAGCCTTGTGTTGTTGTGTTCTGTGAAAAGTGCTGGGAGCAAACAGGGTTTGATTAGTGCACATATAGAGAAACGGCCATAGACACAGCTAACCTCAACCCCAGAGTTGAACAAAAATAAATTATTTTGTTACTTGCACTCTATCCTACTAATGCTACAAATGCTAATGTTCTAAACTTCATAGGTTTCAGGTTTTATAATAGAGATCTTTATTAGGTGAACTTTTGCTTTTTGCATTTTTTTCCTAAATGCTGTACAGCCAATTTTACCAACATCATTCCTGTGCGTATCCATCACATGGTAACATGAGGCGGAACGCTGTCAGGACTCACCAAACCAGTCTGTAGCTCCTTTCCTATCATGGATAGAGTGCTAACTGCTAAACCTGCAGAAGGTGAAGGGATAGGAGCTAGGAACAGGAGGTAGGAGCTACAATCTTAAGGCATTCAGATTGATCTCTGGAGTTCTGGTATGGAACTGAACGGCAGCGTTTTGACAAACTAACAGGAGTCTGAAAACATGGAAGAAAGGTGGACCTGCACTACAACTCACTCCTGCTGAATGGTGTTCGATCGCCATCTTGAATTAGCTGTGCTATTCCTTCTTTATTCCTTCTCCCTCTTCACTTTGCAGCCTGCACCACAATCTCTGAAGGGGATGTGAAATCAGTATTTTTTTTTCCTGATTTGAAATGCTAGGTGTCATTATTACTTATTGTTCCTTTAAATGTCAAGACAGCTAAGGATGCCATTAATCAAGAAATACCAAGACGGCCTGTCGTTGCTGTGGAGGACCTGGAGAGATTCACGACACATGGATGAGAATCTTTTGAAAAGGATAACCATTAATTGTAAGATGTGAAACAAATTCTTTTCATCACCCTAAACATACGATCATCATGGCAAAACATAGCGTTGGCTGCATTATGCTGCAGGGATACGTCTCTTCAACAGAAGTAAAGAGGTAAGACTAGATTCAGCTAAAAACAGGACATAACCTGAAGAATGATTCTGATTTCCAGCAGCATCCATGCAAACTGATGTTAGAATCCTTCAAACTTCAGACTTTAAATGAACTAAACTCCTCTGTCAATGTGTCGAAAACATGAAGAAACAAAAAAAAAATCCAACCCCAGTAGAAAACACGGCAGTGGCAGTATCATGATGTGGGTAATCTTTTCCTGAGCAGGAAATACAGCTGGTCAGAGTTGATGGGAGATGGATAGAGAAAATCACATCAAAATTAATTTAGTGGCTGAAACTACTTTCCTACAACTAATTAATTTTTTTTTAAATGTGCAAAAAAATTTCAAGGGTAAAGGTCAAAGTTTAAAGGCTAAACCAGGCTGCTATGCAGCAGAGGTAAAACAGCCTAAAGCAAAACAGAAAATCGAATAAGATAAAAACCTACAAGCAGATATGCAGCTTATAAAGCTGTGAAAGGTTTTAATTCACCAATCATCACTAATTAAACACCAGCTAAATAGTTTTTCACCCGTTTTAGTCCAAATCTTCTCCTCCTGTAATCAGATTAAAAAGCCTCGTCACGCTATCAGCTTCGCCAGCTCTTAATTGTGCATGTTGATGCTGCCAGGATGTAATGACCATATAATAGGATGATTTTCCTTTATTTGATTTATTTTTCTCTAAACAGTCAAAAACAATGTAACTGGACTTTTTCTTACACAAATATAATCTGCTCTGTTTAATCTGTAAAATCTGAATATCAGAAGGTTCTAAACGGCCCAATGTTTGCAGGATGATTGAATTAAGCTGCACAGGTGTTCTTGTTATTTAGTCTGTTGCTACAGATCTCTGCATGTCGGTCTCTCTGCGTGGCTGCATGGTGTGTGTGTGTGTGTGTGTGTCAGCGTGCAAACCCGTATCTGTGTCTCACCTTGACTCCTCTGTGAACGTGTCATACTTGCAGAGGACACCGGGGCACCGTGCCCAGCTGGGGAGGGAGATGAGACACAGCTGGGGATAATTAAACCCAGCACTGTCTCTCTGAAAGGGCCGGGGACGCCAGATTGGCTCGCTTCCCCCCCCCCCAGACGGAGCAGCTTAGATTGAGACCGCATACATAAAACTCCTCCTCCTCTCTGTCTTCCTCAGTTGGGGAAAAGGACACAAATCTGGGGAAAAAAAAAAAACTGGAAGAAGCCCCCAACATGAAACGACTCACAGTCAACTGCCTCCATCCTGTCTTTGCGTGGCAGTGATAGATGATGCACTAGTTGCTGCAAGTAGAAGGATAATTGGCCTGAGCCCTGATATCGCCGAGGTTAACAGCAGTGAGCTCGGCCAAAACCATCAGCTAAAATTTGCCTTGGCTCCTCATGAAACATGGAAGGCGGCCATATCACAGCCAGGGAGTAGCAGCATCAAGCCGGGCTTTGGGGTTTGTCTAATTTGAAGAATGCTCCTTTCTGATTTCCTCCCTGGAAACGACTCATTCGTTTCCAGCGGCAGCGCTCGAGGTCTCCCTATCACTGGACCCGAAAAGGTTTTCTTTGGATTTAAAGCCTGAAAAGTGAAACCTAAATATCTTTTTAAAAACCTGTAGAATGAGCCAACTCAAACAGTTTTAGAAGGTACAATGAATTGACCTGTCCCGTGTTTAAAAAGGCTGTACTTGGTGAGATGATAAATACCACTTCCTAAGAGCCGTCAAGCCACTTGCTGCTGCCAAAGCGGGCCGAGGTGAATGACCTAGTGCGCAAAAACTTCAGAGTGATTAATCAGAAGCGGCTCGGGGAGGAAGGCAGCGCTCTCAGCGCAGCTTTCACTTCCCACTGTTTGTTTAGCTGAGTTAGTCTGAGCGGATTCATTTGATTACCAAGACATTGGATTGGCTCATTAATGGGACTGTTAATGGCGTCCTCCATCACTCCGGAATCACCGCATTACTGCAGAAGCAGTCAACACTCCATGCATTTCACCTCCTACACTTTACTGCTCTGTAAAATTTGACTGCAGACGTTTTATTTGCTGCCTCATGATGGCCGTGTTTAAAATCGGCTGTTTTTTAAGCATGCAGGGAGCCACCCTATCGGTGCATCCCACTGCACTCACAGGGCTGTAAATAAATAATGCAGCCTTTTATTCACCTGCGTGCAACTTTGTCGCTCTCAGAATGAAGCGGTCCAGTGGGAGGTTATTAACCGTTGTTAGCTCATTTATTTTTCTGATTAAAGCTTCGATGGCCGCTCCGGAGAACGTGCAATATGTCTTCATTACAGAGATCATTAGAATGTATTCACAGGAATAGAGAGTCTGATCGCATCTCTTGTGAACTGCTGGAGGATTTTTGATTAAATCCCAAGGCGGCGGCACAGACTCAGACTAAATGAGCTTCATAGGCAGAGATATTACCACTTATTGCCTGAGCTTTCACCAGAAATTAGAATAAGAATTTTTTTTTTCACCCAGTAAAGGGCCTTTTTCCAATTGGACTTAGCCGCTAAGACAGGCCCTGATCTAATAGAAAGATGTGTCAGTGCCTCTCCTGTGAGCGCCATGCTTTAATCAGTCAGGTGTGAGTTGCAAAATAAACTCGGGGTTCATTATCAAGCGGATTAGACAGAATACTGATAAACCCTGTAAGCAGAGCGGCTCCCAAACAAGCCTTCCGTGTCTTCATATTTGCTCCAGCCTCCGCCAGCAGAGAATGACACTCATTCCATATCAGCTAACTATGGAGATTAGCTTCGGTTGCCCTTGCAGCAGCGATAACTCGCCACGTTTCCTCCCTTTTGCTACACTACACTGCAAAAATGATCTAGAAATAAGTAAACATATCTAAAATAAAGTATTTAGCCCTAATTTGAGCTGGTAGACACGATTCTGGGTGAGTTTTTTAATCTTAAAATAAGATAATTAGATAATATGCACTTGAAATAAGACGAGGCAATTGCTTTTTTATTACTATAAATGTAAATTATCTTGCTTCATTGGCAAAGTGTCTCACTTACTTCCTCAATTAAAAAAAAATGCACTTATTTTAAGAAAAAATGACATTTAGATTTCTATCTTTTGCAGTTCAGATTAAGCTGATTTAAGAAAGCTCAAATTAAGTTTATTTCCAACTATAAAGGCTGTAACTGCTTAGTATCTTTATTTACTCTTTTAAAAAAATCTATAAACTATATCATAATAATTACTAACATTATGCACTGGTGTGAAAGTTACCTTCTAAATGCATTTTAATCACTTAGGCTGCAACTAACAATTATTTAGTACATCAATTCATCTGTTGATCAATCTTTTGAGGAGTCATTAATAATCAGATAGTCAAAGATTCTTTAAATAGAACTTAAACCAGGTGAAACTCAAACTTCTGGATATATTTTTTGCAGTGTACACATACGGACAGAGCAAAGCAAACATTTTAATTTTAAAGCACATTGTATCTGCAGGAGAATCATTAAGCTGAGGCCTAATAAACGCAGCTAACCATGATGGATGGCCCAACTGCTTCACAGTCCTCTTCCTGCTTGGATGAAGATAAGTTGCCCCTGCGATTCTTTATACGTTGTGACGTCTCCTCTGGGTTCTCACAGTGAGGGGAAACACTCTGGCTCATGAATCCTTCAGGCTTTAGAGGGAAGACTCCATTCAGCTTGTTAGAGTAACACGTATGACCGTGCAGGAGCCCCTAATGAGCGGCGAGCCAGCCTGGAGAACGCCGCACGGACGACAGAGAACATAAATCTCCAACACTGCCCCCCCCTGGGGATCGCATGAGGACCAAAACTGCGTTACTGCACGGGCCCTCTGCGTGTGTGTGTGTGCACACGCCATCACACACTTAATGTAGACGACTGAGCTGAAGCAGTGCTCTCCTGGGAGTCTCATCTGCCATAGTTGAAAGAAGCAGGTTGTCTGAATTATGGTCTAACAATAGTGTTCCTCTCCCAGTCTATAAATGAGTCCAATATGGGCATATCCATCATTACTGCACGACTTGCAGTCAAATCAGTTTTTTTTTCATCTAGAATGAGGTTTGGGGATGAATTCAGCTTTGCACAGACCACCCTGCAGGCCCCATCCTCTGCTTAGGAATTTACTTTAAGGGCAACTGACTGCATGGAGATTTCTAATGATGAGATAAAACTTCATTAAAGCTGAGATTTAAAGTTAGAATCCGTCCTTCTTACCATCTTCATTTTTCTGATGATAGGCTAATAGAAAGTAGAGCAGGACTGTGAATTCTAAGAAAATCTTCCTTTTTCTCTCCTCTACTGTAATTATAGCATTTTTTTCTTTACAGTTTGATCTGAAACTCAGTTGAAAGTCACTGAAAATACCTGTAAGCATTTTATTTCAGCATTTTATTTCAGCATTTTATTTCAGCTCTTGGATGAATCATCCGGTCAGATTTTGTTCTAAATATTCTTTGAAGGTCCTGGTTGATGATTGAACTTCTTCCTCTGTCTCAAATTTTCTACTTTTACATTAATGCACTAGAAAAAAAAAATCAAAATATAGATAAGACATTTGTTCTTGGATTGAGGAGGTAAAAGAAACATTTTGCCAATAGAACAAGACAATTTACACTTAAAATAAGAAAACACAATTGTCTTATTTCAAGCACATATTATCTAATAATTTTATTTTAAGAGTAAAAATATTAATTTACCTGCTCAAATTAAGAGTAAATACACTTAATTTGAGAAAAGTTTACTTATTTCTAGATTGTTTTTCCAGTGTGTCACATTGAATAAATAAATGCACCATGAAATGTGCATTTATTTCTGCAATTTTTACTTATAAATTAATTTATTTAGTTTTCTAAGACATGATGCATGTATTTACTATAAACTGTAAAGTCCACTAATGAATAATTAAAATATATTTAAATGAATAATTGAATCATGCGGTTATATTTATAGATTGAAGTATTTGTTTGATTTTTAGGGGTTTGTAAGTTTGTTGTGTTGTTGTTTGGGTCACATATTGAAATATTTTGGACCTTCTGCCTTGAAATAGTTTTATTTCTTACATTAACTGTTTAGTTTTAGCAGTGTTTTAAAAATCAAAGTGGAACACCTTCAGCTTCAGACATACTGAGATAGGATCATAGATTTATTCTGCTAGATCAGTGTTAAAGAACAAAACATCCTTTCAACATGATCCTGCCACCGCCATGTTTCCATGTGAGAACGTGTTCTAAATAAAGTAAACAATGTAGTTTATTTTACTAAAACATCACACATAGCCTTATACTTGCAGGCTAACAAGCTCCATTTTGATTTAATATGACCACAAAGTTTGAAGGATGAAGCGTTGCTGTTTCTTTTATGCTTGATTGAAGAAAACAGCAACATTTTTTAAGTTTGTCTAAAATGTCTTTGAACGCATCCAAAATAATTAGAATATCCTGAGCTATCTCTATAGTTCTGCTGCTATAGGCTTAGACTGCTGGAGGACATAGGGACCCCTTTTTCATCATTCTGCTTCATTCTATCTCTATTCTCCCACTCTGCAGAATCTGTTAGTTCAATCTCTAACGTTCTGCTCTCTCTGCTTTTTCTCATAGTAGCTTCATCTGGTCTGTTCCTGTTTGGCTGTGACTCCATCCTGGAGAGAAATATCAGCTGTGCTGCTGCCATCAACACCTTTGTTTCTAGATGTTGGAGCTTGGCCTGTTTTCCAGTGTAGTCCTGTTTCTCTGACTGTGACTAACTGGATGTGCTCTCTTCATCCTCTGACATGGGAGCTGGCTCGGAGCTCGTCTGCCTGGCTGTGTGTTTCCTGGACGGGGCCGCCTGTGGAGCTGGTTGACAGTTGCCTTTTGTATCTATGCTTCTTTTTCTATGTCTGCTTCTGTCTCCTTGAACCCCAGTGGGCCTCAGCAGATGGCCGCTCACACTGAGCCTGGTTCTGCTGGAGGTTTCTTCCTGTTCAAAGGGAGTTTTTCCTCTCCACTGTCGCTACAAGCATGCTTAGTGTGAGGGATTGCTGAAGAGTCAATGAGTCGATGCAATCAGCTGGTTTTCCTTAGACAGAAAACAAATCTGACTACATTTTTGCGGTGAATTAGCACTATTTAAAAAAAGGAAATAAATTAAATATAATCACATATTTGGTTCATTGAAGTTTAGGGTTTAACTCAACATCTATGCTAGAATTCTCCTTTACTTTCTCCTGGTCTGATATATAAAATAGGAATAATGTTGTGTTTTTTTTGCTTTATATGTTATTTTTTATTGCATGTTGTGCTGCTGTTGTAAATAAAATAAAAAGCAGTTTGACAAAAATAATAAATGTGGTTATACTTTTCTAAAGCGCTGAGCTAGATTAAGGTTTGGCTGAAACTGTGTTAGTATGCTGAATATATGTGGACAGACAGACGGCGTGCATTTGTGCCGTAGGAATGCAGACCATAGTGTGTGTCTGTGAATGTGTACGACAGAGACACTTTATGTGCAACTTATATAGCCTTGGGGAGCTGCTATGGTCATATTTTAATAACTCACACTATGTTGGATTATGTACTGTGGGCTTGTAATATCACACCATCAGGGCAAAGTCCTAACAGATCCTCTGTTAGCTAGCCCTTAGCAGAATAAAGGAAAAAAAAAAAAAAACATGTACCAAGGGACTCGCCAAAACATTGTTTTCAGTTCTGCAGCACTTGTGAAAATGTGAGCTCCCACATGATTCCAGTTCAAAGGTATCCCTTCGCCGTTTTGTCTGCCTCAGCATGTAGCTCTGCCTCTGCCGGCTGCAAAGAACGGAGCTCCAGGTTTAATAGGCTTTAAGTAGCACAGCCCCTTAGCTGCCTTTGAAGAGCAGAGGCTTCTCTCACTCACAAACACACATACATGCTGTACGTTCACTCTGTGGAGTGGCCAATAAAAAAAAGGAACCTGTGGAGCAGTGGCTAGTTCTGCCTCTGACCCACACATCAAACAGAGAGCTGAAGGGAGTAATGTGTGGAATGATCTGAGTGAAGTCCAAGGCCGGGATGCCATTCATGGCTGTGCTGTTATGGTTTTAACTGCCGAAGGAGGCTTTAAGGCTGTGACTGGCAAGTCTGAGCTGTTAAAATAAAAATCTAATCTTTTTTATTAGAACAAAGTGCAAAGTACACCGTACACCACTACAGTTGGCATACCCTTCATTTAAGGACAGAAAAAACACAGCTGCCAGTAAAATAAATCAAAAATGACTATATATATATATATATATATATATATATATATATATATATATATATATATATATATAAACAAAAATATTTATTTATTTTTTACCTGATCTGAATCAGGAACCATAAGGGGGAGTGTTGGCCTACTGGTTAGAGCAGTGTGCTTCTGCTCTGAGAAGGTTGCTAGTACCCAATTCAATCCCCACAGCCTGGCACTCTGGGTCCCTGAGCAAGACCCTTAACCCCACACTGCTCCCAGGCGCCGCCTATAGCTCCACCTCTCTTGACTCTAGTCACATACCTCTTTATAAAAATTGCTAAATTGGTCTTAGCGATTATAAAATACAGTTTTCAAATAATCCTCACTATTAAGAAACAAATATCTGAAAAGTTAATGACTCAAAGAACTCAAAAAGTTTCTTTCTATAGAATTCAATGAATGCATACTGTACAGCGCCAATTGACAACTCGTAATTTCAAGGAACTTTACAGTAACAATTAAACCAGACTGGTGACAGGATTACATCCTAAAGCAGTTTATTGTATGCAGTCACTGGCTCTGCAGGACACATTCCTCCTGGATGATCATGTGGAGATAGTAGGCAATTACTTCCACCGTGTTGTTGACTCTACAGCAATCCCTCACACTAAGCATGCTTGTAGCGACAGTGGA
>NW_015150466.1:1233721-1234632 GCF_000732505.1 Cyprinodon variegatus
CTTCCGCCACAACAATCCCGCCCCCTTGATAATCGACCAATCACATTCACTTTAAGGACTGCCTTTTCAGAGGAATGGACCATTATCGGGTATTGCAGGCCAATAACGACCTCATCGACTCGCATTTTTAAGGGGTGGAGCTGGTTTTCCATCTTCAATGTTCATTTTTTCTAAATCATAACAAGGCTTTATTGGGCTGCTGTGTAAAACCTGGAACTAAACGCTATTTCTGACATTTTGAATTGAAAAAGCTTCCTGGATGGAAGAGAAACGTCTTCAAACTTGGAAACAAAGTCCAGTGGATTGATTTTTTTACTTTACTTTTTTAATTTAAAGAATGATTTATCTGATGTGAATCAGAAACCATAAATATCTCATTTAGCTTCAAAGTTCAACAGAATTTATAATCAAATCAGCCATTATAATAGTACCATTAAAGGACAGCAGAACCTGATCTACTGACTATGAAGCGAATAAAGTGAATCAGTGAAGGAGCTGTGTGCTAAACACCAGACAGTCAGATTTTAGCGTGTAAAAAGTAAGTCAGGTTGTTATAAATATAAATAACGCTTAAAATACATTAACATCTGCTTCCACATTGTTAACATGCTATAGCTATTAGCTAACCTGTTAGCTTTTTAACTCTGCTTTTAAAATAGTTTAAAAACATTTTAGAAAGACGAAGCCGAACTTCTCCCCACAGACAGTTTTTATTTGAACTTTTCTGAGGAAGAAGATGGTTTCCAGTCTGCAGTGGTGGGAGGAGGAAGCTGCTCTCATTCAGGTCACTGGTTCCAGTTCAGGCTTCAGGATCTCAATAAGATCCAGGTCTTTAACTAGACTTCTCTACAAAAGAACTTTTGTTTTTCTCAACCTTTCAGAGGGATTATTTGTCACTGTCCTTTTTAGCA
>NW_015150466.1:1236021-1238203 GCF_000732505.1 Cyprinodon variegatus
ATGTTGTGGATTTATGTTTTGGATTTTTGCTTCTTTTTTTTAATTAAATCTGCAAGTAACCAGGTCCTTCAAACCTCGATCCTACCTGACATAAGTCCTGCAGCATAACCTGAGTTTGATCAAATTCAAGGTTGCTGAATCACGGTAACCTTGAACCTCATTAAAGTTTTATGGTCTAGATTAGAATTAGGGATTTCATAGATCACCACAGGTTGTTATAGTCCTAAAGCAGTGCAGCCCCACACCATCATACTACCACCACCGTACTCATCTGTTGATGCAATCTTTATTTATTCAAATGCTGTGTTTATTTTCTCCAAATATAAAGGGAGATAAAAATCCAAATCCTCGGCAGTGATGAAATTTATTTCTCATTCTCTTGATTTATTTGTTCTTAAAAAAATAAAATAAAAAAAATAATTGATCTCACCTTCTCTTCTTCTCTGACCTCCTGGATGAATCGTTGATGAGCTCTATGAATATCAGCTTAAATTGATTAGTAGCTGCTAAGCTGAAGGGAAGTATAATTTTTTACTTTATAAATAAAACGACCATCTGCAAACGCATTTATGTATTTGCTCTGTTTATCTCTGCTGCTGACGTTTGTCTGATGACTTGTATAAAATGTGCGAGAGCAGAAATGCTTCTTTGCAGCACAGTAAAAGCAATAAAGCGAGTTAACAACACAGAGGAGCATCTCCTCCTCCTTTCTTGATAGACTTAAAGTGAAATCGCCCTGAGCGTGCACACAGCATGGCAGCATCTGTGTGGGTGTGTGCTTGCACGCTAACGCATATGCATATTCTGAGGCCTCACCGTGAGCTATCGCATAACTCAGGCACTGAAGGAGAAGAGGGGGGAAACTTACAATTAGCCCTCTGCCGAAAGCGCAGCCTCATGTTTACGCTTTACTCATGCGGTAATTACATATGTCGTCTTTTGTTTTTTATTTCCCATAAAGCGGGGGAACATAATGAGGGAAAAAAGCTAATTTCTGTGCAGCATTGTGTAACACTACACAGTGCTTTTTGTCTTCAAGCTCATTTAGGTCTCGGAGGATGTCTATGGGGTTTGAAATGGGAGGAAGAGAGGACTGTAAACAGGGACATTGCTTCTCCAGATGGGAAATTTCTTCCAAAGCTGTAATGAGAATGCATAATGATTCAAACAAGCTTGATGGGGCCCGACGTAGCAGCGGCCTCTCAGAGAAATATGAAACCGAAAAATCTATTACGCCTCTTTTCTTCTTTTCCACTTTTATTCACTGTGATATCCATCCTGAGTGGAAGAGGAATGTCTCGGTTAAATCTTTCGAGCGGACATTTTTTTTTATTTCTATATCACTTTTGATTCCATGCCCAACAGGCAGAGAGCAGAAAAAGGCTAAAGTGATAAGAAAAAACAAATAGTAGGAGTGACTGGCCCTAATGGGACTGTTTTCAGCAGCTGCATTAACAAGCCTGTTTGATTTGCTGTTCCTAAGTGAAGTTGTCAGCCCATGTGTCCAGCCAGCTATGTTTAGGATGTCTAAAAGAGTTGTGTTTTCTGGCGCAGGCGGATAATAAATGCTAAAGGCTTGACCCCACGGCTCCTTCCAGCGTGTTGCTCTGCGCTCGTACTTAGAAACAGGCCCCATAATCCTCCCCGGCTGAGGGTCAAGAATCCATCACCGGTGTTGGTACAATAACACTCATTACCATATTGGCTTGGTGAGAAACAGGCCCGGAGGGGGGCAGGGAGGGGGGGCCTGGTCTAAAAACATCATAAAGCACCATATTGCTTTCTCTTTAATCTCTCATGTTTCAGATCAGGTGAAAGTACTTGTAGCTCTCAGAGAGCCCTTTTTTTAACATATGCAGATGAGGAAACGCTGAATTGTCTGCTTTCATTTCCATAATGTGAGTCATGAAGAAGCCTCAGATTTGCTCGGTCGATTTTTAAGCTATGAGCAGAAATAAAATCCCTGTTGGGCTTTTTAGAAAGCATTTTGAAGGAAAACCACATACTTGTTCTCTTAGATACACACAGGGCAGAAGTTTACATTCCCTTCTGATCATGAAGGAATTATTGCTCTTTTTTTGTGATGATTTAATAGGTTTACCATTAAATACACGGGTGGATTTAGGAAATCTGGGGCCCTAGGCAAAGACATGAAGGGGGCCCCTCTGAATAGAGACGACAT
>NW_015150466.1:1239519-1241903 GCF_000732505.1 Cyprinodon variegatus
GTAGGCAGAAAAATCCTGGTATTTCTAGTGTTAACATCCCCACTAACAACCCCCCCCTTCCTCTCCTTTAGCAAGTTGCAGAGAAACCACATGCTTTTTCTAGCCGTCAGCAAGCTTCTGACATAATTCTGGCTGGATCTTTGACCACTTTTCTTGGCAGAATTGGTTTGCTTTCCTGGCAAACTCCCAGTGTTTAAGTATAGTCCACACATTTGAGATTTGGTTCAGGCCAAGGAGCTTAATGTTAGCCTGCTTTAACCATTACTGATGTGTTTGTGGGATGGCTTTTCTGCTAGAATGTCCAGTTGTCTCCTGGTCTTTCCCATCTGACCCGAACGGACGCCCTCAGATGAAAGGGAATCGGTTCTGGTTTTTTTAAGAACAACCCTGGAATCACTACTGAAGGCTGCTCTGAACCGAGAGGGTGACGACCAAGAAAGCAGCCTCTGCTCTAAAACGACACTTTCAAGCTCGATTAAAATTTACAGCTTCCTACGTCGATGAGCCAAATGTCTTCTTGGAGAGGAACGTCGTGGTCAGACAAGGCAAAGCTTCTGGTTTGATCCGGGAGAGTTAAACTCAGACTGAACCTGATTCTATAACAGCAAATAATATCTTAAAACATCCGTAATGGGTAGACACAAAGTACACACACTGGGAAAAAATGTAATCTAGATCCTTTTTTCTTAAAATAAGAGCATTTGTTCTTGGATTGAGGAGGTAAAAGAGACATTTTGCCAATGGAACAAGATAATTTACACTTAAAATAAGTAAACATAATTGCGTTGTCTTATTTCAAGTGCATATTATCTAATTATCTTATTTTAAAAGTAAAAATACTCATTCCATTGGCAAACTACCTCATTTACCTGCTCAAATTAAGGGTGAATACACTTAATTGAAGGAATTTTTATTTATTTCTAGATCGTTTTTCCAGTCCAAGAAAATCATAAAGTATTTATTAAATATCAGGAACATGTAAGGGAAATGAAAAAAATAAACATTACCAAATTTCCTAAAAAGGTAATGAAATATTTAACAGGAAATCCAGGAGGTATTTGGTAAAAACTGCAAAAAATAGAATTTATCTAAATGGGTAATTTTTCTTAAAATAAGTGATTTTTTTTCTTGAACTGAGGAGGTAAGTGAGACGCTTTGCAAATAGAACAAGACAATTTACATTTAAAAGAAGAAAAAACAGTTGCATTGACCTATTTTAAGTGCATATTATCTAATTATCTTATTTTAAGAATAAAAATACAGATTCCATTTGCAGATAATCTTATTTAGCTGCTCAAATTAAGGTTAATACACTTTATTCAAGGTATTTCTTACTTATTTCTAGATGGTTTTTGCAGTGAAGTGTTAACTCGCTTTAACCAAACATAAGCAGGGATGCATAAATTCATTCAACAGAGAATATGTAAAAGAATGTATTTATATTCTGATGCATTGCAGTACTACTGTATCCTCATCAAGGCAGTTATTCCAGAAGCAGCAACATGATTGCAGATCACTATTACCTCAGGAGCTCTGATAGAAATTGATGGTCTTGCCCTTGGAAAAATGGCACAGAAGTCAATATGCTTCATGAGACTCAGAGGCAACATATACTTATGTCTGCTATTTGACTGATGAAACAATAGTAAGGGGGGGGGGGGGTTCTTCTGCCAAGTCGACGATATTGGATTTGGATCGTAACACTGTAGGATCAAATAAGAGCGGGAAGAGTCTGTGAATATCAGGTTGGACCTAAAACAGACAAAGGCAGATTGTTATTGCTCTAAACCTGCATTAATAATTCAATCATGACCCCTGACATGATTTCCGTAAAACAATCTGATGTGTGTGTGTGTGTGTGTGTGTGTGTGTGTGTGTGTGTGTGTGTGTGCGCGCCTTGTCTGTATGTATGCGTGCGTTTTGACCTTCCCGCTATGACAGAGCCCACGCCTGAGGCAGCAGCTACAAGTGTAACGTTTAGAAGGCAGGAGAGTAAAGAGGAGAGACGAGATATGAGAAATTGTGTGCGTGGGAAAAATATCTGAAGTCTGCTGCAGCAATTCCCCAAGTGTCAGATGTGCCTACCCCAGGGGGGGGCTTCAATAAGCAGGCCATGGAAAACGCAAGGTCTGAGGAAAACAACCTGCGAGGCATTCTGAAAGTCAGGCAGAAAATACATGCAGAGGACATTAAATATAAAAACAGAGTATGGGCAAGAGCAAAATATCATAAGCAACTGTTTTAGAGATAAAACATTCATCCATGGGCAGGCCTTCTGCATGCCAGATGAATGGATGATTATAAACTTCAAAACAGTAAAAAAAAAATGCAATCCTCTGGACTTTGTTTCCAGGTTTGAAGACGTTTCTCTTCCATCCAGGAAG
>NW_015150466.1:1242176-1257053 GCF_000732505.1 Cyprinodon variegatus
GAGGTCTTCTGTTCTCCTGTAAAGTTGTTGGAGCTGCGATGATAGCGGGAAGGAATCAACTCTATCGCTGCAACCCTGTTTAAGGTTGTTTTTTCTTTCTTAACGTAGATGGCTCGTTCCAAAGGAGTGGACCCGTTCGTCCGCTTCCATTTGCATGTTTCCTAAAGTTTTAAAGTTAAAGCGATTTTTTTCAATTGTTGCACGCAGCTACAACTCACACCGTACGACAAAACCACAGGATTTCGTCGTACAGTGTGAGTTCTCAGCTCACAATGTTTGTTCTCACGCTGTGCGACCTGATGCGATCTACCTGCTCACATGTGAAGCTCACTAGAGTGAAACGGGCTGCCTTGAAAATTTGTGCAATTTTTAGCTGAAAGCCCTAAAAAGAAAAGGAGACGACGTATTTGGACAAAGACATGGCTGAGCTAACATGGCTACTACGATCTGCCATTTCATTCATTGCATGATGCTCAGTTTTCCTCTGAGAGGAAGAGGAAACGTCTTCAAACTTGGAAACAAAGTCCAGTGGATTGATTTGAACTTTTTGGGAATGACTGACCTGGATGACCGAGAATCTTCACCAGCAGAATTATAAACTGCCCTGCATCATCCGCACGCAAAGTAACAACAACGCTTGCATGCACAGGCAAAAAGCAGGGGGTGCCATCTATCCATGGACAGAGGGGTGGGGGGGGGTGTGCCCTGTGATGTCTGCGGACGAGGACTGCGGCGGCGCTGTCACATTGCATTTGGCTGCGATGTGGGAACTACGAGGGGCTACAAGGGACGGTCTGTCTGTGCGTGTGGAGATAATGAAGTTGGAAGGTAGGCTGGACGCTCTGCCGTTCTGGCACAGCTGGTGGTGCCTCTGATGCTGCGGGGGGGAAATAATCGAAAGGAGCAAAGAGTGAAGACAGGAGACGGGGGTGAGACGGGGTGAGAGATATGAAGAGGCCTGGAGAAAAAGAACACAGAGTTAATTGCTGTTAGAGCGATGAGGCAACGCTGGTGTTATACCAGAATGAATATTTACTCTAATTAGAGACGGCTAATGTGTCCCCAGGTATAAAGGTTACCATGCTTCCCGGAGAATAATTACAGGCACAGAGCTGGCATTGTCCAGGAAAGCGCTGCAGAGCTCCCTTTGTACATCATTAACAGTTCACTGACAACAAAAGCCCAGTTAATAGAATGTAATGCGGTTTCTTCAACCATGCCTTTGTCCAAATGGTCATTAGAGAACAGCAAAGCCGAAACTCAGCCGCCCCGCCCACCTCTCCATGTGACCCTCAACTTTTCCCTTTTTCTTCCTGCCTGCATTTCCTCTATTCACCCCCCCCTCCCCTCCATATCAACATAATAAACAAGATTTGACAGGACGCTACAGACATCAGTCTTTGTAAAACACAGAATAACTCTTCTATAAAAGAATTAATTCTGTCGGAAACACAGACGGAGCCAAATGTATAGATTTACAATCTCACACTGGAATTCCCTCCGCATGTTTTAATGCATCGTAAACACTTGCTGTTTTTTGCTCTCTGCTCCAATAAAAACAGAGCAGCAGCGCGGGGGTGTAATATCTGGAGCTGGGGAAATTAAAGCTGAGGTTCTTCTCCTCCTCATGCACACCCCCCACCCCCCCACACACACTGTTAATCAGCAGCCTAAAGAGAAATCTAAGACCACATCTACACCCAGTGGAAGGAACCTGATACAACCACCCTGACCCCCTCCTCCACGTCCCTTCTTTCTCCTAATCATCAACACAGAGGGACTCATGCCCCCGCTGATGAATTAGACACAAGGTTCAGTATGATTAACTAAAGTTAATGGGCACTGAAAGTGATCCCAAACAAGGTAACCGTAGAAGGGAAGTATTTGAGGGAAACATTAGAAAATAGACTCCTTTTTATTTCCATTTCAGCTTTTTGTTGCTATTTCTGAAAGTCCTTTCACTGCGCGGTGACAAACATAACCCTTCCGACTGCTGGAAAAATAAATCATACTTTCAAGTGAAGACAAATGCCTGATCCGCTGGGAGTAGCCGCAGGCTATAGTCATAATGGCTTCTCTTTCCTTCGGCCTCCTTTCCACTCTGCGCTTCTTTTTCCTCTCCAGGCAGGGAGTTTCCCTCCAAGCTGCTTTTTAAATATCCACACAAACCAGCCTTACGCAGCAGAAAGCTATGGATGAAGAACCAGGAGCAGCAGAGATGCTCATCTTCACTTTAAAAAGCAATGACCCCCCCCCCTGACCTTTCTGAGAATTTCATTCTGTTTCCTTCTTTTCTTATTTTCACTAGTAAAAAAAGTCATTTGTTCTGGGATTGAGGAGGTAAAAGAGACATTTTGCCAATGGAACAAGATAATTTAGATTTAAAATAAGAAAACACAATTGCATTGTTTATTTTCAAGTGACTATTATCTAATTATCTTATTTTAGGAGTAAAAATACTCATTCCATTGACAAATCATCTCATTAACCTACAAAATTTAGGGGTTATAAATAAATACATTTTTGCAGTGCATTCAGCCATTCACTGAGGTTCACTGACTGAAGCCGGGCTTTAAGAAAACAAACCAAAAACATAAAATATATTTGAACATCAAATATTGACAAATATGAATGATATTCTGTGTGAATGAATAAAGTTAAAGGGTTATGTTTAGATGTTGAAAGCCTATATTTTCTACCATCTTCACATGGAGCAGATAAACCATGAGGAAAGTATAAAACGGTCTGCAGACCGGCCTGAATGACTGCTGCTATAAAAAACTCTCCGATAATTGCCTGCTCGTCTCCACACTTTGACAGCTCCTTGTGAAAACTATAAAATCATGTAGTCCTGTTTCACAAAGACATAACTGCACCCGGATGGGAACTCTAAATAAACTATTCTAGGTTATTTTTTATTTATATCCAGTCAGCGTATTATGAGCAGCAGACAAAGCTTTAGCTCTTCAGTCTGTGTTGATGTGCAGCCAGACGGCAGCAAACATTTATCCTCCTAAAACAGTCCCTGGTGTTGAGAGTTTCTGCCTGTTTCTGGAGGAGCGCTAAGTGGGACGCAGGCTGCAGAAGCAGCTGGACCGCCGCTTTAACGTTCAGGGAGCTGCTAATTTAATTTAAGTTTGTTTATAAAGTCATAAACCTTTTTAAATTTGAACAGATGAGGATTTTTCAAACAGAATCTTAAACATCAGGTAGAAACTCCAGACATGTTCAACTATCAGCAAATTACCGTTGGTTATTTATTAGAAATGTTATATTTATAGGATTTTCCTAATGTTTTAAAATAATCTCCTATATTCAACTTTGACATCTTTTCAGAAAAGGTTTTAGGTATTAAGTTAATATCTTTTCTTAGGGATGAAACAATTAATCAGATTAATCAATTATTGAAAAATGTCGTCAACCAATTAAGTAATTGATTAATCATTAAATGGAATATATAGAATATAAAACCTGCCTTTAGCTGACAGAGCGACGCACTTAGAGCAGGAATTATACCAAGACTGAAAAAATATATATAAACATTTTACATTTAAGATAAAGAATATTTCTCTATCAACATGCTCTATCCAGAAGTTTGGTTTAATTTCATAAAAAGTTTTATTTAGAGAATCTTTGACTATCTGATTATTAAACTGAATAATCAAAAAAATAATCAACAGATTAATCAATTTACAAAATAATCGTTTGTTGCAGCAATAATCTTTTTAAATCACACCAATTAAAAATGTCTTATTTATCTACTAAAATTAAGGGTAAATACACTAATTTTAAGAAATGTTGTACTTATTTCTAGATGGTTTTTGCAGTGTAAGCAGTTACAGTCTGTATGGTTGGAAATAAACGTATTTAATTTGATCTTTCTTAAACCAGCTTATTCTGCAGAGCAAAGAATAGAAANGATGAAGAACCAGGAGCAGCAGAGATGCTCATCTTCACTTTAAAAAGCAATGACCCCCCCCCCTGACCTTTCTGAGAATTTCATTCTGTTTCCTTCTTTTCTTATTTTCACTAGTAAAAAAAGTCATTTGTTCTGAGATTGAGGAGGTAAAAGAGACATTTTGCCAATGGAACAAGATCATTTAGGTTTAAAATAAGAAAACACAATTTCATTGTTCTATTTCAAGTGCATATTATCTAATTATCTGATTTTAAGAGTAAAAATAATTTGAAGGGCATATTATCTAATTATCTTATTTTAAGAGTAAAAATACTCATTCCATTGGCAAACTACCTCATTTACCTGCTCAAATTAAGGCTAAATACACTTAATTTAAGACATTTTTACTTATTTCTAGATGGTTTTTCCAGTGTTGATGATTCAACAATAGAGAAATAAGTACAAATTCCTTAAATGAAGTGTATTTAACCTGAATTGTAGTATGTAAATAAGATGATTTGACAATGGAGATATCTATATATATATATATATATATATATATATATACTCATTCCATTGGCACATCATATTATTTACATACTCCCATTAAGGTTAAATACACTTCATTTAAGAAATTTGTACTTATTTCTATATTGTTTCTGCTGTGCACAGATCAATCAGATATATATATATATATACATATAAAATCTTCCTCAATTCAAGGAAAAATGCACTAATTTAGATTAAATTTTTTTGCAGTGTGACGTTAAAGACTCTAAGGTTGGAGAGCCTCCTTTCCATCACCCTAATATTTAGCCCCCCTTAGATTCCTTTTTCAGAGCCACACCTAGACTCTCCTCAAATAATATTTTCATTCAGATAAATCATGGGGCTGAAATTGAAAGGTTAGTTTGCACCCGAAAGCTTTTAATGTTAAACCAGAGAAAAAGTTTAATAATTCAATAATTTTTCTTTGGTAAATTTAGTAAATTTTCAAATCCTGCTTCTTGTTCCAGCTGATTTAAACTTAGACTGACTGTCGGTCGGCCGATCCTGCGGATTTTATTCAAGCTGTTGCAGCTCCGGCTGTATTTTTAGTTCCCTAATTGAAGGAGGTTTTATTGTTTTAATTAATTAGTTTAATTGTATTTTTTTATTCCTTTAAACTTCTATGTTGTTTTTCTAAATCTTTACCTGCCATGTAGAGCCGCCCTCTGTGGCAGCTGTGGTTGTTTTAAAGTGGAACCTTCAGGTCATTGCTGGGCGTTTGGCTGATTCCAGTTACTGATCTATTTTTAGTAACGTTCTTCTTCCCATTAAGTCTGATCAGGTTATGGTGAATTTAGAGCGGCTCCCAATCTTCCCATCAAGGCTCTACTTGCACATTTAATCCAAGTTTCTGCACCCCCTCTGACCAACCTTTTCAAGAGTTTAACAAAGAAAATAGAACTGCAGTAAAACATATATGAATAAATTAATCAGATTAATTGATTATTGAAATAATTATAATAATTATCTAATTCAGTAATTGATTAATCATTAAATGGAGTTTAGCTGACAGAGGGACTCACTTAGAGCAGGAATTATAGCAAGATTGTAAAACTGTAAAAAATGAAAAAATAAAAACTTCTCACACTGCAAAAAATTAAAATTAAACTAAGTTACATTTTCTTAAAAATAAGAGAATTTTTTCTTGAATTAATGAATTATTGTTTTTTGAATGAAGCAGTTAAGTGATACACTTTGCCTATAGAATAAGGCAATTTACATTTAAAATAAGAAAAACAACTGTAGTCTCTTATTTCGTAATATCTATATGCTCATTCCATTGGCAGATTATTTTATTTACCTGCTTAAATTAAGGGTAAATTTAAGACATTTTAGTGTTTGCAGTGCAACGTCGTTCTATGCAGCTTCTCTCCATGCCAATCATTTGGTTTTAGAGGCAAAGCTTTGCATCATCAGGCTGTTTTATAACCAAATTTTGTTGACTTTCTGTTGTACTGGATTTTATTTACAGGACATTTGGTTAAAGGGGGCAGATTGAAGTATTCGCCAACAAGTCTTTTGGTTTCTCAAAGAAAAGCAAACATTTTAAAACCATGTAACCCCCCCGATTCACCATGAGGAACCACTTTGTGTTGGTTTATCAGATGTAAACCCAGTAGAATACATCAACGTTTTAGGGAGTTAGAAGCCAGTTAGGTTCCTGTCTGTCTGTCTGTCCGTTTTCCCTGTTTTTCTGTGGATTAAACAACAGGGGGGTCGTCGCTTGTACCTTACAAGCATCCAAACACTCACCAAGTGGTTTCTCATGTCTGATCTTGTGTGGGTGAAAAATGGCTGGATTTCCCAACACTGGTGCGCTGTGTGCGTGTTTGGCGCGGCTCGGGCTTGGCTGGGATCGGGGCAGACCAGCTGCAGAAGTCTGTCTCCCCTCCTCAGCTCTCAGTGCTATCAGGTTGCCCCTTCTCCTCCTTCAGCCCATTACAGAGGCCTCTTTATGCTGCGCTAAAAGCTGCTCATGTTCAGACCCTCCTGGGAAAAGCTCCTTAAAACATGTCAGGATGAGAGGCCCTGTCTGGTAAAATATTAATAGGAAGTTAATTGGTTGTTAATGGACTGGTGCTTGGGCAGGAATCACCCTCCATTAGATAGACCACACCAACACCCCCGCTCAGGGGTGTCATCTTACCACCTTTGTAATCTAATTGGTTTCCAGTCACTGTGGCCGTGGCGCTGCAGTAACCTGGTGTTAAAAACATTATTGCTCTTTTTTCTTTGGTTCCCAAATATATTTCCTTGTTATATTTTAAAACCTGTTCTGTTAGTTTGGTGACAGAATCGTGCACGGCGTTAATTGTTCATTGTTTTCCTCTCTCGCTCTCTATCCTTGTGCAAATCTTCCCACCCTCTGAAACATAAGGAAATACTTTCCACTTTTGTTGTTTGTGGTCAGCATAACTGTACTTTCTGTGGTCGTCCTCACCCAGTAGAAACAAACAACAGAAAAGAAAAGAAGAAAGAAATAAAAAACCTCCCCCTCTCTGGCACTGGAGCACACATGTAATATTGATGCAGAGCAGACTTGGAGAAACACAGAAAATCAAATGGAATCCACGCTAAGTTCAAATGTCGACATCAACACATGCATTTTTGATTTCTGCAAACCTACAAGACAGAACTCCTTTTAAGGGACAAGCGGGGAAAACAAACATATATATTTATATTTAGAAATAAGTGATATTTCAGAGTTTGCAGTCCGTTCAACTTCAGGTCCTTTACGAGGGGCAAATACTTGCTGAAAGAAGTTTTTCAGGAAATGGGACTTAAAATGGCAGCAGAGTTAACCCAGGCACACTGGCTGTTTCTTTTTTTTAATAGATTGAGCTTTTAAAGGCACTCAAAAACAGTCGCCTCTCAAAATAAATCAATTTCCTGACAACTGGAAAGTAAAATCAGATTTTCTCATGAGAAAAGTAAATAAATAAATAAACACGTTCAGGTGGAATCTATTAATTGCTGCTTATTAACTTCAGTTTTTCTTTTTAACCTTCAAAGCTCTTGGGTCTCTTTATTTCTCTAACTAATGACAGTAAAAAAATAAGCAATATTTACAATATAAAACTTTCAATCAATGAAAATATTATGTGAGTTAAACAAATGACTTGATAAAATTATATAAATAAAAAAATACTGAAACAGTACAATTTTAACATTTAAACCAGTCGTCCAGATCATTGGACTTTTAATAATGCAATTATAACATTAATGAAACAAGATCAACAGAAATAAATATTAACAACTCACTGGAAAAAAATCAAAATCTAGATAAGTAATTTTCTTAAAATAACTATATTTGTTCTTGAATTGAGGAGGTAAGTGGAAAACTTTGCCAATCAAAGAAGACAATTTACACTTAGTGAAAGGTTGCCTTTCATTAATGTTTTCTTATTCTAAGATTAACTGGAAATTGCTGCTAATTCTTGGTATTTGATGCCAAATTTTCCTTTAAGGGAAAAGTTTAAATCCGTCCAACTCCAGGACAAGTAGTTGGAAGATGTCAAAAGTGTAGCTCAAAGTTTGAAGGCATGTCAAGTTCAGTGCATCTACACTGGAAAACAAACCAAAAAATAAGTTAAAATTTCTTAAATTAAGTGTATTTACCCTTATTTGAGAAGGTAAATGAGATAGTAGATAATTAGATAACATACACTTGGAATAAGACAATGCAATTGTGTTTTCCTATTGCAAAAATAAATTGTCTTGTTCCATTGGCGAAATATCTCTTTTATCTCCTTAATCAAAGAACAAATGCACTTATTTTAAGAAAAAATGACTTATCTAGATTTAGATTTTTTGCAGTGTATCAGTCCCTGTGCTTCTGTAGAGCTTTTGCACCCGTCCAAAATGACCGTCGTCGGGAAGACCTCTTGCTCTGTGTGATCCTGTAACGTCTGAACTCAGAGCAGAATCAGTCCTGCTGGGAGCTACAGTACGTTTCAAAACCACCATGTTTTTACAGTAAAGTTAATGTAGTATTTTTAGGTATATGTGTATTTATAGCATATTAAACATTTAAATAGTATAAGGAAATCTAAGTAAAACTTACTCTTTCCCCAAAATCCATGTGTTACATTAAAAGAAACGTTTAATTTTTCTAGTTTTTACTGAAGCTTAAAAATACAGAGTAGAAATTATGACGAATAATAAAGTTTCCGGCACCAAAAAGTCACTTTTTTCAGTGCAGTTTTCCCTGGAGGCTCTTTATTTTTCCCAAAGTAAAAAGTAAATGGTCTTTTATGAAGCGTTTCATCAAGCCAGAGGCGCCTTACACTGCTTTCACTCTTTCACTACACACTGCAAAAAATTGAAATCTTGATAAGTCATTTTTTCTTAAAATAAGTGCATTTGTTCTTGGATTGAGAGGATAAAAGAGACACTCTGCCAATGGAAAAAGAAAATTTAGATTTAAAATAAGAAAACACAATTGCATTGTTTATTTTCAAGTGACTATTATCTAATTATCTTATTTTAGGAGTAAAAATACTCATTCCATTGACAAATCATCTCATTAACCTACAAAATTTAGGGGTTATAAATAAATACATTTTTGCAGTGCATTCAGCCATTCACTGAGGTTCACTGACTGAAGCCGGGCTTTAAGAAAACAAACCAAAAACATAAAATATATTTGAACATCAAATATTGACAAATATGAATGATATTCTGTGTGAATGAATAAAGTTAAAGGGTTATGTTTAGATGTTGAAAGCCTATATTTTCTACCATCTTCACATGGAGCAGATAAACCATGAGGAAAGTATAAAACGGTCTGCAGACCGGCCTGAATGACTGCTGCTATAAAAAACTCTCCGATAATTGCCTGCTCGTCTCCACACTTTGACAGCTCCTTGTGAAAACTATAAAATCATGTAGTCCTGTTTCACAAAGACATAACTGCACCCGGATGGGAACTCTAAATAAACTATTCTAGGTTATTTTTTATTTATATCCAGTCAGCGTATTATGAGCAGCAGACAAAGCTTTAGCTCTTCAGTCTGTGTTGATGTGCAGCCAGACGGCAGCAAACATTTATCCTCCTAAAACAGTCCCTGGTGTTGAGAGTTTCTGCCTGTTTCTGGAGGAGCGCTAAGTGGGACGCAGGCTGCAGAAGCAGCTGGACCGCCGCTTTAACGTTCAGGGAGCTGCTAATTTAATTTAAGTTTGTTTATAAAGTCATAAACCTTTTTAAATTTGAACAGATGAGGATTTTTCAAACAGAATCTTAAACATCAGGTAGAAACTCCAGACATGTTCAACTATCAGCAAATTACCGTTGGTTATTTATTAGAAATGTTATATTTATAGGATTTTCCTAATGTTTTAAAATAATCTCCTATATTCAACTTTGACATCTTTTCAGAAAAGGTTTTAGGTATTAAGTTAATATCTTTTCTTAGGGATGAAACAATTAATCAGATTAATCAATTATTGAAAAATGTCGTCAACCAATTAAGTAATTGATTAATCATTAAATGGAATATATAGAATATAAAACCTGCCTTTAGCTGACAGAGCGACGCACTTAGAGCAGGAATTATACCAAGACTGAAAAAATATATATAAACATTTTACATTTAAGATAAAGAATATTTCTCTATCAACATGCTCTATCCAGAAGTTTGGTTTAATTTCATAAAAAGTTTTATTTAGAGAATCTTTGACTGATTATTAACTGAATCATCAAAAAAATAATCAACAGATTAATCAATTTACAAAATAATCGTTTGTTGCAGCAATAATCTTTTTAAATCACACCAATTAAAAATGTCTTATTTATCTACTAAAATTAAGGGTAAATACACTAATTTTAAGAAATGTTGTACTTATTTCTAGATGGTTTTTGCAGTGTAAGCAGTTACAGCCTGTATGGTTGGAAATAAACGTATTTAATTTGATCTTTCTTAAACCAGCTTATTCTGCAGAGCAAAGAATAGAAACCTAAATAAGTCATTTTTTCTTGAATTGAGGTAAATGAGACGCTTTGCTAATGAAACAAGACAACTTACACTGCAAAAAACGATCTAGAAATGAGTAAAAATGTCTTAAATTAAGTGTATTTACCCTTAATTTGATTAGGTAAGTGAGATAGTTTGCCAATAGAATGAGTATTTTTAGTCTTAAAATAAGATATTAATATAATATACTCTTGAAATAAGACAACGCAATTATGTTTTCTTATTTTAAATGTAAATTATCTTGTTCCATTGGCAAAATGTCTCTTTTACCTCCTCAATCCAAGAACATAAATAGTCAATCTATTGGCAGATCATACTTAAATTAAGGTTAAAACATTTAATTTGTACTTATTTCTAGCTCATCTTTGCATTGTGACTGTTTTCTCACTGGAAAATGATCTAGAAATAAGTAAAAATGTCTTAAAATGAGTTCATTTACCCTTATTTTGAGTAGGTAAAGGAGATAGTTTGCCAATGGGATGAATATTTTCACTCTTAGTGTTAAGATAATTAGATAATATGCACTTGAAATAAGACAACGCAATTGTTTTTTCTTATCTTAAATGTAAATTGTCTAGTTCCATTGTCTCACTTTCCTCCTCAATTCAAGAAAAAATGAAATTATTTTAAGAAGAAATCAAATTTTTTGTAGTGCTGTCCCCCGTCGTTAGAGGAAACGTGTCCAACTGAGGCGCCAGCAAAGCGACTGCTGCAGCTCAGTCAGTTGACCCTACATTGTTTCCCTGTTTGCTTCATGTATCTTTTATTTAGCGTAACCCTTCAGAGCAGAGGCGTCCAGACTTACGATCGTTCAATGAAAACTGCCCTCAAACATGGAGGGAATCTGTGTCCAATTACAAGGCAGGGCAAATGTCAATAGATCCAACAGATGTCACCCACTTATGCCTATTTCCCCTTTAGAAGCATTGATTTAAAAGCATAATCGTTTCAGACTTAGGTAGCTTTATGTACAAAAATGTTTTCCTTTCAACTTTACTGTTAGATCAGGCAGCCATTCCCTTTCATCTTAAAAGATAAAAACAAAAAGAGGCGCTCTAAGTGAGGCAGATCTGCACAAAGCTTCAGGAATCTAATAATAGTTTGATGACATAAAAACCCAGAGAAAATAAAAGAATTAAATGTGAAAAGATTTCCTTATTCAAAAGGGTTTAGCAGGTTTGTTTAGAGCTTTAATAAGTTGTTTTTCAAACTTCTTCTTCTTTTCTGTCATGAGTCATTGTTGTAATTGGCTTCATTAATAAAGCTTTCATGCTGTCATTTCTGTTTGGGTTTCGTCCTCTAAAGCCTTTCTGGCTGCTGGAAAATATTGTGGAAATTAATCAATTTGGCAGACAATTAAAGTTGAGTTAAAATCCGTGGATGAAAAATAAAAACCTCCTCAAACCGTGAAAAGGAGCGTTTGAAACGTCGGCCATTTTTTATCACTATCCCCATGGAAACACGTCGTTTTTAAAAGAGTTGTTTATGATTTTCTACAATTTTAACGTTAACTACTTTGTTCTAGTAACAAATCCAACATAAACCTTTTCCCAGAACTGAAAGGTAGTAATTGATTTAGCCGTGGTTCCCGTCGATCATCTGCTAACGCTAAAGCTGCTTATTTATGCAGAAATCAATACATCATGTTAGAATGAGCTCTAAACGCCCAGAAGACGTGCAGCTACACCATTTTATACGTTGGAGAAGAAAACTGTAGCTTAAATCCACCGTTAGCATCGTTAGCCTTGGCGCTAACTCAACAATCAGGGCTACAGTAAGCCAGCAGGGCCAATTCTCAGGTTAAACCTTTACATTCATATTCTTAGAAAAACGTTTAAAGTTTCTGTATTTCTGCTGCATCTTATGCCTAAAATGTTTATTTTATTTTTATCAGAAAGAATCAAACAGACTTATTTTATTCTTATATCTGATTTTAAACTGTTTATTTTGGGAGGGTGTCATTTTACTTATTTTATTTTGCTGTAGGGATCTTATAATCTTATTTTTCTCTCTTCTGTAAACTGTTGCAACGCAAGAAAATAATTGAACACGAGGGATTAATAAAGCTTTTCTGATGACTTTATTTTATTAATCTTTTTTTATATTAATCTACCTAAAATTAATTTAATTTAAATATGTTTTACTAAAAAAATACTTAATAAATTTTAAATACACGCTGTTATCTTTTCATGATATGTTTTTTGGTTTAACAACCTAAAAACTGACAAATATTTGATGTATCTAAAGATTTCATCAGTATAACCCAATTAATTTTATTTAGGGATAAAAATGTGTTGTAATTTAACACATTTCTTTGCCCAAATATATTTATTAAGAAAATAAAAAAAGCAAACTGTTCTAACGACTTCATTGGTTAAATAAAGCAGTTTATCAGTGTAAGTAAAGAGCAAAATCACTCAGTTTTTGCATTTATATTCCAACATGTTTAACATTTATAAAAGTGTTAAGTTAGTATTTATAAGTAAACACTAACTAAAGCAAAGAACTTAAAGATGTTGAGGTTTAATGGAGGGTTATGATGAAACAGGGTTTTGCTCTTTAGGTGAATTAAACCTTCAGGAAGATGCAGGAGAAAAAAACAGGAATTTACTTTAAATATTTTTCTGCTTTAACACTAAAATCCAAGAATCACAGCGACCACTGATGAGTCTTTGCTGGACATTTATTATCATTGAAGCTACAATAAACACACGACGACACACCAGAAAGCGTTTGCAAAGAAGACTTTTAAGAAATGGTAGAAAAGTTCCACAGCAGTATGAAAAGTTTGACGGAAACAGTGTTTGGCACCCAGAAAAAAGCGGATTTCTTTAGAAAGTCGAGCGACAAACGCGTCGAGGCGACTTTTCATGTCCGATCCTTTTCTTCTTGCATCTTGAGCATCTTTTATTTTTCATAAATATACACTTGATTTCAGCTTTGCTGCAGTCACTTGCACTTTAAAGGTGTTTATTTCAACAGACTGAACAAAACATCAAACTATTTTTTTTGTGTGTGTCTTTTTTAAGACATGAGGACAGCTTTGAAAAAATGTTTTTAAAAGCCTTGGGGTGAGATAGCTCTTCCTCTTAGCATGCAAGGCACAACTGCCTTATTATTAACTGTCAATCAAGCAGGTTTTTTTCTACTCCTCTCAGGTGAAGACAATAAGATTGATTGTGGAGAGAAGCTAGTTCAAATGTCGTACTGTAGCACACAGAAACAAAAAGCTCGTTGGGGATGAGAACTCTACAAACATGTTTTCTCACTACGGCGCTGGCTTCCTCTTTCAGCTGGAGAAGTTTTACATGCTCAGCTTGGTTGGCTTTAGTGCAGGAATGCATGCAAGTGTTGTGATCAGCCCCCCCCCCCCAAAAAAAACCCAAACATGTGATGTGTGTGATGCAGTGAGCGGGCAGAAAGAAAGGAGCAGAGCGGACGTTACTGGATTACAAAATGCTGGAAGAATGCTCCATTCCCTGCATGCGTCAGGGTCCGTATCCAGCGCCACCAAAGGTGGTCCAGATTCACTCCACGGAAACCGGAACCTTTAGGTGGCGTTGTGGAAAAGGATGGGCTTGACCATGCCTGAGAGGATCTTGGGCACGTGAACGCTGACAATTTCGGAAATCATTTCTGGGAAGTTGACCTGCATGTGCAGAGACTTGGCTTGGATGAAGAGGTCATAGGTGAACTGATGCAGCTTTCTCACAACCTGAGAGGAAGAGAGAGGAACATTAGCACACAGCGAAAAAAGAGCCGACATTCTGGGCTCTGGTGGAAAAAAAAGAGAGAGAGCTTGAACTGTGAGACCTTCATCAGTTCTGCTCCTCTGCCTCCTCCCTGGCTGCTCTCCAGCTCATGACACACATAGTGGAGCATTTAAGGGACAAAACCTCCCTCTGTAGGAGAGATCTGATCCTCTCCGGGTTACACCCCGATCAATGACCTCAAAGGAGTTTGTCTTCTGGCAGTTAATTGTTTTCACTCAAGTTCTCCACCTTCCTCAGGAGGAACGTGGTCCAGCTGCTCCCCCTAGTGGTGGAACAGGTGGAACTCATTTAAAAACTGTTTAGTTTTTAGGCATTAGTGGGAAATTCCAGATCCTGTCAGACCAGCATACCCACACATAAGGGTGGAACTTTGTAATGAAAGTTGGTGGGGGCGCTCTAAGGGTGGGGGCGCTCTGAGGGTGGGGGCTGATGCATCTACAGTTACTCCACCTGAACACTTACATTAGGTTTTTGTATTTTCAAAAAATTTGCTCAAACATCCATTTATCAAATTCTTTCCTGTTGTTTAGAACACAAGAGAATCACAATACACTGATATTTATACTTATAGATGATAGATGCCTTATAGTGCAGTTTTTATATATATATAAAAAGGCCCCAAAACATTAATGTATAAAAAAATAAAATAACGAATAACAGTCGATTCCGATGCCAAAATCGTTAA
>NW_015150466.1:1259568-1267125 GCF_000732505.1 Cyprinodon variegatus
TCTAAAATTAAGTGTATTTACCCTTAATTTGATTAGGTAAGTGAGATAGTTTGCCAATAGAATGAGTATTTTTAGTCTTAAAATAAGATATTAATATAATATACTCTTGAAATAAGACAACGCAATTATGTTTTCTTATTTTAAATGTAAATTATCTTGTTCCATTGGCAAAATGTCTCTTTTACCTCCTCAATCCAAGAACATAAATAGTCAATCTATTGGCAGATCATACTTAAATTAAGGTTAAAACATTTAATTTGTACTTATTTCTAGCTCATCTTTGCATTGTGACTGTTTTCTCACTGGAAAATGATCTAGAAATAAGTAAAAATGTCTTAAAATGAGTTCATTTACCCTTATTTTGAGTAGGTAAAGGAGATAGTTTGCCAATGGGATGAATATTTTCACTCTTAGTGTTAAGATAATTAGATAATATGCACTTGAAATAAGACAACGCAATTGTTTTTTCTTATCTTAAATGTAAATTGTCTAGTTCCATTGTCTCACTTTCCTCCTCAATTCAAGAAAAAATGAAATTATTTTAAGAAGAAATCAAATTTTTTGTAGTGCTGTCCCCCGTCGTTAGAGGAAACGTGTCCAACTGAGGCGCCAGCAAAGCGACTGCTGCAGCTCAGTCAGTTGACCCTACATTGTTTCCCTGTTTGCTTCATGTATCTTTTATTTAGCGTAACCCTTCAGAGCAGAGGCGTCCAGACTTACGATCGTTCAATGAAAACTGCCCTCAAACATGGAGGGAATCTGTGTCCAATTACAAGGCAGGGCAAATGTCAATAGATCCAACAGATGTCACCCACTTATGCCTATTTCCCCTTTAGAAGCATTGATTTAAAAGCATAATCGTTTCAGACTTAGGTAGCTTTATGTACAAAAATGTTTTCCTTTCAACTTTACTGTTAGATCAGGCAGCCATTCCCTTTCATCTTAAAAGATAAAAACAAAAAGAGGCGCTCTAAGTGAGGCAGATCTGCACAAAGCTTCAGGAATCTAATAATAGTTTGATGACATAAAAACCCAGAGAAAATAAAAGAATTAAATGTGAAAAGATTTCCTTATTCAAAAGGGTTTAGCAGGTTTGTTTAGAGCTTTAATAAGTTGTTTTTCAAACTTCTTCTTCTTTTCTGTCATGAGTCATTGTTGTAATTGGCTTCATTAATAAAGCTTTCATGCTGTCATTTCTGTTTGGGTTTCGTCCTCTAAAGCCTTTCTGGCTGCTGGAAAATATTGTGGAAATTAATCAATTTGGCAGACAATTAAAGTTGAGTTAAAATCCGTGGATGAAAAATAAAAACCTCCTCAAACCGTGAAAAGGAGCGTTTGAAACGTCGGCCATTTTTTATCACTATCCCCATGGAAACACGTCGTTTTTAAAAGAGTTGTTTATGATTTTCTACAATTTTAACGTTAACTACTTTGTTCTAGTAACAAATCCAACATAAACCTTTTCCCAGAACTGAAAGGTAGTAATTGATTTAGCCGTGGTTCCCGTCGATCATCTGCTAACGCTAAAGCTGCTTATTTATGCAGAAATCAATACATCATGTTAGAATGAGCTCTAAACGCCCAGAAGACGTGCAGCTACACCATTTTATACGTTGGAGAAGAAAACTGTAGCTTAAATCCACCGTTAGCATCGTTAGCCTTGGCGCTAACTCAACAATCAGGGCTACAGTAAGCCAGCAGGGCCAATTCTCAGGTTAAACCTTTACATTCATATTCTTAGAAAAACGTTTAAAGTTTCTGTATTTCTGCTGCATCTTATGCCTAAAATGTTTATTTTATTTTTATCAGAAAGAATCAAACAGACTTATTTTATTCTTATATCTGATTTTAAACTGTTTATTTTGGGAGGGTGTCATTTTACTTATTTTATTTTGCTGTAGGGATCTTATAATCTTATTTTTCTCTCTTCTGTAAACTGTTGCAACGCAAGAAAATAATTGAACACGAGGGATTAATAAAGCTTTTCTGATGACTTTATTTTATTAATCTTTTTTTATATTAATCTACCTAAAATTAATTTAATTTAAATATGTTTTACTAAAAAAATACTTAATAAATTTTAAATACACGCTGTTATCTTTTCATGATATGTTTTTTGGTTTAACAACCTAAAAACTGACAAATATTTGATGTATCTAAAGATTTCATCAGTATAACCCAATTAATTTTATTTAGGGATAAAAATGTGTTGTAATTTAACACATTTCTTTGCCCAAATATATTTATTAAGAAAATAAAAAAAGCAAACTGTTCTAACGACTTCATTGGTTAAATAAAGCAGTTTATCAGTGTAAGTAAAGAGCAAAATCACTCAGTTTTTGCATTTATATTCCAACATGTTTAACATTTATAAAAGTGTTAAGTTAGTATTTATAAGTAAACACTAACTAAAGCAAAGAACTTAAAGATGTTGAGGTTTAATGGAGGGTTATGATGAAACAGGGTTTTGCTCTTTAGGTGAATTAAACCTTCAGGAAGATGCAGGAGAAAAAAACAGGAATTTACTTTAAATATTTTTCTGCTTTAACACTAAAATCCAAGAATCACAGCGACCACTGATGAGTCTTTGCTGGACATTTATTATCATTGAAGCTACAATAAACACACGACGACACACCAGAAAGCGTTTGCAAAGAAGACTTTTAAGAAATGGTAGAAAAGTTCCACAGCAGTATGAAAAGTTTGACGGAAACAGTGTTTGGCACCCAGAAAAAAGCGGATTTCTTTAGAAAGTCGAGCGACAAACGCGTCGAGGCGACTTTTCATGTCCGATCCTTTTCTTCTTGCATCTTGAGCATCTTTTATTTTTCATAAATATACACTTGATTTCAGCTTTGCTGCAGTCACTTGCACTTTAAAGGTGTTTATTTCAACAGACTGAACAAAACATCAAACTATTTTTTTTGTGTGTGTCTTTTTTAAGACATGAGGACAGCTTTGAAAAAATGTTTTTAAAAGCCTTGGGGTGAGATAGCTCTTCCTCTTAGCATGCAAGGCACAACTGCCTTATTATTAACTGTCAATCAAGCAGGTTTTTTTCTACTCCTCTCAGGTGAAGACAATAAGATTGATTGTGGAGAGAAGCTAGTTCAAATGTCGTACTGTAGCACACAGAAACAAAAAGCTCGTTGGGGATGAGAACTCTACAAACATGTTTTCTCACTACGGCGCTGGCTTCCTCTTTCAGCTGGAGAAGTTTTACATGCTCAGCTTGGTTGGCTTTAGTGCAGGAATGCATGCAAGTGTTGTGATCAGCCCCCCCCCCCCAAAAAAAACCCAAACATGTGATGTGTGTGATGCAGTGAGCGGGCAGAAAGAAAGGAGCAGAGCGGACGTTACTGGATTACAAAATGCTGGAAGAATGCTCCATTCCCTGCATGCGTCAGGGTCCGTATCCAGCGCCACCAAAGGTGGTCCAGATTCACTCCACGGAAACCGGAACCTTTAGGTGGCGTTGTGGAAAAGGATGGGCTTGACCATGCCTGAGAGGATCTTGGGCACGTGAACGCTGACAATTTCGGAAATCATTTCTGGGAAGTTGACCTGCATGTGCAGAGACTTGGCTTGGATGAAGAGGTCATAGGTGAACTGATGCAGCTTTCTCACAACCTGAGAGGAAGAGAGAGGAACATTAGCACACAGCGAAAAAAGAGCCGACATTCTGGGCTCTGGTGGAAAAAAAAGAGAGAGAGCTTGAACTGTGAGACCTTCATCAGTTCTGCTCCTCTGCCTCCTCCCTGGCTGCTCTCCAGCTCATGACACACATAGTGGAGCATTTAAGGGACAAAACCTCCCTCTGTAGGAGAGATCTGATCCTCTCCGGGTTACACCCCGATCAATGACCTCAAAGGAGTTTGTCTTCTGGCAGTTAATTGTTTTCACTCAAGTTCTCCACCTTCCTCAGGAGGAACGTGGTCCAGCTGCTCCCCCTAGTGGTGGAACAGGTGGAACTCATTTAAAAACTGTTTAGTTTTTAGGCATTAGTGGGAAATTCCAGATCCTGTCAGACCAGCATACCCACACATAAGGGTGGAACTTTGTAATGAAAGTTGGTGGGGGCGCTCTAAGGGTGGGGGCGCTCTGAGGGTGGGGGCTGATGCATCTACAGTTACTCCACCTGAACACTTACATTAGGTTTTTGTATTTTCAAAAAATTTGCTCAAACATCCATTTATCAAATTCTTTCCTGTTGTTTAGAACACAAGAGAATCACAATACACTGATATTTATACTTATAGATGATAGATGCCTTATAGTGCAGTTTTTATATATATATAAAAAGGCCCCAAAACATTAATGTATAAAAAAAAATAAAAATAACGAATAACAGTCGATTCCGATGCCAAAATCGTTAACTCATGCATCCCTAGAAGAACAATTTCAATTCCATCCATCCAGAAAAATGTGGATATGCTGCATTTTAAATAAAGCATAGCATATTTTTTTCTTGTAAAGTTTCTGGTAAACTTGGAGAAATATTTTATTGCGTGTTGCATATCCCAGTAAATCTGTTTCACCTTTAAATCTGCAGCTCTCCCTGCTTCTCTCTGTTTAAAAAGATTGATCAACCTTTTTACTTATATAATGATGCCAGAAACAACATTTTAATATATGTAGAAGCTCTGCAGTCTGATTCTGTCTGTTTAATAAGAAAACTTGTTCATTTTAACCTGGAACTGGGAGTCATGGTCCTCTGAGACGCCCAGATTGTTTTAACTAGAAAAGAAGAACATTTAAACCGTGTTTGCTTCTCGCATTATAATACTAACTTGTATAAACTATCAATCTGTTGCCTTTTTTAGTGGAAAAAGCTCCGTATGTTTAACGAACACTTTCCGATGGCATAGTCAATAAACATGTGCAAGATGACAGATTTGCAGACGTCCGACACTCTAATTAGAAAGAAGTCTACTAGGCTACTTTATTTATGCGTGATATGATTAACAAAAAGTCGTAGATGAAGGTAAACAAACAAACTTAGAAAATTATACCAAAAGTCAAGTAGGCCAGTTTATTCATGCATGATGTAATAAACAAACAGTTTTAGTTTGAGGTAAACTGAATTTAAAGCTAAACTGCTTCAAACACAGACAGCCTTACTTTGTTTGTTTGCTACTTCACACCAACGTAGAAGCTAACATCGTCATAAACCGGTTCAATCTGGAAAACTCCCACGGAAAGAAAATTAGAAGAAATTTATACAATGACTTTAGTCTTTGGCGTTCAGACCTCGGCAGGAAACATAGCGCTGAATTTTGTTAGATATGCATGAACAGGAGTAAAGAACAGGGCTGTTTCCCCCCCAGGCCTGAAACTGGTGGAGGAGTGGAGATAGATGGAGTTGGTCAGTCTGTAGACTGTTGGTTGGAGTGGAGATAGATGGAGTTGGTCAGTCTGTAGACTGCTGGTTGGAGTGGAGATAGATGGAGTTGGTCAGTCTGTAGACTGCTGGTTGGAGAGACGGTATGCTGAGCTGTATGGGGAGATCCAGTGGACTGCGTGAGCTGATACTAGAGCTTCACTTCCTGAAGATGGAAGTCCAGCTGGATAACACAGGTTGAGAGAACCTGTTCATGATGAGCAAGCATGGAGCGACAGTGGAGAGGAAAAACTCCCCTTTGGGAATAAACCTCTGGCAGAACCAGGCTCAACATGGCGGTCTGCTGCCGGACCGGTTGAGATGAGACAGGGAACGCAGTGAGAGTCCAGGAGGAATGATGCTCTGATGAAGCTTTAGCTACGATGGGGGGGAGGGGCTGGAGGGGGGTTGAAATGGGGTCATCTGAATGACATCACAGCGCATCCACCGCCTGCTTATTAGGTAGCAGACAAGTTGCTGAGACTTTGACTTAGACAGATTTTGTCATTTTGTATACACCAGTGTAAACAAAAAAAAAAATTTGTTTCTAACAGCTCTTTAGACAATTTCATTTTTTAAAGTGCATCCTTGATCAGGTGAGCAACAGTTGTTGCTGAGATGCTGAGTTGCGGCTCGGAGGCCTTTAAGATGAACTCTGGACGCTGATTGGCTGTCGTGGCGGTGTGGTTCAAAGCTGATTGGCTGAATGACAGGTGGATGAAGGCGATTAATCAGTTTATTCAGTTCAACTTCTGCTTAGACTCCATTTAACTGTAAGCTGATGTTGGCAGAAGGATCTGCAAATGTTGGTTAAAATNTGGATGCTGATTGGCTGTCGTGGCGGTGTGGTTCAAAGCTGATTGGCTGAATGACAGGTGGATGAAGGCGATTAATCAGTTTATTCAGTTCAACTTCTGCTTAGACTCCATTTAACTGTAAGCTGATGTTGGCAGAAGGATCTGCAAATGTTGGTTAAAATATCCCTTTCTGCATGCGCCCACGCAATTACTATGGGTGAACTGGTCTGACTGGGTATGCTGGTCTGACTGGGTATGCTGATCTGACAGACCATCCAGCAACTTTTAGATGTGCCTTTGGTTCAGCTCACCTGAATCCAGTGATCAGATGATTGAGAGGACTCTGGCGTAACTGACTGCATGCTGAGGAGGTCAAACAGCCATTAGATTCAGGTGTGTTGGACCAAAGGTTCGATTTAAAAGTTGCAGGATATCGACCACCAGGAACTGGACTTGCCCACCCCTGCTTTAAGGAGTTGCTGATGTATTATTATCTTTTTAAAAATAAAAAGACACACAGTGAGGATCAGTCCGTTTCATAACTATATGTGATTTGTAAGCTTATTTTGAGACTGAAGTATTTACTTTTCCTAAACATGACTCCATTCTGAGGCACTCCCTCAGGTTGTAACGACAAACACTGGAGCGATAAATTTCAGCAGAAAGAAAGCTCACAGCCTGCCTGACATGTCTGCATGATAAACAAGCTTTCAGCGCTGATTTATTTCAGCTTTTACTGATGGAATTCATCTTGGAGGCAAACGTGCCCAGATGTTTTCAGGAAAGACAGAGAGAGAGGAATGATGGCAGAGGATGAAGAGACAGTGACCCCTTCAATCTGGCAACACGTTCTGCAGGTTTCCAGGTCTCTGACTAGTCAGACCTGCCGTCTCAGACTGCAGGGAATGTAAAGATATTCAGTGTAATTTATGGCTTTTAGAAGCCAAACGTCTGCGGCTAATTTTCCTCAGTCAGTCTGGTCTGCCGGGGGGGAAAATAACAGTTTTTGGGAGGTGTTTAACTATCCAGAGCTCCAACTGCTGATAACAATGTTTCATATATATATATATATATATATATATATACATACATACATATACTGGTGAAGATTCTGAGTCATCCTGGTCATTCCAAAGAAGTTAAAAATCAATCCACTGGACATTGTTTCCAAGTTTGAAGACATTTCTCTTCCCATCCAGGAAGCTTTTTCAATTTTAAAATTTTTATTTTTATTTTTTACCAAACAACCTCTCCACAGACGCATGGCCCAACACAGAAGAGCGCCCTCCTCTGGACAAGACTCTGCGCTACATCTACACCTTCTCAGGTTTCAGCTTTCAAAAACCTTTTAATGCAGCGATAGAGTTGATTCCTTCCTGC
>NW_015150466.1:1270323-1273619 GCF_000732505.1 Cyprinodon variegatus
TTTCTTTGAAAACAGCATCGGATTCTCCTCACTTCTATGGGTTTTACTCCTTGGGAGACCAACTTCAGCAGCATTTCTATTGGTCAATCTGTGCGTCAAGTGGGAGAGTTTTTATGGCGAATGATGCGAGGGAAATGTGGCTTCTAAAACACATTTTGAAATATAAAATTTGTTAAAACATTTTGAGAAAATAAAACCTGAAAAAATAAAACTTGAAAGGGAAATAAAAACAAAAAAAAAAGATAAAATATGAGAAACCAATAAAATTCTTTTTTTATTGCTTTTTCCTATGATTCTTTATAAACTTTTTCTTATATTTCCATCTACAAAACATGCTCTTTGACTGCAGCAATGATGGAACAAAATACCCTATTCTAGAGCAGAGGTCATGGATTAGCGGACCGCAGTCTGGATCCGGATCCGTACCCACCTGCTGGCTAATCTGGACCCAAACGGATTAAAAACATTAATAAATTACCGCATGTTGTCTGACGACAGTGTCTAATTTTACTTGCGCCTCTTCTCCTGTTAATACGGTAAAGCCCTGGGGAGCGTCCGGCTCCAGGCTGCACGTGATCCCAATGAGCCAATGAGCTGTCAGTCTGGGTTGCTGCTGCTGCTACTTTTAGACTCAACTATAAACCAAACTGAACAATTGTTGTTCTTTACTTAAAACACTTGTACTACTTAAAAAAAAAAAATCTATTTTTTTTTTATTTAAAAAGTCAATGTATAACATGGATGCATAAACACCTCATTTTATTTCAGTGTTAAATTCTGTTTAAAGTAACAGATTATAATTAAAAATATCTCTGGACCTTTACTGGTTGATGATTTTTTTTTCATTCAGACTCTGATGATTTTTTATTGGTTACTGCTGATCTAAAGGATGTAAAATGTAAAGTAAAGGTTATATATTAGAGGTTTCATTTGGATGGATGAGTATAAAGAATTTTTTAATGTGATAAAATGTGAAAACATTTAACAGCTAATAAAGTGAAACTAAGCAGTAAAATATCCACATCCAGTAGTGACACTCTGTAACCAGCAGGGGTCACCAGAGCAAAGGAAATGAAAATGAGTTACTTTTTATATTTAANCTCCAGCTCCCAACAAGATGAGGGTAGGAACGTAGATCTACCCGTAAATCGAGAGCTTGAAACCTGATATACGATTGTGAATATTTCATGTTGAAAATTTAAATAAAAGTTCTGTTTATTTTTCAATTATTTGTTCCAGTCGGTTTCATGTTCCCGACTGTCAGGGTCACAGGGGGCTGGCGGGTATCTCCAGCACGGTCGCAGAGCCCAGGGCATGGCAACACAGGAACACCAACCATTCAAATTTAGAGTCACTATTAAACCTAATAGTGATGCGGAAGGACTTTGTAATAAAGCTGGTGCACCATGGGAGAACCTACCAACTCCATACAGCTGGAGCTCTTTATGCTGCAGTGCAACAGTACGACACTGTTTGTTCCACCATGCAGCCCTGCTTTACTCTCACACTGTGATGCTCTCTAAGTCTTTTTCCCAGTATAAGCAAAGGGAGAAGAAATCCTTTTCAAAATGTAGGTGAAGCTTTAGAAAACAGTGCAAATATTCCATTTATTGTATCATGACTGAAACAAACATGTCTATTTCACAATAACAGAATTTAAATGGAAGTTATTATTTCATAATGATCGAATCATGCTCAGGGAACCAACACAATAAAAAACTCAGCACTTTAACTTCACTAACTTAGCTATTGTTGACCTGGTTATGATGTCAAGGTTGTTTCAGGGTCTTTCAGGGACACTGGGGTCCCACTGGCACCATCAGGGCTAAGCCCAGTTGACCTCCAGTCTCTCATCTCCTGTTTCCCACAGGATTACTGACCTGCGCAGCCACAAAGCACTCTTTACCAGATTTATGTTCTCTGCCATGCAGCTCACAGCTCATTTCTGTCTGCGCTCTAATTCATTGAAGTAATAATTACATTTCCTCTGATTAGATTTTAAATTGTTTTCTTTTTGTAACCGCTTGCAAGAACTTATGGAAAGGATTTTACTTTCTGGACAAACTTTTCACTTTTGAAGGGAGCAAAAATTGCTGCAGAAATATGGATAAAGGGTCATTTAAACAAATTTTGAAGAAAACAACAAAACATTTTGATTGCTCAGGTTTAGACCTGGTGCTTTGGTCACAATGTTACTTTTCTGCTGGCAAACTCAACTTCTATTGAGAACAGTTATTTTTACAACATTTCATCTTTAATGTTAATCTATCCTCTATAAATTACAGAAAACAAAAATGGTTAATTTTGCAAAAAAAAAAAAAAACTAGGAGACAAATTTAACAGATGTCAAATGTCAGGTTGCTCATTCTAAGCAATGAGCTGATATATAAAATTACAAATGATAAATGCATGATTGAATTACTACAGTTATGCAGGACATCGATTCAGGGAATTTGACTTCAGATGTTCGTCAGAGAGACATATTTTTTTAACAAAAATAAAACTGTCATGATCTTGGCACTAATGCCTAAACTGATTATTGATTTCACCAATTACCTGCTTAGCTCCGCCCAGTTCGAATCACCTGCATTAGTCTCTTTTAACCAGCCTCCGAACCAGTCATCAGTGCCAGATTATTTTGAGCCATTGGTGAGATTTATTCCAGCGTTCCCATGTTCTGATTACCTGATCCTGAACTGTTCTGAATCCCATCCTCTGAGCCTGCCTGTTCCCATCTCATCTGTTTGCCCGAACTGTCTTCTGACTCCTGCTGGATCTCTGCCTGTTTGTGTACCTGGAACTGTAACTTGACTGCCTCCTGGATTCCCCCTCGGCACCTCACCGGATCTCTGACCTCCTGGCTCTGACAACTGAGCTCATCACCAACTTTCAGCTTTAGCTTCACCCTCTGGATTATCCTGCCTGCCTTCGTCTGCTCGGTTCTGATGTCCAGCCTGTTCTCCGACCACCGACACATCAGCATTTGGAACTCTCTCTACGGCCGTTTGGAACCATCCTCAACATCTGGATTCTGACTGAACTTTAAGAATGGGTTAGTGATTCACACGTTTGTTATCATTTCAGAAAGTCATGGTGACTAACCAGCTGTCTCCAACCTCAGAGGTTCCTGCCTTAGATGCCGGCACCGCTCTCACTCCGATTCAGTTTTTCATAAACATCTTGAGAAATCCAACTAAACAAAGAGTCTACCAACAGGATTCTGAGTTGCTACAGGAGTGCAGCCCCTAAACTGACTCTGCCAACTGGTTTGCAAAGGAGGGGGTCCAGTAGGGAAC
>NW_015150466.1:1274474-1276836 GCF_000732505.1 Cyprinodon variegatus
CTGTTTTCTGAAATTTTCTCCATTTGTGGTTGATATAATGTAGAATAAATATAATACAATAAAACCGGCTTTTTCTCAAGAATGTTTTTATTACTGATGTTCAAAAAGACCTATCATTTTAGAGAATAAAGAAAACAACTTTGAGTCATGTTTGAACTGATGCAGCTTGGTCTGTGTTCTACTCACCCAATTTTCATATTAGCTATTAAATAATGAATTGCACATGTAATTTGGGCTTACAGTTCCTAGTTATTAGCATTTCCATTTGTGTATGCAGAATAGGCAAGAATTTACCAAAATGACGTGGACGTCATGAGCCATATTATACATTTAGACGATTTCACTAGGGCAATTTTTTGTCCATAAGAAAAAGAGCAGGTGCTCTAGCATCGCATAATGTCTATTTATGTAGCTCCCTACCTGCAGGTATAAGCAGCTATAGATACTAGATGATGAATTAATTTGAACCCTATTGCTGAATGAATCATGTGACCCATACCGCCGCTTTATGGCAGTCTGAGCTCCCCTGGAACACACGAACTAACGCAACTACTGTAATTAAAGTTGTTGTTGGGCAACAAAGTAGTTAAAACACTTACCTGCTCAAGTATTATTCATGAGGAGTGAATGTGGCCATGGATTTACCTGTAACTCCATTAAGCAGCTGGTCCAAAGTGGTCTGCTACCAGATAATAGAGGTAGACGTCATACTGGTCCCAGTGGCCTTCAGGGGAGCTAAACCTGGAAGGGCAAGCGCCCCTACTGGCTAAAAGTTACACAGTGTTGCTTTGATGGTGAACTTGAACAGTTTTAGACATTACAACTTTTTAACTCATCTGCTTTGCAAAACAAACTTATTTATATAATATAGTTACAGAACATCAAATTAAACCTTTTCTGATATCAAATACCTTCCAAATGGAAATTAACCAAAGTACTTTAATTTAAGCAACCGTTCAAACTACACAGCAACTTCTCAGTCTATCACGATGACGTAAACATTCTGAATGACGTCACAGCACATGCTCCTTCTGAGGGGCTAGAGATTATCCCCAGAGGTGTCAAAAAACTTCAGGGAAAGTCCAGTAACTTCCATGGCATTCCCACGCCTGATACTGTAAAGGTCATTCTGTCACCCTGCAGCAGGCTGTGTTTTCTGATAAGCATCCAATCAGAGCGCACACTGACAGGATAAGCATCCAATCAGAGCGCACACTGACAGGATAAGCATCCAATCAGAGCGCACACTGACAGGATAAGCATCCAATCTGAATGTGAGAGCTTGTCGCTGCATTCCACGGCCGATCTGACACCATCATGAGGCCTAATGCCAGCTAGGACACACAGCCGAGGGGCTATTTAAGGTTCTTTGTAGATAGAAGGAAGCGCTCAGAGAAAACCAGAAAAAATATTTCCAAGCTTCAATTGAATTAAGGAAAGGGTTAAAGTAAATCTACCTAAAGCAGCGATATATAGTTATCTACAAATAGATATTGGTCTATTTTAGGTTAAGACTGTGTGTGTGAGTATTTAATAGAGCTCTAAACTGAATGGGAATCTATTGTTCTCTCCATTTATTTTTACTGTTTTAATAAATATGTTTGCTGCACACATTTATGTTCTTCTCAGAGGGATTATTAATGAGATTATAATTATTTAAACCCGACTTAAATCGAAACAACAAAGCTGTAAGTAAGGAAACCTAGAAAACTTTTGTTGTTACACCTTAGCAATAAATAAAGTTACACCATGGTAAAAACAAAATGGAGTTTTGTTAATACTGTATATATTATAAACATATTAACTTTGCATTTATAACTACTGAACTGATATATTCCATTTTGACAGTAAAAAAGGTTTAATAGAAGATATACGCACTAGATATTTTATTTAATGATATGAAAACATTTCAAATGTTTCCTTCTATCGATGGAATAAATCACTGCACTTAACATTTCTGTCCCACATTAAATACCACTTTTACTGTCACTGAAGTGTAAATAAGAAAAATCGACCTAATAATGATGAAATCTGAGATTATGGTGCAGTTCACGGATTACAGGGTAGATATGGCTGGATATCAGATTAAAATATCCATTTGCAGGTTTCAAAAAATATAGAGGTGAAAATGTGTTTATGTCCTAAAAAAAAAAAAAATATTTGGGATCAAAGGGATCAACAAGAGTCAAACTCAGTTAATTCCATAAACACTGGAGACAGACACCAGCTTTGGGTGTGGATGGTCCATCTATTCCAGAGGTCATGGATTAGCGGACGGCGGTCTGGATCCAGACCCACCTGCTGGCTAATCCGGACCCAACCGGATTTAAAACATTTATAAATTACCGCATGTTGTCTGACG
>NW_015150466.1:1279950-1288141 GCF_000732505.1 Cyprinodon variegatus
GCATCTGCTAAACTCTACTGGGACCTTAACTGGAACTTCATCCTTTGGTCTCACAGATTGAAATCTTCTAGATTCTGCTTTAATAATAGATTAGACGTATGGAGGAGCAACTGGTCGGTAAACTGGGTTCCTGGAACCTTCAGTTTTCTGCTGATCAAAAACATGCGGTTGGATAACTGGTTCCCAGAGGAAACCTTTGTGAGAATCAGAGAAGCAGGTTGGACTGAAAGCGTTTCACAGACGGTAGAAACAAAAGCAGCAGAATGAACAGATTGATAATCTAAGAAAGGCAAAGTTTCTCCACCTGGAGCAGGTACTATAAAAACAGCAGGCCTTTCTAACCTGGGTGGCCTCGGTGGAGGAAACCAAGCCACTGGCCTGATGTTTAACTTCCTTAATGTCACCCCTCCCACCCAAAGCCCCTTCCAGGTAGAAACTAATGGCTGACTCCACATCTGTGGCCTATTGGCTGTTTTAATGAGCAGAATGAGGCGCAGGGTATGAATGGACAAGCAGGGACTTTAACTAGCTGACTTCACCATTAGGAGCCTGTGAGGTAATTAGGCTCACAATGACCCAAACACAACTGCAAAGTTAGCCTTCGCAGCACCGCAGCCTTTAATTCCCTCTGACCGCAAAGGTACAAAATATTTAATTTAGAAAGAATGGAAAAACCAGTACTCCCATTAAAGAGGATTGATCTTTCATTTAAGGTCAAACTTCAATTTCAGCATCAAATTTATTCTGTTAATAAGAGAAAATATGAAATTAACAAAAGCAAAGAAAAATAGATCATTTGTATAAAAGACTGATGAGGAATTAGGGAAATAAAAAAAACTGTTATTTTAAGCAGGTTTGTTCACAGAGACACTTTTCTACTGAAAACATTAACTTGTATTTTTAATCCCACATTTATCTGGAGGTTTGATCCAACCAGCAGAATTAGGCCTGAAAGAGTAAACGGCTCTTTAAGAAGAATAAAAAGAACAGAGAGAGAGAGATCTGACTCTGAGACTCTCATCTGAGTCAAAGTCTGCAGGAATAAATGAACTCAAACTATTTCAGCTCCATTAAAACATGTTTCCTTCTCAGCTGCATTTCTAACTCATCTCCACCTCCGCATATCTCAGGGTCAAACCATTTTTTTGGTCATGTTTTCACTGTCAGCACTGCTGAAACCTTTCGAGGTCGCGAGACACAGAGCAGCCCCCCCCCCCTGTTAAATCAGCTCCTTCAGTCAAAGCAATGGAGGCCAAACCGCCGGTGGTCCAGGATCCTCTAACACCGGGGTCACACTCACAGAGAAGCAGGTTTATCACGGAAAAACTTCCTCCCAGATCATTTTTTAGGTACTTGGTATTAACATTTGCAAGAAGAGTAGCAATCATAGGCTTTACTGTTTATATATTTATTTACAGGCATAATTATAAACCTCGTTAGACATTATTCTGGGATTATTTTAAATGAAACATGGAGACAGAAACGAAAGAAAAAAAAGGAAGAGAGGGAGATTTGGCTAAAAGTTAAAAGGAGGAAATAAGAAGAGAGGAAAGAAAAAATGAGAAGAAGAACAAAGATAATATCCTGAAAGCCTGATCCTACTCCTGCTGAGAGAACGAGAAACAACATAACAAACATAAAAACTGTAACAGAAGCAAACATGCAGCACAAACTAACCAATAACAACATGACTATCAGCAACCTGCGGCTCCGGAGCCTCATCTGGCTCTTTGGATCCTCTACTGTGGCTCCTGGCTGCTAAAAATGAAATAAAGAACTAACTAATGTCCTGGAATAACAAATACCGGTTACTTATGTTTAATTGAATTTTCACAAGAATGACAATAAAAGCATCAGAAAAATGTTTTTAGAGCCATTTTTCTTTTAATTAGCTTTGAAATGATGTGTTTTATAATTATTATTATCTTTTTTTAACATCAAATAATAACCTATAAAACAAAATCCATCCTATCTTTATTCAGTATTTCATCTTTTTCCTCTTTTTAAAAGCTAAAAAGGCGGCGATAGATGTCGTTCAGCAGATATACCACATTCAGAAAGGCTTCTATTCATCCAAAATGAAGAAGCCAGAGCTAAATATAGAGTTTATCTGTATATCTATGTTCACCTATCTACTGTATGCACAGTTTTTATCTCTACATCTATGGATCCAAATACCTTTGTTTATATGTGTGAATGTCCTCACTAAGGTAGGTTTTTTTCAGACTTTTCCTCCAGCGGTCAGATGCAGACTGAATAAAAAGCAAAGGGCCCCAGAAAGCAGGGGCCCCAGGAGGACCGACACAGGAATGCTTTTTGTTCATGACTTGAATGATTCTGTGTTTTACCTGAGAAGGCAGCTTCATTTAGCTACGCTCTGAGTTATCTGCTAAAAAACATATTGATGCAATAAAGCTCACCTCATTCTGCTGGAATTAAAACTGCAAACATTAATATGTTGAACAACAGAAGTAGAACATATGTGTTTGCAAAGTGAATGATAAACCTTTTTGTACGATTTTCACATCATACGAAAAGACTGTCAAAAAAAAAGTATTTGGTGATTTAAATTCCAGTGCAAAAAAATAAGACATTTTATTTTGGTAAAAAGAAATTCAGTTTTTTAAACGGCATCATAATGAACAAGCAGCTCAGGGATCCATTTTACAGAATGTTAAGGAAAGACTTGTTTATTAAGCAATATCCCAAGCTTTAAAGGTCTTACACAGCAATCTCCATCCTTCATTCAATGTACAGCAAAACCTCCTCAGAAAAGCCAGTTAGATTAACGGACTGAAGAAGCAGTTTTAAAAATAACTTTGGACGAGCTGTAGAGATCCACTAGCCTGACGTAGTCCGACTCAGTTCTAGTCAGAATGAGTCTGATGCTGCTCCATAGAGCTGTGATTATGGGGCGTGTTTCGAACGAACCAGGAAAAAAAATGCCTCTGCACTCAATTGGGATAGACCTACAACCAATAAGAGCAACGGAGTGCGTGACGTATGTTAAGCGACGCATAGTTGTTGTCAACAAAAATCAAAGCGTGCAGTTTCACGCCTAGAATAAGAAGATGAGCCTTGATCGCGTTTCTCTGTTCCTCTTTTAAAATTAATTTGCTGTCGATATCTTCTAGAACAGACCTAATAGCAGAATCTACTCACCTCAACTCTCCAGCGGCAGCCATTGTTGTTGTCACCCAAGTGCACATTGGTCACGTGGTTGATGACGTTACTGTTGGTCATCTGTCCATCATCGTATAAAGCCCGCCCTGACAATTTGATTGGATCGCCTGACAGTGGGCGATAATACTCGCGCTACTATGGAGCAGAGCCAGACCGAACTTCCCCGAACTCAAACTTTGTGGGCGGGACTAAGTTCGGAATGGCACCCAGGCTAGAGATCCACAGCTTTGATGAGCGAATCTGTCGATGGCAGAACTTTTAGCTTTGCATCAATCTGATGGAGTTCATGGTAGATCGACAGGAAGGACGCCATCTTTGAACATAAAAACGTCAAAAGAATTCATTTTTCTGTAACCCTCGAATGATGCAGGGGGGAATGTAAAGTATAACTCCCTGGACACATAAACCATAAGATAAAAATTTAAACCTTATTATTTACATCCAAAATGCTATTTGAGCTAAAAGCTAACAGCAGACATAATCATTAATTCGCTATCTCATGATAATATTGGGGCTTGGAGACCTAAATCCAGGTAAGACTCAGTGTGAAGACTAGAAAACTGTTATTCTTAGATATTCTCCATCCAGTCTGAGTTAAATCAAACAGTTTAATTGAGCCGAATCATAAAGAGCTTCTGCTGTTATTACAGAGAAACAGGATCAATCAGAGTAAAACCTCATGAGGGGGTGGAACACAAAACCAAACCTTTCAAGATTACTAAAATCTTGTTTAAAAAATAAATCATTTTGGGCGTGCAGGTGGTGCAGTGGTTAGCGTGCACGACCCACGATGGAGGCCTTAGTCCTCGATGCGTCCGACCAGGGTTTGAATCCGACCTGTGGTCCTTTCCCAGCATGTCTCTCCTTCTCTCTCATCCCCCTTCCTGTCAGCCTGCTGTCCATTAAAAATGAGCCACTAGTGCCTTAAAAACTCAAAAAGAATAAAACTACATCATTTTATTTTCCCTGTTATATGATTTGATAGGAAGTTTATTGAATAAATTATTGTTTCAAAATGTGACAAATTTCAGGAATAAATATTTTTGCTAATCATTGTATTATATGTGTGAAATGAACCATGAACGGCAAATATCAAGCATTTTTTTCCTGATAGAAGCTAGAAAGGTTAGACTTTGGTGTGAGAGCATTTTTATGTCCCTTCAGCTCATCACTGTCACCTCCCTGCTCCACATTCCAGCCTTCCTGCTCTTATCTTTATTGGCTGAGGATGGGGAGAATTGCCCCACGTTGGAGCACAGATTCTGGTTAGGAAGTTAATCAGACGTCAGCGACGAACGACAGAAAATCAAGGAGATCAGAGTAAAGTAGTTTCAGACATCATGATCTAAGATTTAACAGAAAAACCAAGAGACTGTAGTTAAAGCTTAGTAATAAAAATAAATGATCTGTTTAAATTATGCAGATATAAAATTCCAAAAAGGTGCTCAGAGAAATAAACTAGCTTCTCCACGCAGAAAATAAACTTCTGTTCAGAGGAGGTTAGACTTTACTTATTATTAAACTTATTATTATTATTCTTGCCACATAGCCAGACAGGACGCTGTTAAAAAATAAAAAATATATAAATGTCACAATTAAAACTAAAGGGAGATGTATAAAAGTTTGTAGATATTTGTGTAAATGACATAGAGTTGCCTGAAAGCTGGGTTCAGATCAGAGGAGGATTCCAGCAGAGACTTTATCTCAACTCTTCAGACTGAAGCTGATATGAGGAGAGACTAAATCTGCTCCGAGGAACAGGACTTAGTTTCTATTCTTTCCTTTTTTATTTTGCCTTTATTAGCATCGGTAGCTCATTTAAAGACTGGATAACAATTTGTTGCAGCCAGAAAAACAAACGATATAAGTTTAAAAGAAAACAGGAGCTACTCAAATAAACAGGAACAATCATCAATTATCTCTATTGTTTTTAAAGTAGCTAAAATGTTAAATTTAAATTTATTTAAAGCTGTCTTCTTGTAGATTTTGCCAAGTAGAAGTGGAAACCATTTTTTGCATATTCTCCTCATCCTGTATGAATGAACACAAAATGTAAAAGAAGTTTGGAAACACTGCTATAAAACTAATAATTACATTTTGAAATAACGTCCTGCATGTCGTTTTTCCACAGAGTGTAAAGTTCAATGGTTGCTAAAAGGTTTACATCCCATAATAAAATCTAACTGCTGGATGAGAGAAAACATTTCAACAATACATTATTTCCATCAACACTCTAAGTCAAAAAAAATAAGTTGTTTTATTTTGTTTTTTCATATTAAATAAAAAAAATATCACCATTTATTCCAACCAAACCAGCAAAGTTTGAATTAGAACTGATGAAAATAAAAAGCACTGATTTTAACCAGTCGAAATACAAAAATAATGTGAATAAATAATGTTAAACAAAATTTGAAAAAGTAAAATAAATGAATAAAACATTAGAACAAATGGGTTTGCATGTAAATAAACAGCGATGGAGATATGAAGCGGGAGCTTTGGTTCATATTTTATTTAGCTCTGTCCTAAATGCAGAAGCTCAAAGGAAACTATTGCTAAGTTTCATAAAAAGATCAAAGACTCAGTCGGTCTAAAGATTCTTTGAAAATCCTCCAAACTGTGAATCTAAAAGGCAGAAAACAGGCAGATGCTGCAGAAACTGGTTCAAAGCTAAAGAAAGACGCAACAAGAAGGATTAGAAAATGTTAAAAAGACCTTTTTATGGAAAAAATCCGACTTCAATTATGAGAACTAAATCTCTATTTGTCTTTCAGGATGATCTGCTTCATCTGCTTCATCTGCTTCATCTGCTTCATCTGCTTCATCTGCTTCATCTGCTTCATCTGCTTCATCTGCTTCATGCAATATCAGCTCTTAAATATTAGACTTTAGGAATCGCTGACATGCAAACAGACTTTCAGGTTTTTTCTTTTACTTTTCTTTCTTTCATTTCATCCAAATTTCTGGCATCAAATCTTTTTGTTTTCATTTACAACAGGAATCAATTAATGCAATATAATAAGACGAGTCATCAGAAAACAACAAAGTTTTAATACTTAGAAAGGTTAAGAATATAAATTAATATTTAAGAAAACAGCAGCAGCTCTAGTTTTTATGCAAACGCTTCGTTTCATGAGAATTCTGTTCATTTAATTCATTTATTTCTGCTGGATTTGGATGATTTAATCTGTGTGATTTATGTTCAAGTTTTACTGAAAAAATAATAGTTGAATCAAATATCAACTCTAATCGCACATAGTTATTAATTTACTGTATAATCACACGTAATATAGAAATAAAGAGTCAGATAAAAGATGTTTTCTGGTGCAAATTAAACTCAGAACAAACCTGATTCCTATCCATACTTTTCAATCATCTGTGAAGTTTTTTTAACTCCAGTTCCTGGTGAATCCTGGTGACAGCGAAGAGGAACCAATCACATTTGCCTTCCTGTTTCACTTCATCTTGAGTTCAATTCAAATTAGATGTTCGGAAGTTAGAAATAAATATTTTCTGCTGTTCTGTTTATTTTGATGATTCCCTCTTTTCTCTGGTTATACTTTACCGTTACTTCTTGATGTTTCCTCCAAACTAAATGTTCCTCATAATGCTGCTGGACCGACTGTCTTTGCACAAATAAATAAAAATGGTGCCTTTTTACCTATAAAACTTTTCCAATCCTTCTAAGCTGAGAAATAAGGAAAAAAATGGATTCTACTTCTAAAGCTTTGCCTCCATTTCTATGTTTTTTTCTTAGGACACTTGTTGTTTAGAGCTGCATATTTCATTTAGCCTGATAGTCTCTGACTGAGAAAGTTTCAGAAACATTTTAGGTTCTGTTTCCCTCATTACAGCCCTTCATCGTCAGAATAAATAAATAAAATATTACCTCTATTAGATATGTAACTGAAGTTTTCCTTTTCAGTAAAAATTAACCAAGATTAAACAGTTTAAAGGCGAATTCCACAAAAAATAAAGCCTTAAAGATAAACACCTGATTATAAAGAACATAAAGATAATTCTTTAAAAAAAAAAAAAACTAAAAAAACAATGAATTTCTCCCAAAACTGAAAACATTTGGTCATAAATTTGATATTTTTTAATCTTTCTACAAATAAGCAGAAGTTTAAGGTGATGATGTCTAATTCAGAGGAACTTTTCCTGCATATTGTCCTTCGTTCTCCCATTTAATTTTCACAAGGTTCAGGACTATCCCACAGCATGATGCTTCCACCGCCATAGGTTTAAATGTCACCTATCGCTGTGAGTCCAGATCCTGATAAAGATTTCATCCATTTTATCCACATCAGCATCTTTCAAATCTCACTATTGAATCTGGAACCGTTTTTGTTCCAAATGATTGTTAATCTCTTAATTCATGTTGATGTTAAACGTAGTTTCATTGCAGACAGTAAAACAGATGAATGTAGTCGATCATGTTTTGAACTTGTTGGTCCTAAATCCTAATCCGCTCTAATCCTCTAATCCCAGATGAAATTTGGTTCAGCTGGTTGCCAGTTTGACTCATCCTGGTATTCCAACATCTCATGGAATCCCAGTGAACAAACATGTTCACCAGTATGCACCATTTGAACACCTAAGGATTCTTTCAGGGTTACTTTAAATTCATGACATGTTGGAAGTTCGCTGTTCAGTCTGTTGTGTGTTTTTTAAAGCCGGCGGTTACAGTGTTGCTCGTTCTTCTGATTGTAACGCTGCGTCGGCCTCATGAAGTCCTTCCAATCACAGCTTTCTATCCAACAATAAAAATGTTCAAGTTGGTCCATTTTCTTTTGCATCTTTTGGACCTGCTTGTTTTCCAGCCATCCACATAATTCCAGTTACTTATTCCAACAGCTCCGCCTGCCTCGCCATCTCCCAGTTTGCCCACATCTCCTGAAATGAGAAGGAGCTGTCACGTCCATTTAAACCAGAGAAGCTTTCAGCTCTGCTGGTTTGCTTTAATGCAGGAGCTGCATATATATATATATATATATATATATATATATAT
>NW_015150466.1:1288151-1289239 GCF_000732505.1 Cyprinodon variegatus
TGTATATATATATATATATATATATATATATATATATATATATATATATATATATATATATATATATATATATATATATATGAGAGCCTTGGCATGATGCAGAGGAGACTGACTCTGCAGCGCTTTCCGTCTTGACTGTGAATCAGAGAGGGGAAATATTTGTTTGGAAATGTGGACTGGAGGGTAAGCACTCTGAAGAGGAGTGGAAGCAGTGTCTATTGAAAAATCTGCACCATGACACAAACAATTATGAGGAGAATCCAGAACAGGGCCAAGATGGCTCTGCAACCTATTTTGGATGTTTCCTCTGGCAGAGCAGCAGCGTCCTGCAGGCCAAGAGATGTTTGGAGCATTTTGGGCCGAAAGCACAGAAAGAAAGAAGAGCCTAATACTGTAGCCCAGGTCCTTCAGCACCTGATAGCAAGCAAAGAAAACAAGAGAGGAAATTTCAGGTTAGAGATGGACGGAGACAAAGGCCTCTGGCAGAAAGGAAAAGGAGAAAGTGATGCAGAGATGAAGGGTGGGGGGGGCTGGGTGCATAAAGGCAGGGTTGTATTTCATCCCTGCATAGTGGACGTCTTAATCAACAGTGTCAGGTTTGGTTTCTGGGGCTGCATGGGCTTCTTCACAGTGACAGCGAAGGCAACAGGCAACATTTTTAGAAGAAGACGGAGCGTCTTCATTCTGCTCAGATGCTGCATTCAAGAATTCACACTGGTCATGCAGCGATGCAACAAAATAATTCTGTTTATAAAAAGCAAAAAAAAAACCAAGAAAACTAAAAAATAAGAGTTTCATTTTTTTATATTTTCACTTCAGTGAAATTAAAGTTCTTTATGTCTGTGAGAAAGTTTGCACAATATAAAGAGAGCGCTACTGCACAACAGTAAAAACTTACAAGACAAAACCAGTAAAATATAGAAAAAAAAAAAAGAAGAAATAAAAATTAGTGCAAATATCCCGCCTTTAGAAATGGCTGCAGAATTTTTATTTAGAAATTAATAAATAGGATTTTAATTTTTGCATTTGCTAAAAAATATTCATTGGAGTTCAGTAGGAATTGTAAAAAATATCATATATATATATAT
>NW_015150466.1:1294206-1299382 GCF_000732505.1 Cyprinodon variegatus
GGGCTTCACTCTCCTGCTGCCAAAGCAAACAAACAGAAACTGCCTGTTTTCACCTGATCTACATGGTTCATTTCTACAACAGGGTCACTTTTCATTGCGTTTAAATCTGTTTATTACTGTAAATATGAAGAAGGTATGAAATAAGACTTTTTTTTTTGGCTTTTTTTCTCCACCGGTTCACGAACACATTTTTTATTTTGTGACAATTTTAACAAAACAACCAATCTATGGGCTCTATTTCTGTAAAGCAGCCAGATGGAGGTTTAGACACTATTGTTCACTAATCAGGAAAATTCACGTGGAAGTGGTGACTTTCTTTGATCCGCAGTCAGAATGTGAGAAGCAGCTCTAGAAACTCTGATGTTGAACTGATTGAATCTACCTCAGTATTTGAATAAATGTCACAATAAAAAGCAGAGTGAGACATTAGTGAACATTAACGCAGCTTTTCACTCCGACGCGTAAAAACGCTCCAACTACAGATGGAAATAAAATTACTGTGCGTTAGATGTTAAGGTGTATTTGGTTCCATTAATAAATGGAGGATTTTCTGACGCATTACTTCTGAAACGCCTGATATGTGAATGATGATGTGAACCACGGGCAGCCATTAATCCATTATTAAATTATTTTGAAGAATTAAAGCATAATTTGCGCTTCATAATTACCTTTCACTAAGCCTCACCAGAAGATTATTTATTTTTTAAACTTTCTTTTCAAAGCAGATTTTCATGAACAGAAATCAAACCAAAAAGGTTCAGAAACACTCAGATTATTAATCTTTTAATTAATCTCTCCTGGTTTCAATGAAGTGAACACACTTAAACTTTCCTGGATGGTGGATTTATTTCAGTTGGTTTTTGTTCAGGAAACATATTTAATAATAATAACTGATAAAGTTTCCAGTGATGAAACAAAGTGGAATAAATGCGCTGTAGGAGCAATGGGGACACCTAGTGGTGGATGGCTGCTATGAAGGTGAGCAGTCAGGAACCTGATCCTCAATCATTCACATTATGAATCAAACATGAGCTGCTTGTTAATGTGCAGCATTAATGCTGAATGTTTTCACAGCTCGGATCTTTGCTGTTTCATTATTTTTCAGCCTTTTTCCAAATGAGCAGCGAAGTAAAAAAGTTCACTTAAGACTGTTAGAAATTAAAGTAAACTCTGCACCCTGATTGGCCAATCCGTGCTGCCGCCTCTCTAAAGGTTGATTCTCATGTGTTATGAAGACAAAAATAATCCTGAGTTCAACTTAAAGGAAAGATTAAAAGAATGGAGATTAGCGTTTGGATTAAGGCTGTAAACAAATCTAAATGTAAAAATAAATAATCTCCCAGAAGGTCTAAAAGCAACAGCTGCTCTGTCAGGTTAGTTCCTTTCATTTCTGTCCGTCGCCTCCAGCGTTCTACAGCCAATTAATCTCATTCTAAGGAATTAATCTGTTTGGAATTAATCTGAAAATAATTATTAGTGGATTTCACAAACTGTTAAATTAGCTGATCCTTCATTAAAAGTAGAATACGTCTCAGTTATCCTCCGTTCCATAGCTATAGTTTTCTGGTTCAAAAAGCTATTTTTGCAAAATTTTAAATCTGTCCTGTTTGTCATTAACTGCAGATAATTCAGTTTTAATCGACTAATTGTATCAACTTTACAGAATTATGGTCACAATACTCCTTAGAACCATTTTTGTTTGATCAGGGGTTTTAACCCGGCGTTTAATTTAAGAACGCTTCATGCAAAGGACAAAAAAATATATAGATTTTTTTGTAAAAGTAGTGTTTGTATGTTTCTGCAGTGCGTTTGACTGGGCTACCTGTCCAGGAAGTAACCCGTAACATTCACCTATAGAGCGCAGGAGATGAGCGCCTGGATGAGCAGAGGATGGATGGAAATACGCAGGAAGACAATTAATGATTGGTATAAAAGATGAGCACTGATTTTATACCAACGCTGCTTTCCATAGCGCAACATGGAAGAAGTGATCATCAGTAGTTAGTAGTGAATAAAACATCCCCAGATCCATTCATCTGCCCAGACAATACATTTATTAATAATATTAGGAGCAGTATGCAGCCATACTTAAATATGAATTTTCTCTCTTTTTAATAGAGCAGTCAGTATAATGAGGCATGACCTGTGTTAATAAAGACCCATTTTCTACATGACACTAAGAAATCTACAAGGAAAAGTAAAAAGTACAAAAGACTGAAAATAAAAGGGAACAGAAAGCAGAGATCTGCAGGAGGACGGTGAGAACGTCTGAAGGCCTCAGCAGAGCGTTTCCTTCCAGATGGTAACTAGTTTCCTCCGTTTGATGATTATCAGCAGGATCAAAACATCAAAACCTGAACAATTAAATGACAAAAAGAAAAAAACATCAAGAGGAACATTTCAAAGTAATTAAATCAGAGAAATATGGAGGAAAAAGTCGGGATAAATCCTCATATAGCAGCAGACAGACTGCTAGAAAGTTTCTGGGTTTTTAATTCATTGTTGAATTTGACGGCGAAGCGAGAAGCTGAACGTTAGCGACAGGAAGAGGCGGCGGCTCGTCTTCTTTCCTCTTTACATCCCGTCTGAACGCAGGACACCAATAAAGTGATCCGTTTCCTGTTAGACATTATTAGCGATGGTTTGATTGGATCTTAAACTGAACCTGAGTGTGAACTTTTTAACCCTTTCCAGCATCGTTGGCCTCTGGCTGAAAACCACCTCGTTCCTCTGAAAGTGATTAAAGTTTATTCACCAGCTAGAGAAAGAAAAAAAAAACACACACACCACAAAGTTTAGTTTCTGTCCCTCCCTTTTCTAAACTCTTAAGGCAGCCATTTAGTATATTTGCATTTAGCTGATTTATTTCCCATCCGGCTCTGGATTTTCTACAGTATTACGATGAATCTCTGCTGTGAGTTCTGCTGCAGACGGCAGCGACAGCAAGAAACCAAATCCAGCAGACTCCTCCTCCTTCCATGTCTCCTCCAGTTTAACGTCCTGAGAGGACGGCAGGTTCTGGTCCCACAGAGGAAGGAGCTGCTGCTGATGGAGGCGTGTGGATCTGGCGTGGAGCTGATGGTGGCGGGGGGAACTTTAGTCCAGCGGTTTACCTCCGTCACCCTTCTGGTCCAGGCGGCTCTTGCTACTCTTCACCATGTAGATGAAGTAGGTGAGGGTCTCCTTCTCGTTTACAGGAATATTCCTGAAATGACGACTCACAGTCTGTGGAGAGAGACCAGAAACGATCAATCAATCAATCAATCAATCAATCAATCTGGGCTGCAGGTTCACAGCTTGAACACTGCAGGATTAAAGAGCTAAATTTAACTGGGAAAAGCAAAACAAAAGATCTCTCATCATTCAATCACTGATAATCTGTTCCAATAAAAAAACTAAAACCTTATCGAGTTTGTTGCTTGATCCACCTGATTTCCTGCAAACGTCTAAACATCCCTGCTTTAAGTTGCTTAATATAGAGATAAAACTATTATCCTCATTAAAACAGTCATCTCCACTGAAACTTATTCCTTCCATCATATTCTATCTATAAATTATAAAATAATTATTTCACCAAAAGAACATGTGCAACGTTAACATGGAGCTTTTTTTAGGTTTGTTTATGCAGAGAAACCTGCATCATTTAGCCGATAAGGTCGGGAATAAAAACTCCAACTGTCTCCAATCTAGCAGAGTCTAAACATATAGGAGCATTAGAAGCAAACATAATCCAGATGAAAAACAGAAATTAAAGCTGCGTTGAAATATTTAAAGTTAGGAAACTGTTGCTTAGTCATCTTTACTTTGGGATTCTCTGCTTCTCTAACAAAACAGGAAAAGGAAAAACGCGTTTAGCTCTCATCCAAACGTGACGCTTCAGTTTATTCTGAACACAAACCTGGAGATGAACTATTGGGATCATTTCTCTGCTGTAGATAAAGGATGAATTCATTAATTCATCAATACAGTAGAAGAAGAAGAGCCCCCCCTGCTGGATTAAGTGATAAATTACAACAAACAATTCGAGCCTCGCTGGTTTTAATCAAACAAACCAAAAAGACTGCCTGATGTTTTCAGTGTTGGGCTCTGTGGGAACTAGCTGCAGGTTTTCCTGCAGCTCCAACCGACTCCACCAATCACAGGGCAGCGTGTCTGATGCACCACAACATTTAGAAAATAAAACTAAATCACTCAATGAGAGACTGATAGATTCAAACGGTATTCAGCTGAATAGAAACAGCGGTGAAGTAGAGCGGGGAGCTGCGTTACCTCTGCCAGCTGAGCCTTGTTAAGCCCAGGTCTGGTCTGCAGCTTGTAGTGTCGCTTGTAGCGTCTCAAAGTGTTCACCTGCAGCTGGAACAGATCCACCTGAAAATACCAAGCAGGCCATGAGAATCCACCTGGAAAAACACCTCCTCACAGCCGCTGCAGCAGCGTATGACACCTGAAATACCATCAGCCAGTTAGAGAACATTAGAAAACCCACAGGATGGAAAACTGAGACCTTCTGGTTTATAGAGAACAGAATCTGAATGTTTTATAAACTTCAAAACACGTTCAAAATATTCCCCTCAATTAAAAAATGCTATATTTATTTTGTTACATCTTTCGTATCATTCATTGTTGATTTCTGCCACTTAATAAACTTGTTCTTCATGTTGGAACAACAAACGTGTAAAATTTCACATCTCTGGTCAGAAGCAACGTGAAACTGACCGTTTTTATGTAAAAGGTCCAATTGTGCAAAAATTGGAGCAAATGTTCCAAACTGCTTTAGTTTAATCTTCTGACCATTTTGACCAGAAAAAAACTAATTTCTATCTTTAGATTTAAACACATTTTCATCCAAACACTCTTTTTTTAAATAATATTTCTAATGAAGCGTGAAAGTCCACTCCATGTGTAGCCGCTGGGTTCTCCTCTCCTGTCACTCCTTACGGAGATTAATAAACATTTTCAGCCGCCCTACACCTCTGATATATCATCATAAAGTTTATCTTCAGCTCCTGACACACTGAGATGATTTAGCCTGATGTATGAAAATCTGGCAAAAACCTTGGAGAAGTTAAGGGTAAGTTTCCTCTAAGTTATGAGGACGCTGCAATACACAGAAACACGTCGACATGCAGCGAGAGGTATAATATGCTGCAGTTTCACCCCGATAAGGAGCGTGATA
>NW_015150466.1:1300522-1303350 GCF_000732505.1 Cyprinodon variegatus
GAAGTGATTAGTTCTGTCAGCTAAAGCATCTTTTACAGTCTTTGCAGTTAACGATTAATTGATTACTAAATTAGTTCACGATTATTTCTATAATTTATTAATCCTGTTGATTTCAAACTCCTCAAAGATTGTTTTTGCTTTTTTCATGTTGAATCAATATGAACACTGTGGATTTCTAAGTGGACATTTAAAGAAGCTGCCTTTGCCTATAAACTACTAGAAATGAAAGCCCAGGTAGCTTTTTAAAATGTTACCAAAAGTAACTAAATCTTTTTATTACTTTGAATATTCTTCCTGATGGCAGCTTCACGGTGTTTCACATAGATTCCCGTTACTCAGCTTACCTACGGTTTAGTGATTTAATGAAGCAACCTTTAGGGAAGGGAGCAGCTCCCAGGTTGTTTTCAGCTCCTCTCACCTCAGGAACGTCCACATCGTGATCCGGGGACTCGCCGCCATCATCGCTGGTCTTTCTCTTCCTCTTGTTGCGGACGCTCTGGATGAAATTCTTGTGGAAATCACAGATGTAGAGATGCCGCACCTAGAAGGCCAAGAAAAGCATAAAACCTTTTCACCATTTAGCCTCGACTGCGTTCGTTTGAAGCTGTTGAAATGAAACCTGCTGATTGGAAAACGTTGCAGACTGACTAATGCTTCATCACGGACGCTCCTTTAAAGGCGAATAAACACCAATTATTTGGTAGATAAGGAGTAGGACAATTCATTAAATTAAGTCAATGTTAGATAAATTATCTGCTAATTTAAAATTATAACTCATAGACTCATTTATCTTGTCGATCCGGAACGATCCAGATCGCTGTGACCCTGACTGACTGAAAGATTTTTACTTTTATGAAAACAACCAGAAACCATGAATGAAATAATGCGTTTAGCTTCGGTCACGGCTTAGACTAAAGATAGAGCAAACTTTTTCTAAAAGGTTACAGTTTTGTGTCGATTTAAAGCTTTAATGGAGGCTGTTGTTGTTCCAGGTGGATCATCTCAACAGTGGTCCTCCTAACTGTCAATCATTCAGGTGTCCTTCATGCTCCTCCTGTTTCCTCTGGTGAGTCTGACATGGTGGAAATCTTTTGGAAAGTTAGCTTGTATGAGCGACGCTAACAGTAACTTTTATAAACAGTGCGATCACAAGGATAATGGACTTGTGCACGCTCTGGCTCACGTTTAATAGGGGTTCCCTCTTGGGAGCGTACAGTGTTGTTCATTAATTTTTCTAAGTGGGCGGGTCTATTCAGATATTGGTGAAAATCCTTCACTATAGCCTTTAAACTGCCAACATGTCAATCATTCCATGGCTTAAGGTCCTTTTCTTGGAGTGGCTGCCATTTTCTCTGAATGGAGTGTTCTTACAGGAAGCATTCACAGTCCTTCACAACACACTGCCTGTCAGCTGGCTGAAACATTAGCACGGCAATTTCCCCACAAATTTCAAGCAAAACAAATAGTTTGTTGAACTTTTTTCCATTTTCTACAAGAAGACCAACATTCCACCAACAAAGTGAACTTCAAACGCTTTCTTTTTGCTGTAAATATAAACTTAGTTAATAAACAATATAAAGTAGCTGCATACCTGTGTTCATAATTCACCTTCAGATTTTTTGTTTGCATGTTTATATCAAGTCTAACTCCTAAATAATTCATGTGTTCATCATATATTACACGTGTTTGAAAAGCAGGACAATTAAAAAGGTTTTTTAAATAAATAAACGCTTAACTGGATCAATTCTATATTCTAGATTGTAAACAATCTTATATTATGCTCTCAGTTCTAGATAATCAGTTCTAGATCAGTTCTGTGGGATTCCGCTCATCGGCTGCTGCGTAGTTTGAATTAATCTTAATCTTCCAGATCAGTTCCAGAGGAATAAAGCTGCTCTTACGCTCTTATCGATGTCCAGCTTGAGTTTCTTCTGGGAGATGCTTTTCTGGATCCTCTTGCTGAAGGAGGCGTTCCCCGCCGAGCGGCCGCAGCGCTCCCCGTCCTCGATCAGGCAGCAGCTCTGGCCGTAGAAGGGAGGAGGCGGCGGGCCGTCATGGCTGTCCTCCTCGGTGCTGAAGCCGTTCATCCTTCCAGCCGCCGGTTCACCTTCTGCTCTGATCGGAGGATCCGCAGCGCAGCAGCGTTTCAGGCCCAATCCCACTTCCTGTTGATCTTTTTGTTGTTGGACAGCCGGCAGCTAGCTAGCGGAGCAGCTAGCCGAGCAGCTAGCTCAGGTTAGCGGCTAATCCCGGAGCTAGCAGCCTTCACCGTCTGAATGTGACCGACCTGAACCCAGACCCCCCCGGCTCAAAAACAGTCCATTCATCGGATAAACCGGAAAATCAACCCGCGGTTACCGATGCTTCGCTAGCCGGCGGAACGAGCTGGGGGAGCCGCCGCTCAGCCTGGAATTCCTCCGGTGAGAACCAGCGCACTCTGTCCCTGCAGCCGCCCGTTACTGTGCCGCTAACCGCCCGCTGTGATTTCCTCCCCAACAAGCGACAACTGATCAGAAGAAGGAAAACAACTTTAACCGATTCTAACAGTTTGCAGCCCCAAAACTGCGACACTCTTTGAAGACTGCTCGGTACAATGGAACATGCTCCGTCCGTGTGGCGGAAGTTCCTGTCCTGGACGCTGATTGGCTCACTTTCCACCGGAGGCGTGCCTAAGGTCCAAAACCTGTGTTCCTATTGGCTGGAGCAAACATCAGTCTCACACAGTTTTCTACTATGAAAAGGCGTTAAATGTAGCGTCATAGACAGTTAAATGCCTTTTTCCTCACCAAGGATAATCAATCAATCAATCAATCTGGGCTGCAGGTTCA
>NW_015150466.1:1303775-1308042 GCF_000732505.1 Cyprinodon variegatus
TGATAAAGCACCGTTTCTGAAATTCTTTCTAATTCACAGCATGACTATTGACTTTAATTCCCAACAGACAGATTCACAGTGCAATACTGCAAGACACCACAAGATGGAGACAAAACCTCGCAAATTCTTTTGGGGGAAAAACAAGGGGGCGTGATTTTTCTTTATTAAATCTTTGTACTAAAACCTGTTCACATCTTTGACATCCTGACAAGGATTCAAATGTATCCTGCTAAAAAGTTTTTAATACATAGGTTTTGTAATATTATGCGTTTAAAGCCATTTTTTTATTTTTGTTGAATTCTTCAGTTTATATACCAAACTAGGATGCATAAACCAGTCACTCAGGTTACTGGGCCAGATTATATAACATTCTCTTTTAAATCCCTCCTTCATTTAACTGAAGCTCCAGATATTAGTTCACTCAAGGTGTCAACTTTGAACTCTGGGCTATTGTGGCATTTGATTCCTTTCTTTTTTGTATGCTGTTGTAGACTTGTTGCCGTGCTTAGTGAGAACGGATTAGTCCACCATTCACCTGCCATACAGATTCCTTCTCACTGAGATCTAGTGCAGGCTTCCCCAACCTCGGTCCTGGAGGCCCGCTGTCCTGCAGGTTTTAGAGGTTTCCCTGCTTCAGCACAGCTGGTTATAATGATTGCAGTCGACCTAAAGCCTGGTAATCAGCTTTCAATTAAATCAGCTGTGCTGGAGCAAAGAAAAGCTCTGTAAACAACGAGCCTTTAGGACCGAGGTTGGGGATGCCTGCTCTAGAGGACTTACATTTAGAGGTGTTCATAGCAAACTCAATAAACTTCTTCAGATGTTTTTTTTACCAGTCTGTATGTGTTTAGTTTCCATGCCCCTGGAGGAAGACACATTTGGTGGATTGAAGTCTGTAAGTGCCTTCACATATCAGTATTATTCCTCTGATCCAACATGGATCTATATATATATATATATATATATATATAAGGTCTCTGGAGGAACACACATTTGGTGGAATGAGGTCTATAAGGCAAGGCAAGGCAAATTTATTTGTATAGCACAATTCAGTACAAAGATAATGCAAAGTGATTTACATGATTAAAATACAGGAAGATAAAACAGAATCAAAGCAAGTAGGAAAAAAAAAATAAATTAATTAAAAACAGTTGGGTTAGCATTTGATCAAAAATTTCTCCTTGGACAGTTGACAATTCGCCCAGAACCTTGCCTTTTGTTCTACTACCATAGAACTGCAAAACCTTTCCCATTATCTACAGGTAATTTAACTCTGCCCGATACACACCAATCCTCTGGTGCCGACCTGGATAACTGGGGGGGGGGATCCCACTCTAGATTACCGACGTCTCAGTAAAATTAAGTACCTTCTGGGGGCACCTACAACCTTCCTCTCAGTCTTAGAGAGAGCCTCACGTTCCTATGCGAGGTCTTTTGGTTTACAGGTGGATCAAAACCGGAACTGCCTTTCTGCTCCCCAAAAAGAAAAGTTATCTTTTATTTTGTATGTATATTCTTTAGTATTATACTAATGGTAATGCTTTTGAAATGATTAATTTAAAGAAAATATGTTTTAGTTGAACTGTTTAACTAGAACAGTCGAAGATAACTATATATAAGGAAGATAACTTTTCCTTATGTTGATTCCAGTTGATTGATCCCCATAAGTATGTTAAGTCATCATAAAGCAGCATTTTCCTGATGAATTAGCGTGAATACCTGATACATGGCCACACCCACAACACATAAAAAAATTATAGAAAAAAAATGCAGAAAAAATAAAAACAGCTCATTATAAAGGCATGTTCTTTGGTTTCATTTAACATAAGATACATTTTAAAGCCCTGACAAAGGAATATCAGTGCAGTATAGGCCCTGAACTGATCTTGCTGCTCCAAACATGATCTGTGAATTTTTCAGTTGTTTAATGCAAGTCAGGTAAAAGCCATTCTTGAGAAACGGATCTTTTGCCCATTGATTGTCTCCCCCCACACACCTTTTGTTGCATCCTCCATCAGTCAGCTTATTCATTTGGCTGTCTCCTCTATCATTGGCTAAACGGCTGCTCCTGCATAGCAAGATGTCTGCTAAACTCCTTACATAGTGGAAGTCTATCCTAATCTCAATTTAAATCCAAATGGACTCTTACCTCATAGTTCCTAGAGCCAAAAAATACCTTTTTTTCTGAAATAAGAGATTTTGGAGTTTATTTGCTTCCAACAATGCTGCAAATCTAGGACACATTTATTTTTTTAGCAAAACTATAAAAATGGGAAATGTTTGCAGATAGATATCTGTGCTACAGGAGTGCAACTAATCCATCTCTAATGCAAGGGTACTTTGTGAAAAATTGTGCATAGATTCTGAGCTAAATGCTTCCTGCCTTGTTGGGGTCAAAGCTCTGATCCAGTAATTTCATCCATTTTAATATTAACCATGTGTTTATTTTATGAGAGTTTTGAACTGTAGGAAAACAATGTGCTTTAAATGATCCATTTGCACTGAGTGACATACAAGAAAAGTTTTCTCAGCTTGCTTTTTGTTAAAAACATTTGTCCTATCTCAGACACATCGAACACCCAAGTCACCCGTCAAACGAAATGGCAGCAAAATGCTGTAAAAGCTTCTCCAGAAGACTAAAGGCTGCTTCAAGGGAGAGATCTTAAAAGCTATTGCTTTTGTTTACAAGCGTTATTTTGTTGTCATTTGTTAGATGGGATATTTGCTCTCATCTTAAAAACTGCCTCATCATGCTGAGCTGATGGCAAAATGAGAAAACATATTTAATAATGTCATGGTTTTGGTTCTCTCTGAGTTTTCATTGGTTTTATTTCCATTTTGTGTTATTCTAGTTAGTTTTGATTGTATTTTTGAGTTCATAGATATTTCTTGTTTGCCATCTTGTATCTGCCTCCTCCTCATAGCTCCCTTCTAGACTCCTCTGTTCACACCTGCTCCCAGTGTGCTGATTAGCCTGGTCTTTGTCTGTCTCCCATAGATGCACCTCCTGCTCAGTCACTGTTGCTGGTTTGTCATCATTTTTTCACCCCTTGTTGTGAAGATTCCTGGTTCTCAGTTTTTGTGGATTTATGTTTTGTGATTTTTGCTTCTTTTGAACCTTTTTCGATAATAAATAAGCTTCAGTCTGCGTTTGGGTCCTCCTGTCAAACCTCCACCCTACTGTTACAAATACAGGCAGTTGTAAAATAATGTACCAGGTCAGACAATAACAAAGCAGCAAAAGAGCTAAAGAAATTTCGATGTTGTTTCATTTTTTTGAAAAATGACATGCTAAATACTTTTTTTAAGGAATATTAATGGCTGAGAGAGCAGGAATGTAACATGGTGCATCTCCTGGAAGGGAGGGGGGTGCAGATTGTCCACTGACTGATGGATGTGGAAAGTGGCAGATGATGGGGTAGTGTAACATTACCAGGTTTCTCATATTGCTATCATCAGGGAGAGGTCTCTAAGAGCCAATAAGACATAAAGTGGCTCTCAGTGTATTCAAAGTTGTCGTCGCACCTCAATCTGGGCGAAGCAGCGACAGGCTGAGCATTACGATGTCCCAGGAGACTCCAGGAAATGGGCCGTGCTGAGGAGCTATATTCACTGATGAGTAAATCACTGCTGCCTGAAATCTCTGCCAGCTTCTGTGTGGGAAGCAGAAATGATTATGACATTAACATTTTGAAAAAACGTGTTTTAGCACATTCAATCACTAAGATGATTAAAGTGAAAATGGATTAAAACATGCCCAAAGAGTCTATTTGAAGAGAAGATTATTATGAAGGGCTATCATAACGTATGTAGATGATCCTGTCTAACAATTTAAGGTGGTGATAAAACAAACCTGACATGCATTAGCTTGTAGTTCCTACCTCAGATCGATCTTTACTGTAGAAAAAAGGCCAGAAATGTTTCGACAGAAGAATCCTGAAAATAATACAATATAGGCTGTAACCTGAAAAGCCCATCAGCAAACAAGACAAACACCAACAAGCCCATATATCCATGGAAGACTCAGACTTCCCAAGTTATGACCCATAAATGATTATGGAAACCCATGAGGGCACAGAGAGAACATGGAAACCCAACAGAAAGATGTTGAACTCAAGATCCTCTTGTTGTGACGTCACAAAGATGACAACTACACCAATGTGCAATAAAATGTTGTTTTTTTTTTTTTTTTTTAAGTAATGAAACCATATTTTTCTATCTCAGCAGTCATATTTTTTATACTAAACGCTTCAGCAACAGTTTTTAC
>NW_015150466.1:1308970-1313245 GCF_000732505.1 Cyprinodon variegatus
GTGACTGTGGGCAGGAGAGGGAACCATGCTGAGCTTCTTCCTGAACCAAACCTGTTGAAGAATGGATTCAGTCTCTTTCCAAACTTCTGTCTTCTCCATTTGGCTGATGAACTGCATAAAGTGCATTATGAGGAAAGAAAACAAGACTGATGCGGTTGATCAAAAGGAGGTTTTTCTTTAGAGATGTCCTGGACATTGTTCTTGATTTTGAATATTTAATCTTTCTCAAAATGATGGTTCTCCAAGCATTAATAGATTGTCTTAACTTAGTGATTTAAATGTTTTAATGCAGAAAGTCTAAAGCTCTATGTTTTAGAAAGGATAGGTCTGAAATGCAGCAGATCTTTGTGTTATGGCAGGATTTCTCTCCAAAGTGTTTTGAAACGAACACTAGGTGGCACACTAGAGCAAGGAATCCTCTAGAAACCTAAAGGTAAAAAAGGCAAATTTAACAGATCATGCCTTAAAATGTCTACAACAGTATTTATTAGAAATGCTTATTTTGATAAATAAATCATTGATAAGGTTAATTATTTTTTTTTGCTAGTCACGTTACTGTATTAGTTTTTTTGCTATAAAGAGGCGATGTTCACATCTTCAGGAAAAACAAACACACCCAACGACTGCTAAATGGAGGCAGATATTTTTTTATGGGTATAAAGTTATAAAGTTCTCTTCCCAACAGAAAATAAATGTTAGGAAAGTCCGTCACAGAATTTAAGCTGAGATTCTAAAAATGTTCAAGAACTATAAGAAGGTTCAAAAAGATTAGAGACTTTGTTCATTCTTCTGATTAAGCTGACATGAAAAATAAAACATTTATGAAAAAAGAAAATGATAAAAATTGATCTCAAACAAAGTAAACATTAGATTTAAATGCTTTATAACTTGGACATACAGCACATAGATTTTGGAGTCATGGTTTAATCTTTTTGCAATGTGTTTTTTTAATTTTTTTTTATTGTTTTTCAGAGAACAAACTTTTTCCTAGACCAGCAGCATGATAGATCATTTTCTGACTAACTAGATAAACTGGACCTTTTAGAACAATCATTTTGTCTTCCACACACAGGCTTTTTCATACCTTGCTCGATCTTTTGCTGATGTGTCAATGGACCCAATGAAAAGCACCTGCTTTTCCAGGAAACCGTCTGTGACTGGAGCCAATTATCCTGGCTGTCACAGAAAATGAGCAGAAAATGTCCTCCAACGTCTCCATGTTTGACTCTCCATGAAATGGAAGTGGACACGCCGTCCACCTGTTGAGAGTAAAAGAGCGACTGAACGCAATAATTCACTTTTCTCTAAGTGAGTGGAGAGTAACCTGCATACGTTCTGGGTCAGTAGAATGAAACGGATGAATTTCACTTTAAAAGACTCACAAATTGGTCAAACTGGTGGCCATCCCTGGTAAAAATGAGAAAGGAAAGATTCTGCAAAAGAATGTATGTCATCGAAACAAATCAATTCTATTCAGTTTATTTCTATAGCTCCAATTCACATCATGTCATCTCAGGTCACTTTCCAGTTCACCAGATCATCCAGTCAGATTGATTCAAAGTTTTCTATCTAAGGAAAACCAGCTGATTGCATCGACTCATTGACTCTTCAGCAATCCCTCACACTAAGCATGCTTGTAGCGACAGTGGGGAGGAAAAACTCCCTTTGAACAGGAAGAAACCTCCAGCAGAACCAGGCTCAGTGTGAGCGGCCAAAATGTTACGGTAGTGTAAGCTCACACTGAAAAAAAACATGAAACAAAAGCATTTATTCATTAAAGAAAGAAAGTATTATTGTTTATCGATAGCACTGACCTTCATTTAAGCCAATAAACCTGGTGGACATCAAACCCCTGAACTGAGCGTTTGTTATTTTCTTTCTTTTTCTGTCTTAATGTTGGCAGTGGGCTTTAGGCTGCCCTGCAAGGCTTTAAACCTGGGTTTAACCAGAGACTAAGCCATTCTCAAGCACATATCAAGGAGCTCATTCTGAGCCTGGATCCAGATTTATTGTTGATTCTGTTCATGGTGGAGAATCCTGCTTCACAGCAGCAGGTTGAGCCAAACATCCTCTAAATGTGCAGGGTCATCTTTGAGCACGCCATTTCACTTTTCTTTCACCAGTTCACCGCAGTTCTTCCAGCAGTCCACACTTTCTCTGCTCTCTTTTTCTCATGGTCTTCTCCTTCTTTCCCATCGCCCGGCTTGCCACAGGTTTGCCTGCTGTGTCTAAAAGTAGCAGCAGCAGCAACCCAGACTGACAGCTCATTGGCTCATTTGGATCACGTGCAGCCTGGAGCCGGACGCTCCCCAGGGCTTTACCGTATTAACAGGAGAAGAGGCGCAAGTGAAGTTAGACACTGTTGTTGGTGAACATGCGGTAATTTATAAATGTTTTAAATCAGGTTGGGTCCAGATTAGCCAGCAGGTGGGTCCGGATCTGGACCGCCGTCCGCCAATCCATGACCTCTGCTGTATGCATACCAAACAGTTCATGCCCATTGCATATGGTGACGCGACTGTGATGTTTCCTCTAACATCTCCTTTGGAGAAGACGAGCTCCTGCCTTTTAGAGAAAAGGATGATATAAAACATATTTCCATCGGGGCACCAATGCTGATATGCAGAGTATTTAAAAAAAGGATGACCACCTTGTTTCACATGCAGCACATTTTAAGTTCTCTGATCTATGGTTAAAATATTATTTTGCACGATGAAGATTTTTGTTTTTCAATTAAAACTTAATTTAGTTTAATACAAATAACTGCAGAAAAGTGTTTCTGATTTAGGGATACATTAAATATTTCTATGACCATTCTAACAACAGCCAGTGTTGATTTATAGGATGAAGGTATTCCAGAGTTTTCCAGCACAGACGCATTCAGCTTTAAGCAATCACAACCTGAACACCTGATTACTCATCAAAATCATCTCAATATGTATTTATTAGAATACAATAGTATTTATAATAATAAAAATTACAGAACCATCAATAGTTGTAAGGCAGCCACTAATCATTTTCACCTCAAGCTGTTATCTGTAACGAAACCTGAGATATCGGGTCTCACCGAGCTGCACAGGTCAGGGATCTGAGATTGGACTAGAAATTAAAGGATAGAATAACGATTCTTTCTTGTTCAATTTCCTGAGTTATGTTTTCTGTTTACAATTTTCTGTGCATAACTGATCATGTGAAATGGAGCCTCCTCGCCAAGTGGGGTGGCACTTTGACTTATTGCTTTCTGACCTTTTATGGCATTTGGAAAGGGCAACTCAACAGACAGATGGTGCATAGTCATATGCAAATTGAAAATGTTAGGTGAAGGCGGCGGCGGCTGCTGTCTCAGTAATTCAAACAATTTGCTCTGTGCTCTTCGTTCAGAGTGCTGCAGTTCTATTACCTGCAAGTTGTTGCAGAGTTTCTGTTTGTCTGCAAGCACAGGCTGAGTGAGAAGCTAGAAAACAGTCAGTGCTTTGATAGAAAAGAACAACATATTTTAACACATTAAACCTCTCACTAGTGTTTCACTTGATAAATAACCTTGTATAAATATTCCTACCTCTAGAAAATATCACTTCTTTCCCATAACACGAATAAACTTCAATTAATTTGAATTTCAATCAGATGAATTTCTGGTTAAGATTTTATTGCCTAAATCATTCATAATATTTTTAAATTGCAGTAAAATATTCACCACAAATGATGTTGCTTTTTACAAGAGAAAACAACAATATTCCATTAAGCTGCATCTATATAATGTTTGGGGAAATGATCTTTTGGCCAAACTGTGATTCTGAATAGTTCACTGACAAATGACCTGAAAACTGCAGAGATGTAATTTGCTCTAAGAATATATTTAGTTCCTGATCTGAATTAATTTTTATCTTTAATAGAACAGATAGTTTCAGATGTGAAATCAAAGATCTGATTTGAACCGGTCAATGTGGTTCCTTAAAATAATCGCTTGTTTTGTTACTTGCAAGATTCAAAAAATCTGTAAAATACTGTTTTATCTTCCTGTATTTTAATCATGTAAAGCACTTTGCATTGTCTTTGAACTGAATTGTGCTACACAAATAAATTTGCCTTGCCTTGCCTTGCCTGAATTTGGTTTTAAATCTAACTTGTCTTTGGATCCTATAGTCATTAAATTAAAAGTCTGGTCAGCAAGGAATAATCAATTAGTGTTAATCAGTAAAAAAATAAAAATCATTTTCGTTTTGATCATTGAGTCTGGGAGTGGCCATTTTTGCCCAAATATAGTAGCCCCTCCCT
>NW_015150466.1:1315192-1316452 GCF_000732505.1 Cyprinodon variegatus
CCAACAAAGACTGTGGAACAGTTTATAGACTTTTCAACTGAATTTGTACTCTCATCATTATTTTGTACTCTCTGCATCTCTGACTTCCAGTACAACACAGACTCTGATCCTCTGCAGAGATACTGGGATGACGCTGCAGTCGCTACAGAGCAGGAGCTAAAATAACACAAACTCAACAGTTTTATGCTATTTTTGTTGTTTTTAAGCCTGAAATCCAAAATAAATGAACAGTGAAAATAACTCGGTGACGATTCTGCTTTCATTTGGTGTCTTGAAAGTTTCTATTTGTTTTTCTGAGAAAAGTGGGAAGTCAGTAATAATGAGTAGCTTGGCTGGACTTTATAAAAACCCAAACATTGGATCTCATCTCTGGGAAGAAATCAGGGAACCCAAAGAGAAAATGAACTGCAGTTCTAAATGAGAGAAGCTGTTTCTGTTTCTGTTCTGTTTGATCAAAGCAGAATAAGATCTCTGTGAAAACATCCACTCCCCCAAAAACAAGATTTTCTCCAATATTAAAAAAGGCAGAGCCTTTATTTTTACTTTTATTTGACTATAGCTGCTTCAGCTATAATGGGAACAAAGGCTTGTTGCTTTGGAGTCAGAAAATACACAACTAAAGGATGAGTAAAGATTTCAGGTTTGATTGTGAATTAAACTAAACTAGCTTCATAGAATGTGATTAATAAGAATCCATAATTAATAAGAATTAATAAGAATTGAGCCATGATTTAATAACAGGGTATTAGAGGCAGGTTTGCCTGGATAGATTTAAAATCATAAAGCAAACCTGTAAAGGAAGAGATTTTTATATAGTTTTATTTAGTTCGAGTTTTTATAACACTGTATAAATACAGATTTACACATTTTTACTAAACTGTTCAAATATTCAAACTCATAGCTAATATTATCAAAGCATGCAGAGGTGCTACTTGGATGTAAATATGTTTGTGGTTTCCTCTTGGTGCTCTTCGGTGTACGGATCAGTTTCAAACGCGTAAAAAACAGGAAACTGAGACACTTTAAAGTGACTGTTCATTTTAAGAAGCCTTTATTGGAACATCGCTAAACCGCTTTAAAGGATAAATTCACTCATAGTCAGAATTCAAACTTCTGAAAGTTCTTTAAATCTGAAATGATTCCATCCTGTTCAATAAATGATCAGTGTTTTTAATTCAGAGTAATTTTCATGTGAATGTGCTTTACTGGAGGCATCCATGTTTGTCAAAGAACACTACTGCCACCTACTGGTTAGTGACA
>NW_015150466.1:1317126-1326810 GCF_000732505.1 Cyprinodon variegatus
CTCCCTTTATTTAACATTTTAAGGGTAAATTTGTCAGATAAGACATAATGTTTGATAAACTGTAATTAAAGCTGCAAAAAGCAACACAGACCTGCAAACTTAAACTAACGGACCCTTATACTAGACCTTTTGCAACTTGCTAAAAGCTGCAGAAAAGCATAGCAATTAAAAATAGTCTTAATGGGAGCAAAATACCACTTGCCCACTTAAACTAACCTGACATTTGAAACTTAATTTGTTGAGTTAATTAGCAGGAAATTTCTATAGGAAAAGGGCATATGATATATATATACGGTATGTATATATTCTAGCATTACTCTAATGATTGAACAGGTCAGTCATTCTTTACTGTTATAATGTTGTTTATTGTTGTTTTTTTTATCAGTGAGAGACAAAGTGAATTTGACAAAATGAGCTAAGAGCTTCTTTCAGTAATCAGTCCTCAGATCCACCTGCATTAGCAAAGGTTGGTTTTAACAGCAACTAAATGATGTTTGAAAAATGCAGCTTTTAGATCCTTCCTATATTAACCATTGGCAGCTTATACAGCAATAAGAATCATTTATTTCTAATTTAACAGCTTGACTGCAGCACTTATACAAAATAGAAGTGAGGAAAAACTGAAAAGGATTGTTCTTTATTTAAATGGTCTCCATTTAAATTTCAGTTTTGTGAAATTAGAGGGTGATTTTTACTGCTGTTCTTCCTACTTTAAAAAAATATTTTTAATAATTCAGTGAGTTGAAGAGATAAATTGCAGGTTTCTGATTTTTCTCCAAAGCCTTTTCCTCAGCAGTCTGTGCTTTTTGGTTCCATCATTAATCATTCTGCAACTATTCAGGCAGATAGTCATTTTAATAGGTGTGTCACACAGTTGTCATCGTTGGTGGTGCTATGAATGATTGATTGCTACAATCAGCCATCAAACATAAGCTACAATATTCTGTTATTTACATAATTAGAAAGAACAAAGTCACAATGTCCTTATTTAAGCAAAGATCTGTGAAAAAATATATTACATGGACTTAGCTCTTGCCTGTTTGGATGAAAAACAGTTTTTTCTTCTTAAAATAAATGCACTTAGCCTGAACAGAAAGTGCACCTCCATATTTGTAGTTTTTCCAAGTCAAACATCTACTTTCAAGGTTAAATATTCCCACTAATGTCTTCCTGTTTCACGGTGATTGAATCTTTAACTTTCTCTTCATTAGTGAATCTCAAGGTGACAGTCATCTGATCCCTGGAATAAGCTCTTAAATAATGTTTAAACATTCAATCAAACACAACCTTGTCCCTGTGCAGCTGTATAATATTGCAATAAATTAAAACTGGAAAATAATGTAAAGCAATAAAAGTCAATCTTTATTTAGAGAATTAGTTGGTTTGTTTTCCCTCAGTGACCTTTGTTAGTCCTAATCAGGTTTGACTCTGAAAGATTTTAATTTTCCCTGACTGATAATATGATAGTGGCGCTGAGGCAGGAAGCAAGCAGACTCAGTTTATTGTTTTATGTGCTTTGACATTTAACTGTGTCCTCTGTGTATCCGTCTGTGTTAGTATCATGTAGCAGGTGGTAATAAATTCAGTTAAATCGATGCAACAATCAGTCTTAAAAAAAAAAAACATACCTGACCGTCCTTCATGTTAATTAGCAGAAAGAAACACCTTTCAGAGACACCTGTACCATCAAGGTGGGTCTGATCTATTACTGTTGGCTCAAAGTCTATCCTCAGGTTTTATGCACACTAGTGCCAAATGAAATGCATGCTTAAAAGAGACAATTTAAGGTTTTTCCATAACAACCAAACAGGTAGAGGTCATTTCCTGAGAAATGGCTCCTCATTGGTCACCATCTATCGCACTGCATGAGGCCAAAGTTCTGTCCCAAAAGCTCAATTGTTCTGAGCGACTGTGTTGGTTCTTAAACTTGCATTTTCAATGTCTGTAATCTGCTCTATTGGTTGAACTTTGCTATGAGGGCCTCATATAGTGGGTTTGGTTTGAAAGCCAGAATTAAATACCAGTGTTCTGTTTTATTTGGTACAACTGAATGAATTAGGCTGTTAAACATTGACAAAATAAAGAGATTCAAGAAAATATCTTATTATATAATTATAACTTTCTGTATAAACTGCTCTAAAATTAAAGCCCATATGAAATCTATTTTTGTCTATTGAAACAGGTCTTTTGTTTTTCCTTAGACAAGAATAACGTTAAAAAGCAACCTTTACCTCCTGTTTCGTTTAAAAAGATGGTTGAGCTGTTTTATTTTCTACAATAAACTTTTCCCTTCTCTCGTATGCCCAGCCCAGACATGACTAGTTGTCTTTGTATAATAAAGTGAGCTGGAGAGGGAACATTCAGAGCATCTTCAACCTCAACTATTCTGAGAGCTTTCCAAAGCCCTCAGAGATCAGGATGTGGCTGATGTCCCATCATGGTAAAGAACTGCTCATTGAATAACTTATTCTGAAACTTAAAGGTTTTGTGAAGGATTTTCATGATTTTTTTTAAGACACACATTTTCCACCTTAGAAATAAAATGCACATGCAAAACCCTGTACCCGTTTAGGGAACGCCAAAACGAGTGCGAGAGCGTGCTAGAGAGCCCATTTCTCCTCATGCACGCTCTGTTTAAAAGTTTCTGTTCTGATCGCTCATACAAGTTAACTGTGTCTGACCTTAACCCCTAAATCCCTCCATCACTATAGAGCCGGGACTCTATAGTGAACTTTATAGTGAACTCAGTTAACTGACCGTTCAGACAGATGATCACTGCTTTTTGCTCCGTTGGTCACTAAACTCCTCCTCCTCCACCACGCGGTGCCTGCGCCATCTTGGTCATTCTTCACCGCTGTCGGATAGCAACAGCCTATGGCGACAGCGGGCCGCTGTGACAGAAAATCCCAGAATGCTTTGCTCTCCGTGCAAAGCATTCTGGTAAATATCTGCCTCTTCTGAGGCCTTTCTTTTCTTCTCATCCACTGCGTAGACACTTTTTCTCTTCCGACCTTTGGTCATTTTCAAAGAACGGCGGTGAGAAAGGTGAGCTTCAATGACCGTCTCAAACCGTAGCTCACCACAGATATACAGCTGGAAAAACCTATTGCTAACGGGACAGGCGCGTAGGACGGGGTTACTTAAACACATCGCCAGAATGATTGACAGCTAGGAGGACCACTGATTGAGATGATCCACCCGGAAATAAAAGATCCTCTATAGCTTTAACTCAAAAATATACTAGCTAATGTATATTTTTCTCCTTAGAATGATGGATGAGGTTAATCTTCAGAGCAGCAAAGAACGTTTAGTCAAAGCGACCAAAACATGAGGATCAAATCTTAACTTTGTCTCCGTGCAGAACCACCCTCCATCTTCTAGGTTGTTAGGACACAACTTTGTATAAATATGATGGTTTTAGTTTTAAAATATTACTCTGGAAATTAAAAAAACATTTTTTTTTTTTGTTAATAAACAAAACTAGACAAACAAATAATAAACAACATTAGGGCCTGAGATATTTCAGCCTCTGAGGGCTTTTCCGCAGCACCGAAACTAAAAGCACAAACGGCCCTAATTGGTTCCACACGCGGCAGAGAGCAGCACGTTCACCCATCTGCTGCAATCATGTCCTGCTTTGTCTCTGTAACATCTGATCTTGTGAGGTTTTACTTTGTGGAGCATAAAAACAAAATAAAAAGTGTGATATCAACATAGAATCCTGATACTTTTGATTAGCAAGCAAAAAAAAAAGAAAAGGCTCTGTCTGCAGACAAGTTTACGTTTATCTAACAAATGTGTTCATCTCAGGTAATCGCTGCTCTCTTCCAGGTAGTAACTGGTTTTTAAATGGATTTGGTTAAATCCCACAAATAAAAAGAAGTCTGTGAATATTCTGGAGTCCACAACAAAACTTTACATAAATTAAGTGATAAAAAATTAAATACACCTTGAAAGCTTTAAAAATGTTTTATATTTTTGTGTGATTTCACACTTTTTCTTTCATTATCCTTGGAGAACCAACAACCCACAGGAATAGGAAGTGTCTGTCTGGATGTACAGATGTTTTCTATAATGCTTTTATCACACATCAATGCGCCCTCACTGATACCTTCTGTTATATATTAATATTTATTTAAACTAACAAAGACTTTTCTCGGCCATAAAATGGGTAGCGGTCCAGCACCTCCCTCACTAACGGAGGCGAGGAGCCTCCCCTGTGGAATTAACATATTCTCATCCCTGTTAGCGGAGCGCGGCTGAGCAGCAGCAGGAGGCTCCTTCAACTCCCACTGCACAGATTGACACTCTGACAAAGAAATGCTTAGTAAACATGAGAGGGTCGTTCTGAGAAATTCATATGCAACGGTTTGTTTTAATGTCCTCCTTCTGTATCCCCAGCTACCTGTTGAAGAAGTCTGTTTAATGCTGCAAATGTGAGGACAGATAAGCTGAGGATGCATGAAATGGAAAGAATATATAAACCAAGGAATAGAAAATACTGAATGAAATGAAAGTTGCTTCTTTATCGATTGGATCCTGGTCTAAAGGACGTGCAATGTTTGTGTGTTTAACACCTAATGTGTTTAACGGACCTAGTGACTGATTCTTTAATTGTTTACACAGAAGTGCAACATAACTCTGCTGAGCGAATCAGGAACTAAAACATTCTGAGTGGTTTAAGGAGTTAATCAAGAAAAAGAGTTCAAGAAACTTGTCTGCATGACATAGAAAACAAATAAATATACCTCAGATGAAATCTAGTTTAACTTTAGGTTTTAAGTTAGGCCTTTTATTTTTTTCATGATGGCTTCCTTTATTCCTCTATTTTTACCATTTTCAGTTTGCCGTATTATTTCAGTTTGTGTACTTCTTGCCAGGCGTTCTGTTTATTTTCTTGTGTTTCGTGTTTTTTTTAATCACAGTTTCTGTATTTTCCTTCAAAAAGTTTTTCTTTCTTAAGGATTTTAAAGTTTCTTTAAAGCATTTAACCCTGTCTAATCATTTCTCACTCTGTCAGAGCGTTGTGGTAATTAGCTGTTCTTTGTACCTGCGTCGCTCATTTCATCTGTTTTTCACACCTGATTTGTTCCTATTTAGGCTCTCAGTCAGTGATCAGTATCCACTGGGGCTTCATTTTAACGCCATGTCTCTATGTCTGCTGTTTTTATCATGTTTCTTTGTGCATTATTATAAAATTCAAGTCAATTCAATTTCTTTTTTATTTAAAAAGCAAAATTAATTGTTTGAGTTACTCACAGACTTTTATTTCTACGAGTTATTGTAGATGTAGGCAGGAACCTGCAGGCAGGAAGGAAGTGTCTCCTATAGCAGCCTGTCTTCCATCTGATCTGGAGAAGCATCTGACTGAAGACCCTATTTAGCGGTCATTTTTAATTTTATAAAGAATTATTCTTTGTTCATCTCTAGAGGAGTTCTTAAAACTTAGTTCTTTATCAGCTTGTTGAGCTTCTTTCAGTCATTAACTCTGACTCTGTTAGTCCAGCAGATGATGGAGGAAGAGATCAGACTCTCAGACAGAAGATATGCAGCATCTTTCTGCAAATACTGAGGGACCTAAGCTCCCTAAGACGTTCTTTGTCCCCTCCTTTAGATTGCTTCACAGTTGCATCTCCAGTTGAGTTTATTGTTCAGGTGAAACTGAAACTCTGGGAAACATTATTAGAACAGCTAGAATTTCAAAAGCAGCAGTCTTTATGTTTATTCTCAAGAAAGTAAAATCTTAACTCTTTTAATAAAAAATTAAGAAAAACTGCCAATCTCTCTCTCATTACTACGGAAGCCTAGAGCGGAAGCAATTGACTTTATTTTTTCCCTTTGCCTTCTGGATATAATGACATAACTATCTTGTTCTGGAGATAATGAGATGATGAACCTGTCTGAGTAATGGAGGAGGCTGATTCCCAGTCTGGATTCCCAGTCTGGATTCCCAGTCCATCCATGCCTGCGGGGCCCGTAGTTCTGCAGTCGCTGTACCTCGTCTGCACAAAGAATCTGTTTTTCAGTTTCCTTTTTCTTTTCCCTCATTGTCAGGTGGTGGTGGATGATTGGATTGCATGGAATACAGTAGAAACAATATTTTATTTAATGAAAATCTTTAATCTGGACTCATTTTGGGGGTTAATGCATCTTCTAGCTGTTCCAAGAGTAACAGCAGGGCTGTTCAGAAACATCTGCTGAAATCTTGCTCTGTCTCAAACCTGGACAAATCAAATGTGTTTGAAAATGTTTAACAAGGTAATAGATATTCAACCTTATATATAAAAGAAAAACAGGAAAGAGAGATTGAAATTGAGATGACAGAGGAAGTTTGGAATAACATTTGCAGAGTACAACACCCGGAAAATTGGTCAATAATAATAATAATATATCATTTGTTCTTATATAACACCAAACAGTATATGTGCCAAAGGACGATCATGCAGAAATTTTCTGGCAAAACCCCAAAGCTGAAGTAATATTGGGAAGAAGAATGACGAGCGTTAAAGGAGTTCCAAGAATATGAATATGTATAAAACAAAGGCTCTGTCCTATATTTGGAGAATTTGACAGAAGAAAGATTTGATAGTTAGTAAAAGCAATACTAGAAGCCATTCAAAATGGCCCCTCCCAGTCAAACGGCAGCCGAATGGCAGCCCACTTCCCTCCAACTCCCAGCAAAATCCCCTCCAACTTCTAGCCACTGCAGTGACCCCCTCTTGCATATATTTTGCAATGGCTAAAAACAGTGGAGCAAATATTTCACATTGATTTGTTCACATGTATTGAAGGTACAGGAAGGGAAGTTTAAAGCAAAATGAGATAAATAGAAACAATATGAAAATGGATGAATAAATAGAAAGGACAGTGACAGAGTGAGAATAACTCTAAGAAATGTAATGTTCTGCAAGTTCTTATTGTCTTTTCCTTTCATTTATGTTCACTAACACTATGATGTATATTCTTTGATAAACACCTAGCTTAGTACAAGTTAAAGTACAGAAAAATGTTTAACAAACTAGAGTTTTTTTGCATCCCTGTGCTTCTAACTGAAAACCCTTCAGGGCTCCTAGAGACACAGAAAGTAACCAACATCGACCCGTCTGCTTGCACTAATAACTATGATTATAATATCAGTTTAGCCAGGTCGTTCTTACCAAGGAGCCTTCGGTGAATAAACCAATATATTCAGCGGCCAGTTTATTTCACCAGGAACTATCCTGGTATATCTCATCCATAATTGCATTTCTCTACCATGAGCATAAGCCTTGTGATACTTTAACGATATTTGAAGGAGTGCAGTGACTGAATAGAGTACAGACAGAAAATGATCCAACCAAGGCTTTGTGGTTCTGCATGGTGTGACAAGCTCTGTGGTCCTGAACCAAATAATGGTGGACTGCTGAGTGTGCAGAGGGAGCCTCTGCCTGAACAGTCTCTCATCAGAACAGTGAAAACACGCCGGGCTGCTGAGTGATGATGTGTGTGTGTTTCTGAGTGAACATGATGTGTAGAGCAAAGCGAGCTGTGGAGGAGGTTGTTAGCCACTGACTGGCGGCTGAGGAACAACACAGAGCTGCAGATTGGTAGCGGCTGTTTGCCGGAGGCCGACAGCTCTGCCTAGTGAAGCTCATTGTTTCTGTCACTGAGGGGCAACAGTCTGAAGGAGCACAAAATAATGTCAGCGTCAGGACTGGATCCAGTGAGCAAGAATTTCATTCGACGATGACCCTACAGCCAGAAACACTAACACTAAGCAAAATGGCTGACATGGAGAAAAATCATTGATTTCAAGCCCAGCTGGGTGTCAATTTCCAGCTCAATGTTTTATCAATATTTATACTTTCAGAAAGCTTTTGTTTTATCCAGTAGCATGAAAAGAATTACATGAAAGCACATTTCTGCAGAGATGGATCACCAAACATACATTTTGCATAGGTAGGGCTCAGGTTGTAACAGTGTAATGGAACAAGGGTTTTGGAAAATGTTCTACTTTCATTTTTTTTACTTGTCTGATAATGTTTACTGAAAGAAGCAGCTTCCGTTTTTTCTTTAAACAATCAGATGTGTTGGTTTATTTTCAGGATGCACGGTGGAACAGCTGTTATTGCTGTAGCTTTGCAGGAAGAAAGTGCTGGATCTGAATTCTGACCCATTTTTTTGTTTTTTTTGTGCATGCCTGGGTTCTTCAGAAACATGGTTGTTGAGGTTGGCTCTCAAAATGAACCTTAGAACTGAGGATATGTGGAGTTTGTTGTTTTCCTGTCTGTCCTGTGAGGCGTGTGATTGATTGGTGACATGGAGAGGGTGACGCTGCTTCTTGAACATTCCTCACCTAGTGTAGGGTCTTTAGTGAACTATCGCTGGTGTTCCATTTTGTTTGGTAACTACATTGTTCTGCAAGTTGCAACAGGAGAATGTTGATGTAATATCAGCACCACTGAGTTATACATCTGCACACAATCCTCCACACAATAACATTAAGTTAAAAGCTGCCCTATATGAATAAAAGGGACTCTAAGGTTTACCATCGGGAACAACACGTCATTTTCTGGTCTCTGATTTGAAATTGTCTGATAAAAAATTATTCTTTACGTAGTTCTAGAAAGGCCAACCCAGTGTTTCCTGCCTTTAATAAAATGGAGTGATCAACAGTTTTAAATGCTGCACTAAGGTCCAATAATACCAGCACTGAGGTTCTTCCACAGTCTATGTCATTAAACACCTTATTAGGGGCCGTATCTCTGCTGCGGTGAGCATGGAAGCCTTACTGGGAGATGCTGAAGCAGAAGCTCAGAAAGTGTTGAGCTGTTAAAAGCTCAGGCTGACATTATGACAGCCTGAGCTTTCTTAAGGAAAGCATCAAGACAGCAGGAGGAAGAGCTTAGTTAGAGAATGATTTCTTAAGGTGAACTTTATTACTTGAAATTGGGAAATGTTGTCAGGATCTGTTCTAATTACTGAACTTGATCTAATTACAACAAAATGTGCTTATTTCTCATTAAAACAAGGTGGCCACGCCCCCACCGTAATACGTTTTAACGTTTAATGACTTTTCATCTTTTCCTGTGCTGATGGAGCCATCAGGTTTTTTATGAGGCTAAAGCGCTTTTTTTCCACCGGATCTGTTCCTGGAAGTGCTGGAGGACCTGAATTCATTCCTTCCTGTGAGGTGCATCCAACCTGTATTCTCATTTATTTCAGCATCCATACCTCCAAGGATGCAACCATCTGTAACAGCAGACAGCTACCTCAGAGGATGACAGTTTCTGTGTTTTCATCTTTTTTCACCTCCTTTAAATTCTTGTACACCTGGGAGGCTTCAGATGGATGGATTTCCTGTTGCTTTGGTGTAAATCTTTCATGTGTGAAATTGTCTGTGCTAAAGAAGCCATTGGCAGCGCTGAAGAAGCTGTCAGCATCACAGGGGCATGAAGTGAGCTGCAAGCAGTGATTAGACATATCCGTTATTTTCTAATCATTATCATCAGGTTCTTATGACTTCAAAAGGAACTGACATAAACCAAACATTTTTTCTTCTGCAGTGAAGTAGATCCAAATTAAATAGTTTATAGTTCTTGCAAAACTAATGAAGGCTCATGCTAATAGCATCAAACAAATAGAAGAGAATAGTTTGTGCTCCTAACCCATTAGACTTGGCTTCCTCCTTGCAGACGACACCAC
>NW_015150466.1:1327646-1333868 GCF_000732505.1 Cyprinodon variegatus
AAGAACAAATGCACTTATTTAAAGAAAAAATGACTTATCTAGATTTAGATTTTTTGCAGTGTATGTTTACATTTGATCACCATGTTTATATTTTATCACTGCTGAACTTTATGAAATGGAAACCTCTTAAAAGCTCTACTGAACCAAATTATATAATGTATTCACTCTGTGTACAAAATGTCAATAAAGTTTGTCTAAGTCTTTACTCTAATGGAAACTCTAATTTGGACTAAAATCCAAAGTAATTATTTTAAATGTATTTTAAAATGTTAGCTCGGTATCAAACTGTGATTTTTTCTGTTTAGTGTTTACCTGAGAGGCAGCAAGTTGGATTAAAGTAGTCTCCATGGTTACTGTGTTTAGCAAATTGTGCTCTGTAGCATCAACCTGAAGGTAAAACTCTAAACCCCTCCTGTCCAGGATGCATGGCGTCTACACAGATGTTAGCTGTCTTTTTCCTCGCGTTGTTGACATGGACAAGTTTTAGAGAGCTCAGCTCAAATGAACTTCTCTGAAGAACTGATTGTTGTTTGCAGTTTGGACATGAGTTGTTTCGCAGACCAGACAATGACTGACAAGGACAGGATGGACTGAATAGTGAGAGTAAAAGATGCCAAACAGCTTCTGTGGAAGGTTTTCCTTGTTCGATTACCTTAGGAAGTAAAGCCTCTGCATTGAACTGCTGCTCAACTATAATAAAAAACAAACTGAACCTCTAATCGTGCCTTCTAATAGGCACTGTGCAGCTTTCTATCTTAGGCCTCACACACACGCTTTAATGAAAATTAAACTAAGATGTGCCAATTAGCCACTCGTGAGAAAAGATCACCAATCTTTCACTAAGGATTCATTAAAGATCCACGGTTCTTTTCTATAAGGTCCCCCTTTCTGTTTGATGCCCTATGCTCACTAAAAGTCATTAAATTTGGTTTTTATAGGATCTTTCTCAGGCTGCGGTCACAGAGTGCAGTGAAATACAATAATACAGAGAAAACACAAAGAAAGAAATAAAAAGCATAGCAGCTCAGGGACCATTAACCTTCCCTACTTGCTTACAGTTTGGACGTGGATGCAAAACTGACTTCATACAGATGCTCTTTTATCTTTGATTGTCTGTATATAGTTTCTCATCAATAATACGATCAGTATCGCCATGGTGACGGGTGCCATTTGAGTCAGCAGCTGTAAAAGCAGCTGCTATCTAACATTTTGCTTAGTAATTTATAAGTGGTCCAGGAACAGATGTGTGCCAGCTGCTGCCTCAGGTTTGCTCCGCGGTCTCCGCTGGCATGTTGCCACAAGCGGTGAGACGCTTACATATTCATCCACCAACTGCTCTTAGACTTGCTATGACTGGATGCCAGTTCACTTAAAGGTTTCAAAAAGATGGTTTAATGCAATAAATGATGACCACATCCAACATATATTAGCAAGAATCTGTCCTGTTTGGTTTATTTATTTTGTTAGAGGGCCTTAAGCTGCACAAACACAACTCTCATAATCCACCTTCATTAAATTTGTGGTGTTTTAATGGAGACTGCTTTGTTCCAGATGTCACCCTAAAGATGTTTAAAGTCATAATGCAGGCCTGATAGATCGCATGTTTCTGCAGATGAAATATTGCAACCCTGACAGTTTAATTGCTTCAGTTTAAAGACGAATTGTGTTTTAATCTCTGTCACGGTTTGCGATCTGTATTCGCTGCCAGGAGGAAATGGCATCGCTGCAAATCAAAGGCAGCCCCTCCGGCAGCTGTCCTTGTCAGGGCCTCTTTGATTGGGTACAAGTGATCCAGAGGCACTCATTCAAAAAGCGCTCTAATGTAGGAACGCAAGCACCGTCTCGGCATTGCTCATTATGATTTACAGCGGCGCAATGGTCTCTGCAAAGTCACAGTCAGAAGAATCTCTGACAATGAGCATTAGAAGACAGTTACTGTTATTAATAGACAGATAGAAATGTGTGTTTCAAGCAATTATAGTTCTCAGAATTAGAATAAATGTTTTATTACTGGCAAATTATTGGTTTTATTCCACACAGATGGAGTACGGAGCTATGGAGTATCTATCATGGGTTGATGTAGCTTTTGATTTTAAGTGTGTTAGTTTATACTTTCTTGCCATCATTTAAACTTAGCCTTAAGGTAACGTTTAGTTTAGATTGTTTCAGAGTTCATCATTCTGCTTAGACTTCTTCCTTCCTTTCAGTTCTTTTTTTGAATCGTTTCTGTTTGGTCTTGCCATATGCTGTATTTTTTTATGTTTTCCGGCATATTAAGTCACTTCTTCAAGCTCATTAGTTTTTATATTGGTAGCTATATTGTTCAGCAAGTAATATTTTTTCTATATTGGTGCATTTCTTACTTATTCTTCTGTTCATTTGTAGTTTGAAACTTGTGCTAGCATTATTTACTAATGTTCTGGCATCTTGTTTTTATGCTTTTTGGTTTAGCTCTCATTCTTCCCACTGACCCATTCATCAGTGCTTCTTCTTTTCTGTCACAGCTAAAAGCCTTTCTAGTCAAAGCTGTAGTTCCTACTGGCTCTGCAGTGCTGCAGCATGAAGGACAGATGAACCCCCCCCACCGCTGTCTGTCAGGAACAAGGATTGAGGCCATTTTTGTTGGATGATGGCGCAAAATGCATCAATTTCGAAAATCAGTCGAGAAAGAGAGGAAATGAGACACAGGAAGAGTGAAGCTGATCTGGTACATTCTAAAATTATAGATAATGTACAGTCGGACCGTATACACAGGAAGTGAGGATGGCTGTGCATCATAAATGGGAGGAATGAGGGGATGAACACCAACAGCAGTACGTGTGAAACTGGCCTCAGTCTCTAAGGATATACAGTTAGCTTGTTGGATACAGCTGTTGTAGGACTCCTGTACCTCAAACATTTAGTTTCTCTGCCTTATAGACTGGTTCATTCATTCACTCCATTCTCCGTTCATTCATTCATTCATAGGGTTATATTGTTTGCTACTGCAAACTAAGACATGCCAGCTTTAAAGCCCAGCTTTGAATAAAAAAAATGAAAAAACTCATAAAATCACTGTTTTTCAACAAAGACGAGGCAAAGGTACAAATGCTGTGTGAGAGGAATAAATCCTGTGAATTAAAAGTTGATTAAAGGGTTTTCAAATCACCTTTCAAAAGCAACAGCTTTCATCTTTGCTTCAGGTTTGCAGATGTTTGTTTCTGCACAGAACGTGTGAATCAACAGCACTTCAGTTGGGTTGAGGGCTCAGATAGGACTCTAGGATACTCTGGTATACAGCGGGAGAGTTTGGTAAAACAGTGAGGCCAGAGTAGGAATGTCCTTTGGATGCAAAAAACCCAAATCTTCAAACAAATAAGCAGAAACATTATTTGGACGTAATGAACCTTTGATTTACAGTCAGAGGAAGTCTACAGTTATCCCATTTGCCTGCACACCGTTCTTCACTGCACTTTTAGTCATAAAGTCTCTGCGCTAATGCTGGACAGATAGAACAAACTAAAAGGACATTATAAACTATTGAACTTAAAAGCCATAAATTATCAGATACAACCAGACAGAATCATGTAAACTGAGTTTATTGAACATTAGTCCTTGTTCAGGAAATTTATAAACCTAAACCTCATTTATGACCATAATCTTGATTATACATTTTTAACCAAACATTTTGACATTAATTCTATGTGGCAACAACAGTTTTCTTTGTGAGATTGGAAAGGAAAGGATAAATGGAGGCCAATTTGTTTGAAGATTCACTGAGGAGTAAAAGGCTATCTGGAAAAATGAGATTCTTCAGAATATTTGGCTCCGGGGTAAAGAGATTGGTCCAAACCATCTTCAATGCCTACAGGCCTAAAACCAAAACCAGTGATTTTATGGACCTTTTATCTGTATCTGTCATGTTGTTGATTGTGAAGTTTAATTAATGTCAGTTAATGTGTATAAAAACTTTAATATTCAAACTGACAATCATAGAAGTGCAATAGAACTATGTGCTACTCTCATACATTGGTTTGACCAAATATTTTAAACAGCATTTTCACAAAAAGGGATTATTTAGGACTTGATCCCCAACAACTGAATACTGAAAAAAACTGAAATCTAAAAAAGTTTTTTTTCTTAAAATAAGTGCATTTTTTCTTGAATTTATGAGGTAAGTGAGACACTTTGCCTTTGGAACAATTTACATTTAAATGAAGAAAAAGCTATTGCTTTGTCTGATTTTCTAGTTCATATTTTTTTATTTATCTTGTAAAAGTAAATGTTTTAATATATATAAATATATTCATATTTCGTTCTAAACGTTTTACCAGAAACAGAAATCTATCACTCTTAAGCAGAACTGGATCAGAAGTTTAGGTCTAAATTTAGATTCATTTAGTAAATAGAAAGCCTGGCTAAAAAATCACAGCAAATAACAAACCTTTCTTATGCATTTTCTGACAATGACTGTGATATCGCTCGATTTAAAAAAACTATTATCTTTGGTCAAAGTGAGTGTAAAACATTTGCGAGTGACAAATGTAAAATATGTCTAAAATATAACTTTATAGGACCTGGTGATGATAAAAGCATCACATTGTAATCTGTGAAATATATTCAGTTCAGCTTGGGTTAATTTTACACTTCAACACAGAATGGATTTATCCAAATTCATGATTGTCAGAACCTGACTCTTCAGCCAAGATGGCCGTTGTTTTGATGGATAAATGTCGCTCGCCGGTGAAAAATCTGAAAAGCACATTTAGCTGAAATGTCCTGCCAGTGGTTTCTGGTTTTGCCTTCAAGGTTCACAGAAAACTTCAGCACACAGTTGCAATATGCTATGACTTTCAATTACAACCACACATTCACAGAGGGGTCAAATTATTGTATATTTGGCCTATTTTGGATTATTAATCGTACATTTTACGGAGGGAAAAATATCGTATAAATACAATAATTATACACCTGGCAACACTGAATGTCTTTCCAGGTCATAAGTTCAAAGCACAAACAACCAGGTGCTGTTATGTTTCTTGGTGGTTTGTTTCCTTACAGGGTGGCGATGGGATCCAGATGGTGCTCCTTGTCGGCAATCAGCGGGGTTCTTTATGTTGGAGCAGTTTCCTGCATCAAGCTGCCAGTTGGTTCCGCTCTCTGAGGGGTAAACAGGTCAAACTCAGTTAGTGATTCATTGTCCTTCTAACTCGTCCTCCACAGAACCAGACCTGAAGCTCACCTGGACCAAGTCTGCTTCCTCCATCTCCTCGCTGCTCCGGAGCTGTTTCCCCTCCTTACAGAACCTGCCTGCCCTTCCACCCTCCGTCCAACACTAGACCATTCACTGGAAAATGACCCAAACTACACGGGTTCTCCTTCACTGTTTCTGTCCAAGTCAATGGTGCAAACTTTTCTATCACTTCAGTGAATAAAACCTTGAACCTGCTTCTGTGTCCATAGATGTCGCTTGCTTTAGAGTCCCTGGTTAAAGCATCGTGTCAGGTGCTGGTTAACCCAATGCATGTTGGGTTGATGGATTTGAAAAACTTTTGACCCAGCGCATGGGTTGCACAAAAAATAACCCGATTCCAATAAAAATACCCAAATTACCTTAAAGATAACTAATAATGGGTGAAGAATTTCAGTGTTTGGGAAGATAATATAACCCAGCATTTTTTTGTATGATTTTTGTAGGAGTGTAGGATTCAACTACAAATTAGAGTCACTGCGTAGCATGGCAAGCTAAGGTCAGCCAGGCCAACAATGACCCTTAACGAGTGCATTTTAAGAGGAATGATCCAGCATCGGGTACTGCAGGCCAATAACAACCTCCGTTATTAAGGGGTGAGGCTGGTTTTCCAGTTTCAAGCTTCATGTTTTCTAAACCATTACAAGGCTTTGTTTTGCTCTATTAAAGCCTAGAACTCAACGCTGCTACAGACATTTTGAATTAAAATAAACTTCCTGGATGGGAAGCAAAATGTCTTCAAACCTTGAAAATAAAGTTCAGTGGTTTATTTTTTTTATTTTAACTTTTTGGAATGACTATGACCTGGAATGACTGAGAATCTCCTCCAGCATGGCAAGCCTTAGCCTTTTACTACTGGAAGAATTGTGGATTTGGCCAAAGCATTTGACCTGAATACATTCTATCTCTATTCTCCCACTCTGCAGAATCTGTTAGTTCAATCTCTAACGTTCTGCTCTCTCTGCTTTTTCTCATAGTAGCTTCATCTGGTC